>NC_045784.1:43941505-44248741 GCF_008692025.1 Phocoena sinus
ATAAGGTGCTTACAAAATTATCAGAAGGGCTGAAGGAGCAACTTCTAGGCTCAGCTGCCAGAAATGACTCCTAGAACAATAAAATGAACTGCCCCACTAGGAAGAAGGCTACCTCTGCCACAGTCAGGAAGCTGGGGAATCAGGAAGTTTCTTTCCTGACAGCTGGGTTCAGGATCACACTACCTTAGTCACAATCCTGGAATCAGGAATCTGCCATCACGACCGTTGACTCTAGGAATATACTACCTTAGCTATGCTCCTGAGATCAGGAAGCTGCCATCACATCTGTTGTTCCAGAGCCACCTGTGCCAGCAGCAGAATGGAGGCTTCTCATATTGCCACCTCTCTCTCCACTTGACTAAATTTTCAAAGACAGTCCTCACAGCAGTATATATGATTAGCAGAACATAAATTACATCCATTTCCTGGTTTCAAAGGAGTGAGAAAATAGAGCTTTTAGCGCTATTTTGTGTCATAAAAGAAGGCGTACCAGAGAAGGGTTAGAAGAGAGATTCAGCAAGCCACTCTACAGAGTTCACTACCAGTCATTCCCTGCCCAGAGAAAAGCCCTCATCCCTGCCCCTGACACTGAGAGTGGCCTTTCATGATATGAAACAAGCCCAATTAGATAAAAGCTTCAATTTTGAAAGCAAAACAAAGTAGCAATATAATGTCATTGGTCTGGGAACATTATGTTGACTAAAGCCTGCATTGACATAAATGATAAAATCAAAAATATAACAAAACTAGATTTATAAAGTGAATATTACTGTCTGGAAAAAACCCTAAAATCTGAAAAATGATTTTTGAGAAAAAAATGCATTAAAAAGTTGTGACATCAAGCAACACAATATACATACACATATATATATTTTTAAAGATACAAACATCTAGGATATATTTCAAAAATATTTAGAGTGTCTGTGGTAGAGAGAGGAGAATGAGAGTAGGGATTTGGGGTAAAAGAGAAAAAAAATTAAATTAAATTAAAAAAGAGAATAGGCTGTACTGAGTGATGATAAAAGTGCGCTATAATCTGTGTGGTATGAATAGTTCAACTCCTGCTTTTTTTAAAAAAATTATTATTATTATTTTGGCTGCGTTGGATCTTCATTGCTGCACACAGGCTCTCTCTAGTTGTGGCAAGCGGGGGCTACTCTTCGTTGTGGTGCATGGGCTTCTCACTGCGGTGGCTTCTCTTGTTGCGGAGCATGGACTCTAGGCATGCGGGCTTCAGTAGTTGTGGCACGTGGTCTCAGTAGTTGTGGCTCGTGGGCTCTAGAGCGCAGGCTCAGTAGTTGTGGCACACGGGCTTAGTTGCTCTGCGGCATGTGGGATCTTCCGGGACCGGGGATTGAACCTGTGTCCCCTGCATTGGCAGGTGGATTCTTAACCACTGCACCACCAGGGAGGTCCCAACTCCTGTTTTTTTAACATCTAAATAGGATACATTAAAGTTACCAAAAGTGTTAACTGGTGATTGGAGGCATGCATTTTAAACTAACTTGCAACTGAAAATTTCACAAAAACACTGCTAAAAAGAGCAGGAATAATTTACTTAAATAAATGAGATTTAAAATATAAAAATTGCAACCTACAAAATGGGAGAAAATATTTGCAAATCATATATCAGATAAGGGATTAATATCCAAAATATATAAAGAACTCATACAAGTCAACAACAAAATCCTCAATAGGATTAATAAATGGGCAGGGAAACCAAACAAGAATTTTTCTGAAGAAGACATCCACGTGACCAACAAGTACATGAAAAGATCTTCAACATCACTAATTATCAGGGAAATGCAAATCAAAACCACAATGAGCTATCACCTCACACCTATTAGAATGGCTATCATCAAAAAGACAAGAGATAACAAGTGTCGGTGAGGATGTGGAGAAAAGGGAACCCTCTTGCATTGTTGGTGGGAATGTAAATTGGCACAGTCACTGTGGAAATCAGTATGGAGGTTCCTCAAAAATTAAAAGTAGAACCACCCTATGATCCAGTAATTGCACTTCTCAGAATATGTCCAAAGGGAATGAAAGCAGGATATTGAAGAGATATTTCCACTTCCATGTTTATTGCAGCATTATTCCCAATACATAAGATATGGAAACAACCTAAGTGTCCACCAATGGACTAAGGGATAAAGAAGATGTGAGATATGTATAGTGGAATGTTATTCAGCCATGAGAAAGAAGGAAATCCTGCCATTTGTGACAATATGGATGAACTTTGAGGACATTATACTAAGTGAGATAAGTCAGAGAAAGACAAACACTGTATGATCTCATGAACTCATGAAAACAGAGAGTAGAATGGTGGTTACTAGGGACTGGGGGTGGGGGAATAAGAGAGATGTTGTTTAAGGGTACAAACTTGCAACTGGTAGATAAGTTCTGGAGATCTAATGCACAGTATGGTGAATATAGACAACAATACTGTATTATGATCATCAAACTTGCTAAGAGACTAGATCTTAATTATTCCCACCACAAAAAAGAAATGATAATTATGTGAGGTGATAGAGGTGTTAGTTAACCAGTGATAGCAATATGAAATCAACACACTGTACACCTTTAACTTACACAGTGTTACATGTCAATTATATCTCAATTTTAAAAATTAATAGAAAGAGAATAACTCCTGAAATTCTGAAATACATGCAAATATATAATTTTTTAAAAGCTTAGAAAATGCTGCAGAGCATTTAAAAATTAATCAAATGTCCAAATGGAAAGCCTAGGAACGCTCACATCCTCAATTTTGATAGAACAGTGTATGGTATCAAAATAATATCAGAGACTGATAAAATTGTGAAAATGAAAAGCTTACTGAATATGAAAGAAACATTCAAAACAAAATCATTGTTTCAATTGTAAGTGAATTTTTAAGAATCCACAAATGAAAAAGTGTTTTGATGCCAGAACAGTAACATAAAATAGTTCAAATATGAATACAGTCGGGGCTTCCCTGGTGGCACAGTAGTTAAGAATCCGCCTGCCAGTGCAGGCGGATTCTTGGACCAGGGTTCGAGCCCTGGTCTGGGAAGATCCCACATGCCACAGTGCAATTAAGCCTGTGTGCCACAACCACTGAGCCTGCGCTCTAGAGCCCATGAGCCACAACTACTGAGCCAGCATGCCACAACTACTGAAGCCCACACGCCTAGAGCCCGTGCTCTGCAACAAGAGAAGCCACCACAATGAGAAGCCCACGCACCAAAGCAAAGAGTAGCCCCCGCTTGACACAACTAGAGAAAGCAGCAACGAAGACACAACACAGCCAAAAATGAAAATAAATAAAATAAATAAACTTATTAAAAAAATGAATACAGTCGGGAGATATTTGCTTTGAGCCAATTCGAAAACTCAAAAGGCTTATAAAAACTTTAGAAATCAAACAGAATAAAACTACTTATCTTAAAATGAAATTGAAATAAAAGTAACGATATCAAAAGAGCCACAACAAGGAAATGACTCTGCAAAAAACCTGAAACAAGTCTACTTGGCTCATAAAATCATTGAAAAGCAAACCCGAAACCATTCAAATTTATTGAAAGATCCTAGTTATTGATTGGAAACGTTTAATTTCAAACCAATTAAAAATTTGAGAATTTTACCCCAATTGAACAATGCCACACCCTAAAATTTCTTCTTTACAAGTTCCCCTGTACTCTATTCAAACTAAATCCCCCACCCAATTAGGCAGCTGAGCCGGCCAGGAGGCATTCCGTTGGCACTTATAAACAGCAACAGTCCACACAAAGGTCAGGGCTCTCACTTCTGCCTTTCACACCATGACACAAGTTTGCCAAATCAAAACTCTCAAGTCTGCTCTTCACACCATGAAGATGTGGGTCTTTGCCCATAGCGAGACCCCAGAGGGACCCCAACGGTTTCCAAACAGACCTAGGTGCCCCCACCCTCCTCAGTAGCATTCTCTCACCCTGGATTGAACCAGGAGCTTTGTCCAGAGCTTCTGGCAGTGCCAGATCACGTGATGTGATGGGACGAAAACCCTACCTGCCTCTGCTCCCAGATGGCTGCTGCAGCTGGGTGATGATGGTCAACCTTGGCCTTTTCCCCCTTTGTTGGCTTCTGGAGGTGACTCACAGATTCTTTTGCTTGTTGTGAATGTCTTCCATAGGCAGGCCAAAGGCTGGAGCAATTGGGTGGGGTGTTGATGGAGAAAAGGTGAGGTCCAAGTCTGGGGATTGGAGGAGGTTGAAGAGGACAAGTGCTTCACGTTGTGGGGAGCAGAAGGCAGGGCTGGTCTGGAATGGAGCTACATCATGGTCAGGTGAGAGTTGTCTGGGGTGGGCTGCCTCATTCCAGGAGTAGCTGATACATGGGTGCTGATCTAGGCATGAGCATCTTCAAGGTGTAAAGGTCAGAGGTGAATGACTTGGTCAGAGCTGGGCTGTAGGAAGCAAAGATATTCACCCAAGTCTAGTTAAGGGCTATTCCCAGATACTGTATTTCACCAAATCTGCCATTGTGTAAGATGTACCATTATTTTATGTATCACTACACTAAGAAAGTAAAAAGGCTGCCAATTAAACCATGCCATAATGTTTTCTTTGCACTTATAATTTAAAATTTTTACTTATTGAAAGATTTATTTTAGTCTTATATAGACACAGTATCTTATCAGATATCACTCTTATGAGTGCTTTAAAAATATAATGAATATAAATTGCTTAAAGTATTTCTAAAATTCCTTCACATCTATAACCTGAATATTCTGAATCACTTTTCAGCTCAGAGTTGGAATTGTCCATGTTTTCCCACACGATGTTGTCCTCTGTGCCATCAAGATTGTTGGTGATGTAGCATTTCTTAAAAGAAATGTCCAGGGGATTTTCTTCCAAGTTGCTTCCAAGCTACAAGTTTGGACATTGGCTTGCTCACTCGGCTTGTAAGAAGCAATCTGGTTGATCATATCTGAATAACAAAATACAACGAGTGTTTCAGCTACGTGTAAGTATCTTCCTTGTTTTGGATTCAAAATACACTTTGTTGTTGCCCTGCGTGAAAATGTGGAATTGCAATAATTTTTCCATTTTTTCAGTATCTATTGCTTCATGACAAACCACAGCTACACAGATCACCATTTCTAGCCTGAGGGTGGCCATTACTCTTTGTGCTAATATGCCTCTGAGAGTTGAACTTGCTCCAAAGCTCGCTCTTTTTTTTTTTTTAACTTTTGAAATACTTTTAGGCTTGCAAGAAGTTGAAAAAAGAGTACAGAGAGGTCCCACATACTCATCACCCTGCTTCCATCAATGGTGACATCTTACACAGCTTATAGTGTATTGTCAAAACCAGGAAACCAATTGGCACAACACAATTAACTAGATTACAGATCTTAACTCATATTTTACCGATTTTTGCATGCACTCGTTTATTTTGTATGCTTGTGGATCATTCAATGACATTTTATCACATGTATATATTTGTATAACCACCACCACAATCAAGATGTGTTCTGGCACCACAAAGATCTCCCTCATGCTACCCCTTTATGGTCACACTTTTTATGGGGGCAAATACTCAGCCTTCTCCTCCATTCTTGGCTTTATCTGGTTGTAGGTGCTAAGCAGTGCCTTTGTTGACTACCTGTCTATTTTGCCTCCTAAGCATGCCATGTTCACCATCCCCACAACACCCTACATAGCAAGCCCCCTTGGCTTCTCTTCTGACTTAAAAATATTGTCAGTCATTATGGTGACTGCAGCCTCCTGGCTTCTGGCAGTTAATTGCTGCCGCCTGGCTCTGTTAATTCAAGGCTCCATGATTCCCATGGACATTAATGAGCAGTAACCACCTCTCCTACCCTCAGCCCTAGCCAGCAAGTGAGAGCCACCCCTGAGCTTCTTAGTGTTGCTGGTGCCCCTCTCACCAGTACATTCCTGATGGCTTTGGTGAATAGTGAGTTTTCTTGGCCCTCCATGGAACATAATCTTCTGGTAGTATTTCTGACCTCACAAGGTCTGTCCATTGCAACATGTTCAATTCCTTCAGCCTCTCTATTCTTTCTTCTACCATCCTCCAGGTAACACAGGCATTTCCACTTCAGCCAGCATGAGCCTTTGTCTGCTCCCGGCTTCTAAGAGCCACTCCAGCAGTGACTTTGCCCCATCCCTTGGGTGCTTGCCAGGGTGTTAAATCAACCTCCTAAGAAAGTACCCTCAAATTGATAAATTCTTGCTTCTTCAATGTTATGTTCCAGCTACCTTGATCGAGCAGCTCAAAATCTAGTCTCAGTGGTAGTCACTGAGTAAGTACTCACTAAGTACTCAGGGGTACTTAAACTGGCTCATGCCGATCTGTGTTAGCTAATTCTTCCAGCTCCTTCAGTATACAATCTATTTCCTTCCTTATCAGGCCCAGCATATCTCCAGTTGGGTTATCCTGGGATTTAACAAAGATTATTATCTTGGCAGCCAGGAGAAAAGATTGGGGCAGCTCCTGAAAGGGAAACCATTTGTTTTGTGGGGTGAGGACTTGTTGATATCTTCTAGCATGAGAGATGTGCTAGTTCTTACTAGGGAAGGGTGAGCTACCTCTGCAGTTTCTGAGAGTTCAGTTTCTACAGAGCCGACATCTTAGAAGTATCCATCCAGATGTCTCCATCCTACTTTTCAGGTTCCAGGTTTTTCCAACCAGGGCTCTGACTTTAGCATGACAGACTTGCCTGGGATAGGCATTTAATCATTTTGAGGCTTTTGCTATCAAGTCTAGAGTCTACTCCTCTGATGTGTCTGCTTGTTACTGAGTCCACACTCTTACCGCTCACCGCATAGCAGGCCAATAAATCAAGAGACAAGTTGTTGGGGCAAGGGATAGCAACTTTATTCTGAAAGTCAGCAGACCAAGAAGATGGTGGACTGGTGTCCCAAAGTACCATCTTGCCTGAGTTTGGATGCTAGTTTCTTTTACAGAGGAAAGAGTGGGAGGTGAGGAGGTAAAGTAAGAAAGACAATAAGTTGTTGTAACTATTTCCTGGTTCCAGCCAGACTGGGGAGGGGATGTGTTAACTTCATCTTTCCTGCAGCATTCACAGGTGGCCCCGGGTCAGGATGTTTCTTGTGAGCTTAAACAAGGGCATTTCAGCTTAACTCTCAGGCATGGGAAGGCAGTGTTCTGGGAGATGGGCATTATGTATACTTTAAGATATAAGCAACATTCCTTTAGTGATTAACTTGTAGCACAAGAATAGAATACAAAGGTTAAAGTAAAAGAAACAGATCCAATATGGAGTCATATTTGTTCTTCCCTATTACATGCTCTTCTACTGAAGGAGAAAATTGTGTCTTCATAAGCTATTGACAAGATCCTTCGGCTCTTACACTTAGCCGTCAATTGCTGGTTAACAGCCTTCAATCTCATTATCCATTTGTAGGACATTAATACAAATTAGTAATAACCAGTCAACTTTGCTGACCTTTCCTTCAAATGCCAGAATCATCATACCTGCAATAGTGTTCCTTTCCACTGGACATTTTCCAAGGTCACTACTGATGAAAGAGTCAGCATTTGCATTACCGCCTTGTGGAAAGGAATACCTGTTCCCATCTACAACTCAGGATGGCATCTTCTTTGCCCAACAGGTGGTGAGTGATCCAGTCCCTGAAACCCATCTGACCATCTACTTTCTTGGATCCCATCAACAGTATACTTTATGTCTATTCAAATGTTCCAAGAAGCTGATGCCAAGATGGGATTAGATTTGCAAGAAACTTATTGGGAGAAATGCCTGTGGGTGATAAAGAGGAAGAAGTAGATGTAGGCAAGGGAGAGCTTTCAGATTACAATGTAGGTCTGACACCAGTGAAAGGAGAGTGGGAGGAAAAGGATTGGCTCGAGAGAGTTCCAGTCTGTAGCACAGTTCAAAGAAAGTTTGAGCCCATCAGAAAGGTTAGAGAAATATTGTGTACCCCAAGGATGGGCCAGCACTAGTATTTGCACCATGTTCAGTCAGTGCTATTGGCAGCCTGGGGTAAGCACGGACTTGGTGCAAACTTGGTGGTGGACCAAGTTGGGTGGAAGCTGGGGCTATTGGTCAACCATGCTTCCTGCATCAGAAGATCTCAGTGGTACATTTTTATGGCTACTACAGGTGGCATTCTACGAACAAACCTTGCATCTATCCCTGGTTTTGACCTCTGGAGAAAGGATTGAGGGCTTCTGCCTATGCTTCTTTAAGTGCAATGCATGGACAAACCAGGGATATTTTTATGCCTCTTGAATATACCCAGTATGAGCTTCCACATTACCAAGAAAGGCTCCTTCATCTTCCACCCCTCACTCAAGTTTGGGAACAGGAATGGGACCTAGAAATGTGCCATGACCAACTTTCAATCATTTTAGGGCCTTCTCTTTGGCTTGTGTAGAGCCCTGGCCTGGACCTTAGACTCTACCATACACCTTATTTATTTAAAATGTAAAACTCTGGACTAACTTTTGTAACTCTTTGCCAATGTCAACCATTGCCGACAACATCAGAAGCTAAGAGAAAGGCATGGAACATATTATCCCCTGGAGCCTTCAGGGAGAGCATGGTGCTACTCTTTGTAACTCTATGTTTTACGTCTGACTCCCATTCTTGGACTCTCAATGTATTAAGGCCTCCACACAAGGTAGTCAGCCAGGCCTTAATATGTATGGTTTTTGCTTTCTCAGGTTTATCAACATGAAAGGAAGGGATTTAGTACCATGAAGCCCTAAGACATGACAGCCCTTAGGCAGATCAACTTTAGACCAGATTCATTGTCTCTATGATGTCCACAGAATTGAGGATGTGAGAGATATATGTGACTGTCCATCCATTTCTGTGAGGTTTGCTGTTTATCAGGGTGTTTCTTAGTTGAAAGTATCCCCCTTGCCTTAGTAGCAAAATATCTTAATTGGAGGAATTCCAGTATGAGTGTTGGGGGGAAAACCTCCTTCATAGTTAGAATGGTCTCAACTCAAGAAGAGTGGCTGTGAACTACCACCAAGAACAGTGTTTTACAAAGATTACCTTAAGTTATGCCCCAAACTAGAGGTTGCCTGAAAGGAATTCTTAGAGAGGTTGGTTTGGGGCCATCTCAGGGAGAACTCTAGCATTCCCCTTTAATGTTCTTTCCACCATCCAGTATGTGTGATGGCATAATTGTTTCAGGTATACTAAAATGTTTGTTGTCCTAGATCCTGTCATGGGTTGTGTCTCCCAAAAGATATGTTGCAGTCTTAATTTCCAGTACCTTATTTGAATGTGACCTTATTTGGAAATAGGATCTTTGCAGATGTAATCAGGTTAAGATGTGGTCATTATGGTGGGCCCTTAATGTGATAGGACTGGTCTCCTTGTAAGAAGAGGAGAAGACACACAGAGACAGAGACACATTGGGAGAATACCATGTGACAACAGAGGTAGAGATTGGAGTGATATGTCTACAAGCTCAGGAATGTCAACCATTGCCGACATCAGAAGCTAAGAGAAAGGCATGGAACATATTCTCCCCTGGAGCCTTCAGGGAGAGCATGGTGCTACTGATACCTTGATTTTGGACATCTAGCCTCCAGAATTGTGGGAGAATAAATTTCTATTGTTTAAAACCACCCAGTTTGTGTTAATTTATTATGGCAGTCCTAGGAGACTAACATAGATGCCTATACTGACTTTGGTTAGTTATGGTAGGACTTTCCAGAAATATAAAGGGGAAAGTTGGGACCTACCCATCAGAGAGGAATGTGTGCAATACTTTGATGTTCCTGGCCCTCCTCCAAGTTTTATTAGCCAGGAACAAAAATGCAGAGAAGAGGATCCAGCTCAGGTCTCTGGTTCTGAAGTCTTACTAGTTAAGAGTCTCACTGCACACTTTGGCCAAGGTATCCAGTGTTCCCAATTCTTATTTCTCCACTTGCTTTGGTACTTTGGGCCCCTGGAAATGAAAATAATAATACTACTAGATAATACTTATCAGAACTCTTGCTTGTTCTGAGTTCTTTTACATTTATAAAGTTGCGATTCACAACAATGGTAAAATGGAGTCATTGGTATAATATATCTATTTTTACATATGAAGAAACTGAAACAGAGATGTTAAATAATCTGCCAATGGTCCCATAGCCAGGGAATGGCGGAGATAGGATTTGAACACTGGCAACAATGGCTCCAGAGTCTGCACTGAACTGTTATGCCAGACTACTTCCTTCTCGAACAGGAAACATGGCAGAGGTGGTAGCAAATAGAATTCACCAAGGGCTGGATGTTTCAGTAGTCCCACAACCTACTGACTGTCAGAAATATATAGGCGGACTTTGTTGCCATGGTGTTTCGACATCCTCAAAATGGATTGCTCTTTTGGAAGCCCCAAGGCCACAATTTCAATCTCCTAGACCCAATTCCATTTTCCAAGGTAGCTTATTGAAATCCCAGGTCCCTGGACTCCCATTCCAGCTTTTCTTTGTACAAAGGAGTAATCCCCAAAATATAATTTGCTTTCTCCTGCAGTTAGTAGTTCTCTCCCAAGGTTATTTAGAAGATAATAATAAATATGTTACAGAAACATAGTCATTGATTGATATTGATATATCTATTTCCCATGGAGAAGTTGGAGGCTTCTCTGAGAATTTCTCCACTCAATTAATGGTCATAGGCTACCACTAATGCCAGGAGTTTTATGAACAAATTGAAACCTCCATAATAGAGTGTAGTTATTCACCAAGTTCCATTTGTCTTCCAAATCAGGCAGGAATGGTTATGGATGAACCTTGTAATAGTGCTATTTCCAAGCCCAAAATTTTTGGACTATTGTCTTCATTTCTTCAATGACATCAACAGCATTGGGGTTATGTTTCTGTTGGAGTTTGGGGTATCCATAGTCCTATACCAACTTGAGTTCAAATGTGAATACATGACTTACCATCTAGCTGATTCCTCCATCAAAATTAATTGTATTGTGGCAGCTGTTTCTTTCTCCACACCCTATTGCAAAAATTGATGACTCTATTAGGTTAGAAAAAGCAGAATAAAAAAAATCCTTGGGCTTCCTAAGACATGCTCACTTTAAGCCCAATTCAACCTTGGGTGCTGCTTGTGGGATTTCAGGTACTCCTGCCAATTTTCCCATCCCATAAACAATACCTACAGTTGAGAAGTTTTAAATAAATTATATCTGTACCCAGAATTCAGTGGGGAAGTCCAGGTATCTATTCCTTCTGTATTCTTCTCAACAAGCCCATTGTGGCCTTGGGAAGTAATTATGTGCTGGGAACCCACTACTCCTGCTTTCTTAGTTTGAAATTTGCGAGGCCTGAATGTTCGGATGTTTCTGAACATTCTTGGCTCAGAACCGAAACAACTTCTTCCATTTCCCCCTGGATGCAGAGTCCCATATGTAAAGTACAACAAGAGTCAGGCAAAATGTATTGCTCATCATAATGCCTCAGAATATATCCATTTTCCCTGAGGAGTATAGACACTGGTCTCTTCCCAAGGATGATAGATGAGTTCATGTGGGTTTTTGGTTTGGGGCTCTGCCCTTGATCTGAAACCAGGTCCAAACAGGAACCAACCAGACTGGCCTATTTGATCCAATGTAGCCTCTTTGGATAATCAGGGGTTTTTTTTTTGTTGTTGTTGTTGTTATTTTTGTGGTACATGGGCCTCTCACTGTTGTGGCTTCTCCCGTTGTGGAGCACAGGCTCCGGACGCGCAGACTCAAGCGGCCATGGCTCACGGGCCCAGCCGCTCCACGGCATGTGGGATCTTCCCGGACCAGGGCACGAATCTGTGTCCCCTGCATCAGCAGGCGGACTCTCAACCACTGCGCCACCAGGGAAGCCCTGGATAATCAGTTTTAAATATGTTTTAACTCAGCATTTTTAAAAGTCAGGTTTATTAAGATACAATTTATATGTAGTAAGCCTCACCTTTTTCAGAAGTACAGTTGCATGAATTTTGACAAACTTACACAGTTGTGTAATCAACACCACAGTCAAGATATAGAAAATTTCTATATCACAAAAAGTTGCCTTGAGTCCCTTGGTAATCAGTCCCTCTTCTTGCCCCCAGACGCTGGTAACCACTAATCTGTTTTCTATCCCCATAGTTTTGCCTTTTCCGGAATATAAATAGAATTACACAGTATGTAGCCTTCTGATTCTGGTTTCTCTTACTTAGCATAATGCATTTTAGATTCATCCATGTTATTGTGTGTATCCATAGTTCACTCCCCTTTATTGTTGACAATTGTCCTTTTACTGTATGGACATACCAAAGTCAATATATCCATTCGGATTGTTTCCATTTTGGGCCTTCTATAAACATTCATGTACAGGTTCTTGTGTGAACATAAATTTTCATTTCTCTAGGGTACATACCTAGGAGTGGGATTGCAGGGTCATATAATAAGTGTGTATTTGACTTTATAAGAAACTTAACACCCTTCTATTCTTCCCTAGTATCTGCCCATTCCTCTCTGAAAAGATAACTACTGTTGGCTTGTTGCAGGGATTCATCATCCCCAAGCCTTTAGTTCACCACCAAAAATTTGTTTTCTAGAAGGTTTCTAGAAAGTATCAGCATCAACCATTTGTTTTGACTTTCTAGTTTTTCTGGTTGTAATAATTGGAAAGTCATATAGTTTTTCCATATTTCACATTACTGGGGGCAAGTGCTGAATTTTCAAGTCGTCTTTGAATGTCTATTGCCATGCTTGGGGTTGGTAAGACCAGGGCTTCCATCCTAACTGAATGGCATGGCTGCCCAGTGTGTAGCCCTTGTGATGATCAGCAAAAAGGTTTCTTAGTGATTCTCATGAGGATCTCTCTCCTGATTCACCATTGCCTTGTAATTGACACAATCCCTAAACACTCCCTATATGTTCTCTGACCTCCTTCTACAGATCCCCATACCAACTGCCTGAGCAAAGGCCCCCATAACTTCCTCTTGTCTCCAGTGTTATGTTGCTCCATACCTAAGCTCGCTCCATCAGTCACTTGGAAAACTTTTCAGTTCTTAGGGCACCCTCCCTGGACTTGAAAACCTTCTTGGACTCACTGGACTTCAAGGTTTTCAATGATAAATGTCCACTTCAGTGTGGGTGGATGGCAGAGCAGAGTAGATTTTGGGGGTGTTTCCCCAGGCTGCTCTGTCCCCCCTCCCTCCCGCAGGTTTGTTGTCTGCCTTGCAAATCATCTTCCTTGTTTGATTCACCTTGACAGATTCATGTGCAGACCTGCCCTCCTAGTGAAGCACAACTGGTGGTGGGTGCACCATAATGAAAGAGGTTTGTTCCTTGCCTTGGCATTCTTCAAATACCTCATGATTTTCAGGCAAATTCTTTCCATTTACTTCTTGGGGTGGAGTCCCTAGTGAATCACTGAGACTATCTCTCCAGCTCCTCACAATTTTCTCTCCATTTGTTAGAGCTGTTGCCCTTTGACCTTTAAAAGCTGAAACTGACTGGCCTGCCACTTTCATCTGTCCACAAGAAATCTGTCAGTATTGTACTATGCTTTATTCAGTTTGTTCATGCTCCCTTTCCCCATCTCATGGAAAGGAAAAGCTCTGTCACAAATTCTGGTAATGTGATCCTTTTCTCTGTTTTTAACTTTCCTGGTTTCCTGCCCCTCCACTAGGGACATTGTCTTCACCCAACAGAATGTAGTTCCAGAATCTTCTGCCCATCCCTCCCCAATCTATCTTGATCTGACTCTTAAGTAAAGTAAGCTCATCCTAGGAATGAGTCTTTCTTAAGAAACCCCATCCCAGTTGACCACTCAGCTCTTAGTGAAACACTCCAAAATTCCCCAGGATGCTGAATTCCCCTCCATGTCACATTTACTGGCAGCAGATTTTTCTGGCATTCTTAGGGCTCCCCAAACCCATATTGACAATGTGAAGATGTTAGAGATCTTTCCAATTCTGTGGGAGGTCTTCCGGATAAATTTGCTGACTCAGGGCTTACCTAGTTCTGATCTGCTGCTATTCCACTCAAAAATAATAATAATTTTTAAAAAGGATGAATTTATAACTGGGTAAATGTAATTCTTGTTGTTGGTGTTGTTTTTATAATAAAAGTCACAGAGGCATTTATGATGATAGACAGAAAGAGCAGCACTTGGATCTTCTACTGCTCTCAACTCCAGGTCCTGAGATCCGGGTTAAATATCTTGCCTAAGCTCACCTACAGTGTGACTTCATGAAACCATTTCCTCACTTTATCCCTCCTAGAAGGACAACATGGTGGTCAAGAAGTAGCAGAGTGCCAGCCAAGATAGCAGACATGGGGTTATATTTAATTTATACAAATCACTTTGGTGTGAATGAATGAGCATGTTTGTATGAAAAGATCTAGTATTCACCAGTCACTGATTAGGCTGGATTGGAGGGTATTTAACTCTGATTTAGCTGGAGGCCTATGGCCTAGAGCACAACAAAAGAGAGCCGAGTCAGTCTGCTAAGTCTCCTTGTTGTGGAAGCATGTCTAGTGAGAGCCTGCATGGTTCTGAAAGCTCCTCCTATAACTGTGGTCTTGGATGAAGGCCTGGGCTTCCTGTATTCCACCAGTGTTGCCCAGGGGAGCAGCAAAAGACATGCTGTCACATAGACCCTTGGAGTCAGGCTTATTAGAGCCTCTGGAGACACTTGGGAACCTCTGCTTTCAGGAAAAACCCCTAACATTCTAGTTAAAAACAACATGATAGAAAATTATTGCTGTGAATTCAATTTCCTCTTGTTTTTATTTTAAATTCCTTTTTCAAGAGATTATATTTGTTTTGTATAACCTTAACCCAGTTTCCCCCAAAACTTACATCTTGTGTGACAAAAAATTGGCATTGGAACAATGTGTGTGCATAGTTCTGTGTCATTTCATCATGTGTAGTTTGGTGTAACCACCACCACAATCAAGATACAGAACTATTCTATGAAGTTCTATGAAGATCTTCCTGCTACCCTTTATATTCACACCCACTCCCCTCCCACCCACCATCCCTAACCCCTGGAAACCATTAACCTGTTCTCCATCTCTTGATTTTGTCACTTTAAGAATGTTAAATAAATGGAGTCGACCTTTCGAGACTGACTTTTTTCACTCAGCATAATGTCTTTGAGATCCGTCAAAATTATTGTGCGTATAGTTTGACTTTTTTATTGCTGAATAGTATTCCATAGTATGGATATACCACAGTTTGTTTAACCATTCACCTATCAAAAGACAGTTTGGTCGCTTCCAAATTAAGCTATTACTAATAAAGCTGCTATGACCATTCAAGTACACATTTTTGTGTGGGTGGAAGTTTTCATTTCTCTGGCATAAATGCCTAGGAGTAAGATTACTGAGTCATACGGTAGTTTAGTCATTTAAGAAACTACTCTTCTACGGACTGACTGTACATTCCCACCAGCAATGTATGAGGGCTCTAGTTTCTCTGCATCTTTACCAATATTGGTATTGTCACTATTTTTAATTTTAGCTGTTCTAATAGGTATATGGTGATATCTCATCATGGCCTTAATTTGCATTTCCCTAATGGCTAATGATATTGAACATTTCTTGATATGCTTATTTGACATCTGTTTATCCTCTTCAGTGAGTTGTCTCTTCAAGTCTTTTGTATGCTTTCTAATTGGATTTTTTTTTACTGTTGAGTTTTGAGGATTCTTTATATATTCTAGTTATGAACCCCTTGTCAGATAGGTGTTTTGCAAATAATTTTTCCCAGTCTGTAACTTATATTTTAATTTTCCTAAGAGTCTTTTATAAAAGTTTTTATTTTGATTTAGTATAATTTATCAATTTTTAAATTTTCTGGATCATGCTTTTTGGTATTATGTCTAAGAATTCTTCACCAAACCCTAGGGCCTGAAGATTTTTTTCTATGTTTTCTTCTAAGAGTTTTATAGTTTCACATTTAAATCTATGATTCATTTTGAGTTAATTTTTATGTAAGGTTTGAAGTCTAGGTAGAGGTTCTTTTTTTTTTTTTGACCTATGGACATACAATTACTCCAGCGCCATTTGTTGAAAAGACTAGCCTCCATTGGTTTGCTTTTGCACCTTGGTCAAAGATTAGTTGGCCATTCTTGTGTGGGTCTATTTCCAGGTTCTCAATTCTATTCCACTGATCATTGATTCTTTATCACTGATCTCTATTCTTTTCCATTGATATGTCTATCCCCATGCCAATACTACACATTCTTTTTTTATTAACATCTTTATTGGGGTGTAATTGCTTTACAATGGTGTGTTAGTTTCTGTTTTATAACAAAGTGAATCAGTTATACATATACATATGTTCCCATATCTCTTCCCTCTTGCATCTCCCTCCCTCCCACCCTCCCTATCCCACCCCTCCAGGCGGTCACAAAGCACCAAGCTGATCTCCCTGTGCTATGTGGCCACTTCCCACTAGCTATCTACCTTACGTTTGGTAGTGTATATATGTCCATGCCTCTCTCTCGCTTTGTCACAGCTTACCCTTCCCCCTCCACATATCCTCAAGTCCGTTCTCCAGTAGGTCTGTGTCTTTACTCCTGTCTTACCTCTAGGTTCCTCATGACATTTTTTTCTTAAATTCCATATATATGTATTAGCATACGGTATTTGTCTTTCTCTTTCTGACTTACTTCACTCTGTATGACAGACTCTAGGTCTATCCACCTCATTACAAATAGCTCAATTTCGTTTCTTTTTATGGCTGAGTAATATTCCATTGTATATATGTGCCCCATCTTCTTTATCCATTCATCCATTGATGGGCACTTAGGTTGTCTCCATCTCCGGGCTATCGTAAATAGAGCTGCAATGAACATTTTGGTACATGACTCTTTTTTTTTTTTTTTTTTTTTTTTTAACATCTTTACTGGGGTATAATTGCTTTACAATGGTGTGTTAGTTTCTGCTTTATAACAAAGTGAATCAGCTATACATATACATATGTTCCCATATGTCTTCCCTCTTGCGTCTCCCTCCCTCCCACTCTCCCCATCCCACCCTTCCAGGCTGTCACAAAGCACCGAGCTAATATCCCTGTGCCTTGCGGCTGCTTCCCCCCAGCTATCTACCTTACTACGTTTGTTAGTGTGTATATGTCCATGACTCTCTCTCGCCCTGTCAAAACTCACCCCTCCCCCTCCCCATACCCTCAAGTCCGTTCTCCAGTAGGTCTGCGTCTTTATTCCTATCTTACCCCTAGGTTCTTCATGACATTTTTTTCCCTTAAATTCCATATATATGTGTTAGCATACGGTATTTGTCTTTTTCTTTCTGACTTACTTCACTCTGTATGACAGACTCTAGGTCTATCCATCTCATTACAAATAGCTCAATTTCATTTCTTTTTAAGGCTGAGTAATATTCCATTGTGTATATGTGCCACATCTTCTTTATCCATTCATCCGATGATGGGCGCTTAGGTTGTTTCCATGTCCTGGCTATTGTAAATAGAGCTGCAATGAACATTTTGGTACATGACTCTTTTTGAATTTTGGTTTTCTCAGGGTATATGCCAAGTAGTGGGATTGCTGGGTCATATGGTAATTCTATTTGTAGTTTTTTAAGGAACCTCCATACTGTTCTCCACAGTGGCTGAACCAATTCACATTCCCACCAGCAGTGCAAGAGTGTCCCCTTTTCTCCACACCCTCTCCAGCATTTATTGTTTCTAGATTTTTTGATGATGGCCATTCTGATTGGTGTGAGATGATATCTCATTGTAGTTTTGATTTGCATTTCTCTAATGATTAATGATGTTGAGCATTCTTTCATGTGTTTGTTGGCATTCTGTATATCTTCTTTGGAGAAATGTCTATTTAGGTCTTCTGCCCATTTTTGGATGGGGTTGTTTGTTTTTTTGTTATTGAGCTGCATGAGCTGCTTGTAAATTTTGGAGATTAATCCTTTGTCAGTTGCTTCATTTGCAAATGTTTTCTCCCATTCTGAGGGTTGTCTTTTGGTCTTGGTTATGGTTTCCTTTGCTGTGCAAAAGCTTTGAAGTTTCATTAGGTCCCATTTGTTTATTTTTGTTTTTATTTCCATTACTCTAGGAGGTGGGTCAGAAAGGATCTTGCTGTGATTTATGTCATAGAGTGTTCTTCCTATGTTTTCTTCTAAGAGTTTGATAGTTTCTGGCCTTACATTGAGGTCTTTAATCCATTTTGAGCTTATTTTTGTGTATGGTGTTAGGGAGTGATCTAATCTCATACTTTTACATGTACCTGTCCAGTTTTCCCAGCACCATTTATTGAAGAGGCTGTCCTTTCTCCATTGTACATTCCTGCCTCCTTTATCAAAGATAAGGTGTCCATATGTGCGTGGGTTTATCTCTGGGCTTTCTATCCTGTTCCACTGATCTATCTTTCTGTTTTTGTGCCAGTACCATACTGTCTTGATTACTGTTGCTTTGTAATATAGTCTGAAGTCAGGGAGCCTTATTCCTCCAGCTCCTTTTTTCGTTCTCAAGATTGCTTTGGCTATTCGGGGTCTTTTGTGTTTCCATACGAATTGTGAAATTTTTTGTTCTAGTTCTGTGAAAAATGCCAGTGGTAGTTTGATAGGGATTGCATTGAATCTGTAGATTGCTTTGGGTAGTAGAGTCATTTTCACAATGTTGATTCTTCCCATCCAAGAACATGGTATATCTCTCCATCTATTTGTATCATCTTTAATTTCTTTCATCAGTGTCTTATAATTTTCTGCATACAGGTCTTTCGTATCCTTAGGTAGGTTTATTCCTAGATATTTTATTCTTTTTGTTGCAATGGTAAATGGGAGTGTTTTCTTGATTTCACTTTCAGATTTTTCATCATTAGTATATAGGAATGCCAGAGATTTCTGTGCATTAATTTTGTATCCTGCTACTTTACCAAATTCATTGATTAGCTCTAGTAGTTTTCTGGTAGCATCTTTAGGATTCTCTATGTATAGTATCATGTCATCTGCAAACAGTGACAGCTTTACTTCTTCTTTTCCGATTTGGATTCCTTTTATTTCCTTTTCTTCTCTGATTGCTGTGGCTAAAACTTCCAAAACTATGTTGAATAAGAGTGGTGAGAGTGGGCAACCTTGTCTTGTTCCTGATCTTAGTGGAAATGCTTTCAGTTTTTCACCATTGAGGATGATGTTTGCTGTGGGCTTGTCATATATGGCTTTTATTATGTTTAGGAAAGTTCCCTCTATGCCTACTTTCTGGAGGGTTTTTATCATAAATGGGTGTTGAATTTTGTCGAAAGCTTTCTCTGCATCTATTGAGATGATCATATGGTTTTTCTCCTTCAATTTGTTAATATGGTTTATCACATTGATAGATTTGCGTATATTGAAGAATCCTTGCATTCCTGGAATAAACCCCACTTGATCATGGTGTATGATCCTTTTAATGTGCTGTTGGATTCTGTTTGCTAGTATTTTGTTGAGGATTTTTGCATCTATGTTCATCAGTGATATTGGCCTGTAGTTTTCCTTCTTTGTGACATCCTTGTCTGGTTTTGGTATCAAGGTGATGGTGGCTTCGTAGAAGGAATTTGGGAGTGTTCCTCCCTCTGCTATATTTTGGAAGAGTTTGAGAAGGATAGGTGTTAGCTCTTCTCTAAACGTTTGATAGAATTCACCTGTGAAGCCATCTGGTCCTGGGCTTTTGTTTGTTGGAAGGTTTTTAATCACAGTTTCAATTTCAGTGCTTGTGATTGGTCTGTTCATATTTTCTATTTCTTCCTGATTCAGTCTTGGCAGGTTGTGCATTTCTAAGAATTTGTCCATTTCTCCCAGATTGTCCATTTTATTGGCATAGAGTTGCTTGTAGTAATCTCTCATGATTTTTTTTATTTCTGCAGTGTCAGTTGTTACTTCTCCTTTTTCATTTCTAATTCTATTGATTTGAGTCTTCTCCCTTTTTTTCTTGATGAGTCTGGCTAGTGGTTTATCTATTTTGTTTATCTTCTCAAAGAACCAGCTTTTAGTTTTATTGATCTTTGCTATTGTTTCCTTCATTTCTTTTTCATTTATTTCTGATCTGATTTTTATGATTTCTTTCCTTCTGCTAGCTTTGGGGTTTTTTTGTTCTTCTTTCTCTAATTGCTTGAGGTGCAAGGTTAGGTTGTTTATTCGAGATGTTTCCTGCTTCTTAAGGTGGGCTTGTATTGCTATAAACTTCCCCCTTAGAACTGCTTTTGCTGCATCCCATAGGTTTTGGGTCGTTGTGTCTCCATTGTCATTCGTTTCTAGGTATTTTTTTATTTCCTCTTTGATTTCTTCAGTGATCACTTCATTATTAAGTAGTGTATTGTTTAGCCTCCATGTGTTTGTATTTTTTAAAGATCTTTTCCTGTAATTGATATCTAGTCTCATGGCGTTGTGGTCGGAAAAGATACTTGATACAATTTCAGTTTTCTTAAATTTACCAAGGCTTGATTTGTGACCCAAGATATGATCTATCCTGGAGAATGTTCCATGAGCACTTGAGAAAAATGTGTATTCTGTTGTTTTTGGATGGAGTGTCCTATAAATATCAATTAAGTCCATCTTGTTTAATGTATCATTTAAAGCTTGTGTTTCCTTATTTATTTTCATTTTGGATGATCTGTCCATGGGTGAAAGTGGGGTGTTAAAGTCCCCTACTATGAATGTGTTACTGTTGATCTCCCCTTTTATGGTTGTTAGTATTTGCCTTATGTATTGAGGTGCTCCTATGTTGGGTGCATAAATATTTACAATTGTTATATCTTCTTCTTGGATCGATCCCTTGATCATTATGTAGTGTCCTTCTTTGTCCCTTTTAATAGTCCTTATTTTAAAGTCTATTTTGTCTGATATGAGAATTGCTACTCCAGCTTTCTTTTGGTTTCCATTTGCATGGAATATCTTTTTCCATCCCCTTACTTTCAGTTTGTATGTGTCTCTAGTTCTGAAGTGGGTCTCTTGTAGACAGCATATATAAGGGTCTTGTTTTTGTATCCATTCAGCCAATCTGTGTCTTTTGGTGGGAGCATTTAGTCCATTTACATTTAAGGTAATTATCGATATGTATGTTCCTATTTCCATTTTATATATTGTTTTGGGTTCGCTACTATAGGTCATTTCCTTCTCTTGTGTTTCGTGTCTAGAGAAGTTCCTTTAGCATTTGTTGTAAAGCTGGTTTGGTGGTGCTGAACTCTCTCAGCTTTTGCTTGTCTGTAAAGGTTTTAATTTCTCCATCAAATGTGAATGAGATCCTTGCTGGGTAGAGTAGTCTTGGTTGCAGGCTATTCTCCTTCATCACTTTCAGTATGTCCTGCCACTCCCTTCTGGCTTGTAGGGTTTCTGCTGAGAGATCAGCTGTTAACCTTATGGGGATTCCCTTGTGTGTTATTTGTTGTTTTTCCCTTGCTGCTTTTAATATGCTTTCTTTGTATTTAATTTTTGACAGTTTGATTAATATGTGTCTTGGCGTGTTTCTCCTTGTATTTATCCTGTATGGGACCCTCTGTGCTTCCTGGACTTGATTAACTATTTCCTTTCCCATATTAGGGAAGTTTTCAACTATAATTTCTTCAAATATTTTCTCAGTCCCTTTCTTTCTTTCTTCTTCTTCTGGAACCCCTATAATTCGAATGTTGGTGCGTTTCACGTTGTCCCAGAGGTCTCTGAGACTGTCCTCAGTTCTTTTCATTCTTTTTTCTTTATTCTGCTCTTCAGTAGTTATTTCCACTACTTTATCTTCCAGGTCACTTATCCGTTCTTCTGCCTCAGTTATTCTGCTATTGATCCTATCTAGAGTGATTTTAATTTCATTTATTGCATTGTTCATCGTTGCTTGTTTCGTCTTTAGTTCTTGTAGGTCCTTGTTAACTGTTTCTTGCATTTTGTCCATTCTACTTCCAAGATTTCGGATCATCCTTACTATCATTATTCTGAATTCTTTTTCAGGTACACTGCCTATTTCCTCTTCATTTGTTAGGTCTGGTGGGTTTTTATCTTGCTCCTTCATCTGCTGTGTGTTTTTCTGTCTTCTCATTTTGCTTATCTTACTGTGTTTGGGGTCTCCTTTTTGCAGGCTGCACTTTCGTAGTTCCCGTTGTTTTTGATGTCTGTCTCCAGTGGCTAAGGTTGTTTCAGCGGGTTGTGTAGGCTTCCTGGTGGAGGGGACTAGTGCCTGTGTTGTGCTGGATGAGGCTGGATCTTGTCTCTCTAGTGGGCAGGTTCACGTCTGGTGGTGTGTTTTGGGGTGTCTGTGGCCTTATTATGATTTTAGGCAGCCTCTCTGCTAATGGGTGGGGTTGTGTTCCTGTTTTGCTAGTTGTTTGGCATAGGTTGTCCAGCACTGTGGCTTGCTGGTCGTTGAGTGAAGCTGGGTGCTGGTGTTAAGATGGAGGTCTCTGGGAGATTTCCACCGTTTAATATTATGTGGAGCTGGGAGGTCTCTTGTTGACCAGTGTCCTGAAGTTGGCTCTCCTACCTCAGAGGCAGAGCCCTGACTCCTGGCTGGAGCACCAAGAGCCTTTCATCCACACAGCTCAGAATAAAAGGGAGAAAAATTGGGAGAATTAGTAGAAGTATGAGTAAAGAAAGAAGGAAAGGAGGAAAGGAAGGAAGGAAGAAAGAAGCAAAGAAGGAAAGAAAGGAGGGAGGGAGGGAGGGAGGGAGGAAGGAAGGAAGGAGGGAAAGAAGGAAAAAAGACAGAAAGAAAGATGATACAGTAAAAATAAAATAAAGTATAATATAGTTATTGAATTAAAAAATATTTAGAAAAAAAAAAAAAGGGACGGATAGAACCTTAGGACAAATGTTGGAAGCAAAGCTATACAGAGAAAATCTTACACAGAAGCATACACATACACCTTCACAAAAAGAGGTAAAGGGGGAAAAATCATAAATCCTGCTCCCTGAGACCACCTCCTCAATTTGGGGTGATTCGTTGTCTAAAGGAGGGAAGGAAGGAAGGAAAGAAAGAAAGAACGAAGGTAAAGTATAATAAAGTTATTACAATTAAACTTAATTATTAAGAAAAAGAATTTTTAAAAAAAAGTCATGGACGGATAGAGCCCTAGGACAAATGGTGGAAGCAAGAGTATACAGACAGGATCTCACACAGAAGCATACACGTACACATTCACAAAAAGAGGAAAAGGGAAAAAAATCATAGATCTCGCTCCTAAAGTCCACCTCTTCAATTTGGGATCATTCCTTGTCTATTCAGGTATTCCACAGATGCAGGGTATATCAAGTTGATTGTGGAGCTTTAATCCGCTGCTTCTGTGGCTGCTGGGAGAGATTTCCCTTTCTCTTCTTTGTTCTCACAGCTCACAGGAGCTCAGCTTTGGATTTGGCCCTGCCTCTGCGTGTAGGTCGCTGGAGGGCGTCTGTTTTTTCGCTCAGACAGGACGGGGTTAAAGGAGCCGCTGATTCGGGGGCTCCGGCTCACTCAGGCCGGGGGTTGGGGGATGGGGGAAGGAGGGGCACTGCGTGCGGGGCGGGCCTGCGGCGGCAGAGGCAGCGTGACGTTGCACCGGCCTGAGACCCGCCGTGCGTACTCCCGGGGAAGCTGTCCCCGGATCCCGGGAACCCGGCAGTGGCGGCCTGCACAGGCTCCGCGGAAGAGGGGTGTGGAGAGTGACCTGTGCTCGCACACAGGCCCCTTGGTGGCGGCAGCAGCAGCCCCAGCGTCTCCCGCCCGTCTCTGGGGTCCGCGGTTTTAGCCGCGGCTCGCGCCCGTCTCTGGGGTTTGCGCTTTCAGCCGCGGCTCGCGCCCATCTCTGGAGTTCCTTTAAGCAGCGCTCTTAAACCCCTCTCCTCGCGCACCAGGAAACAAAGAGGGAAGAAAAAGTCTCTTGCCTCTTCGGCCGGTGCAGGCTTTTCCCCCGAACTCCCTCCCGGCTAGTCGTGGTGCACTAACCCCTTCAGGCTATGTTCAAGCCGCCAACCCCAGTCCTCTCCCTGAGCTCCGTCCAAAACCAAAACCCGAGCCTCAGCTCGCAGCCCCGCCCGCCCCGGCGGGTGAGCAGCAAGCCTCTCGGGTTGGTGAGTGCTGGTCGGCACCGATCGTCTGTGCAGGAATCTCCCCGCTTTGCCCTCCGCACCCGTCGCTGTGCACTACTCCGCGGTCCCGAAACTCCCCCCTCTGCCTCCCGCAGTCTCCGCCCGCGGAGGGGCTTCCTAGTGTGTGGAAACTTTTCCTCCTTCACAGCTCCCTCCCACTGGTGCAGGTGCCGTCCTTATTCTTTTGTCTCTGTTTTTTCTTTTGCCCTACCCAGTTACGTGGGGAGTTTCTTGCCTTTTGGGAGGTCTGAGGTCTTCTGCCAGCCTTCAGTAGGAGTTCTGTAGGAGTTGTTCCACGTGTGGATGTATTTCTGGTGTATCCGTGGGGAGGAAGGCGATCTCCGCGTCTTACTCTTCCGCCATCTTCAAGGTCCCCCCTGTTTATAGGGTTTTATCTGAATGTAAATTTCTTTTTGTCTTAGGAAGACACTCTGTCACCAAAAAGCTCTGGAAATGTCAGTCAGAATTTTCTGTATATGGCAGTAACTGTGATATACCCACTTGAAGCCAAATAGAGAGGGAAGGCTGAAGAAGCTTTTCCTTCATGCAGGTATCTGATGCTGTGCCAGGAAGTTTTAAGAATAACAACAGGAATGGAGTTAATGGGTCATTTCAGTTGAACTGTTCCCTGGTGGCTACAGTGGGCCTAGGACCACAGAGTGGAGAGACAGAATTTGCTCTGATAGTTGCCGACTAGAGAGCCTTTGCTATTGGCAGAGAATACTGATAACGGTTTTCAAACTTCCACAGAGTAATGCTTTCTTCCGATGAATTCTTATTCCAGGAAACCTTTTTTGCATGCAAGGCTTCTTTCACTCAGCTTAATGTTTCGAGGTTCATTCATGTTGTTCCAGGTATTAGTGGCTTGTTCCTTTCCATTGTTTAGTAGTCGCCACAACAACCAACCCAGCGACCACATGACTCTTTTTGAATTATAGTTTTCTCAGGGTATATGCCCAGCAGTGGGATTGCTGGGTCATATGGTATTTCTATTTGTAGTTTTTAAGGAACCTCCATACTGTTCTCCATAGTGGCTGTACCAATTCACATTCCCACCAGCAGTGCAAGAGTGTTCCCTTTTCTCCACACCCTCTCCAGCATTTACTGTTTCTAGATTTTTTGATGATGGCCATTCTGACTGGTGTGAGATGATATCTCATTGTAGTTTTGATTTGCATTTCTCTAATGATTAATGATGTTGAGCATTCTCTCATGTGTTTGTTGCCAGTCTGTATATCTTCTTTGGAGAAATGTCTATTTAGGTCTTCTGCCCATTTTTGGATTGGGTTGTTTGTTTTTTTGTAATTGAGCTGCATGAGCTGCTTGTAAATTTTGGAAATTAATCCTTTGTCAGTTGCTTCATTTGCAAATATTTTCTCCCATTCTGAGGGTTGTCTTTTGGTCTTGTCTATGGTTTCCTTTGCTGTACAAAAGCTTTCAAGTTTCATTAGGTCCCATTTGTTTATATTTGTTTTTATTTCCATCTCTCTAGGAGGTGGGTCAAAAAGGATCTTGCTGTGATTTATGTCATAGAGTGTTCTGCCTATGTTTTCCTCTAAGAGATTGATAGTTTCTGGCCTTACATTTAGGTCTTTAATCCATTTGAGCTTATTTTTATGTATGGTGTTAGGGAGTGATCTAATCTCATACTTTTACATGTACCTGTCCAATTTTCCCAGCACCACTTATTGAAGAGGCTGTCCTTTCTCCACTGTACATTCCTGCCTCCTCTATCAAAGATAAGGTGACCATATGTGCGTGAGTTTATCTCTGGGCTTTCTATCCTGTTCCATTGATCTATCTTTCTGTTTTTGTGCCAGTACCATACTGTCTTGATTACCATACCTTTGTAGTATAGTCTGAAGTCAGGGAGCCTGTTTCCTCCAGCTCCTTTTTTCATTCTCAAGATTGCTTTGGCTATTCGGGGTGTTTTGTGTTTCCATACAAATTGTGAAATGTTTTGTTCTAGTTCTGTGAAAAATGCCAGTGGTAGTTTGATAGGGATTGCATTGAATCTATAGATTGCTTTGGGTAGTAGAGTCATTTTCACAATGTTGATTCTTCCAATCCAAGAACATGATATATCTCTCCATCTATTTTTATCATCTTTAATTTCTTTCTCAGTGTCTTATAATTTTCGGCATACAGGTCTTTTGTCTCCTTAGGTAGGTTTATTCCTAGATATTTTATTCTTTTTGTTGCAGTGGTAAATGGGAGTGTTTTCTTGATTTCACTTTCAGATTTTTCATCATTAGTGTATAGGAATGCAAGAGATTTCTGTGCATTAATTTTGTATCCTGCAACTTTATCAAATTCATTGATTAGCTCTAGTAGTTTTCTGGTAGCATCTTTAGGATTCCCTATGTAGAGTATCATGTCATCTGCAAACAGTGACAGCTTTACTTCTTATCCGATTTGGATTCCTTTTATTTCCTTTTCTTCTCTGATTTCTGTGGCTAAAACTTCCAAAACTATGTTGAATAAGAGTGGTGAGAGTGGGCAACCTTGTCTTGTTCCTGATCTTAGTGGAAATTCTTTCCGTTTTTCACCATTGAGGATGATGTTGGCTGTGGGTTTGTCATATATGGCCTATATTATGTTGAGGAAAGTTCCCTCTATGCCTACTTTCTGCAGGGTTTTTATTATAAATGGGTGTTGAATTTTGTCAAAAGCTTTCTCTGCATCTAATGAGATGATCATGTGGTTTTTCTCCTTCAATTTGTTAATATGGTTTATCACATTGATTGATTTGCGTATATTGAAGAATCCTTGCATTCCTGGAATAATCCCCACTTGATCATGGTGTATGATCCCTTTAATGTGCTGTTGGATTCTGTTTGCTAGTATTTTGTTGAGGATTTTTGCATCTATGTTCATCAGTGGTGTTGGCCTGTAGTTTTCTTTCTTTGTGACATCCTTGTCTGTTTTTAGTATCAAGGTGATGGTGGCCTTGTTGAACGAATTTGGGAGTGCTCCTCCCTCTGCTATGTTTTGGAAGAGTTTGAGAAGGATAGGTGTTAGCTCTTCTCTAAATGTTTGATAGAATTCGCCTGTGAAGCCATCTGGTCCTGGGCTTTTGTTTGTTGGAAGATTTTTAATCACAGTTTCAATTTCAGTGCTTGTGATTGGTCTGTTCATATTTTCTATTTCTTCCTGATTCAGTCTTGGCAGGTTGTGCATTTCTAAGAATTTGTCCATTTCTTCCAGGTTGTCCATTTTATTGGCATAGAGTTGCTTGTAGTAATCTCTCATGATCTTTTGTATTTCTGCAGTGTCAGTTGTTACTTCTCCTTTTTCATTTCTAATTCTATTGATTTGAGTCTTCTCCCTTTTTTTCCTGTTGAGTCTGGCTAATTGTTTATCTATTTTGTTTATCTTCTCAAAGAACTAGCTTTTAGTTTTATTGATCTTTGCTATCGTTTCCTTCATTTCTTTTTCATTTATCTCTGATCTGACTTTACGATTTCTTTCCTTCTGCTAACTTTGGGGGTTTTTTTGTTCTTCTTTCTCTAATTGCTTTAGGTGCAAGGTTAGGTTGTTTATTCGAGATGTTTCCTGTTTCTTAAGGTGGGCTTGTATTGCTATAAACGTTCCTCTTAGAACAGCTTTTGCTGCATCCCATAGGTTTTGGGTCATCGTGTCTCCATTGTCATTTGTTTCTAGGTATTTTTTTATTTCCTCTTTGATTTCTTCTGTGATCACTTCGTTATTAAGTAGTGTATTGTTTAGCCACCATCTGTTTGTATTTTTTACAGATCTTTTCCAGTAATTGATATCTAGTCTCATGGTGCTGTGGTCGGAAAAGATACTTGATACGATTTCAATTTTCTTAAATTTACCAAGGCTTGATTTGTGACCCAAGATATGATCTATCCTGGAGAATGTTCCATGAGCACTTGAGAAAAATGTGTATTCTGTTGTTTTTGGATGGAGTGTCCTATAAATATCAATTAAGTCCATCTTGTTTAATGTATCATTTAAAGCTTGTGTCTCCTTATTTATTTTCATTCTGGATGATCAGTCCATTGTTGAAAGTGGGGTGTTAAAAGTCCCCTACTATGAATGTGTTACCGTCAATTTCTCCTTTTATGGCTGTTAATATTTGCCTTATGTATTGAGGTTCTCCTATGTTGGGTGCATAAATGTTTACAATTGTCATATCTTCTTCTTGGGTCTATCCCTTGATCATTATGTAGTGTCCTTCTTTGTCTCTTGTAATAGACTTAATTTAAAGTCTATTTTGTCTGATATGAGAATTGTTACTCCAGCTTTCTTTTGGTTTCCATTTGCATGGAATACCTTTTTCCATCCTTTCACTTTCGGTCTATATGTGTCTCTAGGTCTGAAGTGGGTCGCTTGTAGACAGCATATACATGGGTCTTGTTTTTGTATCCATTCAGCCAATCTGTGTCTTTTGGTGGGAGCATTTAGTCCATTTACATTTAAGGTAATTATCGATATGTATGTTCCTATTCCCATTTTCTAAATTGTTTTGGGTTCTTTATTGTAGGTCTTTTCCTTGTCTTGTGTTTCTTGCCTAGAGAAGTCCCGTTAGCATTTGTTGTAAAGCTGGTTTGGTGGTGCTGAACTCTCTCAGCTTTTGCTTGTCCGTAAAGGTTTTAATTTCTCCAACAAATCTGAATGAGAGCCTTGCTGGGTAGAGTAATCTTGGTTGCAGGTTTTTCTCCTTCATCACTTTCAGTATGTCCTGCCACTCCCTTCTGGCTTGCAGAGTTTCTGCTGAGAGATCAGCTGTTAACCTTATGGGGATTCCCTTGTGTGTTATTTGTTGTTTTTCTCTTGCTGCTTTTAATATGCTTTCTTTGTATTTAATTTTTGACAGTTTGATTAATATGTGTCTTGGCGTATTTCTCCTTCGATTTATCCCGTATGGGACTCTTTGTGCTTCCTGGACTTGATTGACTATTTCCTTTCCCATATTAGGAAAGTTTTCAACTCTAATCTCTTCAAATAATTTCTCAGTCCCTTTCTTTTTCTCTTCTTCTTCTGGAACCCCGATAATTCAAATGTTGGTGCATTTAATATTGTCCCAGAGGTCTCTGAGACTGTCCTCAGTTCTTTTCATTCTTTTTTCTTTATTCTGCTCTGCAGTAGTTATTTCCACTATTTTATCTTCCAGGTCACTTATCCGTTCTTCTGCCTCAGTTATTCTGCTATTGATCCCATCTAGAGTATTTTTCATTTCATTTGTTGTGTTGTTCATCTTTGTTTGTTTCATCTTTAGTTCTTCTAGGTCCTTGTTAAATGTTTTTTGCATTTTGTCTATTCTATTTCCACGATTTTGGATCATCTTTACTATCATTATTCTGAATTCTTTTTCAGGTACACTGCCTATTTCCTCTTCATTTGTTAGGTCTGGTGAATTTTTATCTTGCTCCTTCATCTGCTGTGTGTTTTTCTGTCTTCTCATTTTGCTTATCTTACTGTGTTTGGGGGTCTCCTTTTTGCAGACTGCAGGTTCGTAGTTCCCGTTGTTTTTGATGTCTGTCCCAAGTGGCTAAGGTTGGTTCAGTGGGTTGTGTAGCCTTCCTGGTGGAGAGGACTAGTGCCTGTGTTCTGGTGGATGAGGATGGATCTTGTCTCTCTGGTGGGCAGGTCCACGTCTGGTGGTGTGTTTTGGGGTGTCTGTGGACTTATTTTGATTTTAGGCAGCCTCTCTGCTAATGGGTGGGGTTGTGTTCTTGTTTTGCTAGTTGTTTGGCATAGGGTGTCCAGCACTGTAGCTTGCTTGTCGTTGAGTGAAGCTGGGTGTTGGTGTTGAGATGCAGATCTCTGAGAGATTTTCACCGTTTGATATTATGTGGAGCTGGGAGGTCTCTTGTTGACCAGTGTCCTGAAGTTGGCTCTCCCACCTCAGAGGCACAGTATTGACTCCTGGCTGCAGCACCAAGAGCCTTTCATCTACACGGCTCAGAATAAAAGGGAGAAAAAGTAGTGAGAAAGAATTATTTGAAGTAGAAAGAAAGAAAGAAAGAAAGGAGGGAAGGAAGGAAGGAAGGAAGGAAGAAAGAAAGAAGGAAAGAAGGAAAGAAGGAAAGAAGGAAAGAAAGAAAGAAAGGAGGGACGGAGGGAGGGACAGTGGGAGGAAAGAAGGAAGGAAGGAAGGAAAAAAGAAAGAAAGAAAGAAGATAAAGTAAAATAAAATAAAGTAAAATATAATAAAGTTATTAAATTAAAAAATAATTATTAAGAAAAAAAAAACGGACGGATAGAACCTTAGGACAAATGGTGGATGCAAAGCTATATAGACAAAATCTCACACAGCAGCATACACATACACACTCACAAAAAGAGGAAAAAAGGAAGAAATCATAAATCTTTCTCTCAAAGTCCACCTCCTCAATTTTGGGATGATTCGTTGTCTAAAAGAGGGAAGGAAGGAAAGAAAGAAAGAAAGAAAGAAAGAAAGAAAGAAAGAAAGAAAGAAAGAAAGAAAGAAAGAAAGAAGGAAAGAAAGAAAGAAAGACGATAAAGTAAAATAAAATAAAGTTATTAAAATTAATTATTAAGAAAAAAATTTTTAAAAAACGGACAGATAGAACCCTAGGACAAATGGTGGAAGCAAAGCTATACAGACAAAATCTCACACAGAAGCATACACATAACACTCACAAAAAGAGGAAAAGGGGAAAAAATCATAAATCTTGCTCTCAAAGTCCACCTCCTCAATTTGGGATGATTCGTTGTTTATTCAGGTATTCCACAGATTCAGGGTCCATCAAGTTGACTGTGGAGCTTTAATCCGCTGCTTCTGAGGCTGCTGGGAGAGATTTCCCTTTCTCTTCTTTGTTCTCACAGCTCCCAGGGGCTCAGGTTTCGATTTGGCCCAGCCTCTGCGTGTAGGTTGCTGGAGGGCATCTGTTTTTTGCTCAGACAGGACGAGGTTAAAGGAGCCGCTGATTCAGGGCCTCTGGCTCACTCAGACGTGGGGGGGGGGGGGAGGGGCGCGGAGTGCGGGGTGAGCCTGCGGCGGCAGAGGCCAGTGTGACGTTGCACCAGCCTGGGGCTCGCCGTGCGTTCTCCAGGTGAAGTTGTCCCTGGATCCCGGGAACCTGGCAGTGGCGGGCTGCACAGGCTACCCGGAAGAGGGGTGTGGATAGTGACCTGTGTTCGCACACAGGTCCCTTGGTGGTGGCAGCAGCAGCCTTAGCGTCTCCCGCCCGTCTCTGGGGTCCGTGCTTTTAGCCGCGGCTCGCGCCCGTCTCCGGAGTTCATTTAAGCAGCGCTCTTAATCCCCTCTCCTCGTGCACCAGGAAACAAAGAGGGAAGAAAAAGTCTCTTCCTTCTTTGGCAGCTCAAGACCTTTTCCCGGACTCCCTCCCAGCTAGCCGTGGTGCACTAACCCCTTCAGGCTGTGTTCACTCAGCCAACCCCAGTCCCCTCCCTGCGCTCCGACCAAAGCCCTAGCCTCAGCTCGCAGCCCCACCCGCCCCGGCGGGTGAGCAGACAAGCCTCTCAGTCTGGTGAGTGCCGGTCGCCACCGATTCTCTGTGCGGGAATCTCTCCGCTTTGCCCTCCGCAACCCTGTTGCTGTTTTCTCCTCTACGGCTTCGAAGCTTTCCCCCTTCGCCACCGGCAGCGTCCGCCCGCGAAGGGGCTTCCTAGTGTGTGGAAAACTTTCCTCCTTCACGGCTCCCTCCCACTGGTGCAGGTCCCGTCCCTATCCTTTTGTCTGTGTTTATTCTTTTTTCTTTTGCCCTACCCAGGTACGTGGGGAGTTTCCTGCCTTTTGGGCGGTCTGAGGTCTTCTGCGAGCATTCAGTAGGTGTTCTGTAGGAGTTGTTCCACGTGTAGATGTATTTCTGGTGTATCTGGGGGGAGGAAGGTGATGTCTGCGTCTTACTCTTCCACCATCTTCCTTCTTTTTTTCTACTACACATTCTTGATTACCATATAGGAAATCTTAAAATCAGGCATTGTGATTCCTCTAACTTTATTATTCTATTTCAATATTATTTTAGCTATTCTAGTTCCTTTGCCTTTTAATATACGTTTTAGGATAACTTTCCCTACATCTGTAAAAAAAATCTTGCTGGAATCTTCATAGGAATTACATTAAATAATGCTGTATATAAATTTGAGGGAGAATTGACATCTTTATATGTTGAGTCTTCCAACCCATCAACACAGTACATCTCTCCACCTATTTAGAAAGAGAGAGCTTTTTCTCTAGGTATTACACATACATAGCTTATCATAGTCTCCTGGTAGCAACATTTTCCCAGTTTGGATGAACTGTAGAAACCTTATTCTAGTTCATTTATAATATTATTGCCTTATATATTTCCACTGCATACATTGAAGACCACATCAGATAGTATTTACAATTTTTGCTTCAACCATCAAACATAATTTAGAAAAGTCAATTGGAGAAGGAAACTCTGTTGTATTTATCCATATTTTTACTCTTTCTGTTATGCTTTTTCTCCATCCTGATGTTCCAAGGTTCCCTCTTTTATAATTTCTTTTCTGTTTAGACAACTTCTTTTAGCCATCCTTTCAGGGCAGGTTTGCTGGTGGCAAATTCTCTTAGTTTTCCTTTATCTGAGAATGTCTTGATTACCCCTTCATACCTGAAGGATATTTTCACTGGGCATAGAGTTCTCGATTGATAGTTCTTTCCTTCACCTCTTGAAAAATATTGTATCTGTTTCTTCTGAGCTCCATGGTTTCTGATGAGAAATCCTCTGTGATTCAAGTTGTTTTTCCCCTAAAGGCAAGGCATCATCTCCCTTGCTGCCTTTTTATTTATTTATTTATTTTTATTTTTTGCATTATGCGGGCCTCTCACTGTTGTGGCCTCTCCCATTGCAGAGCACAGGCTCCGGACGCGCAGGCTCAGCAGCCATGGCTCATGGGCTCAGTCGCTCTGCGGCATGTGGGATCTTCCCAGACCGGGGCGCGAATCCGTGTCCCATGCATCGACAGGCGGACTCTCAACCACTGCACCACCAGGGAAGCCCTCTTGCTGCCTTTTTATTTGCCCTTTGTTTTCAGAAGTTTGAGTATGATGGGTCTTGGCATGGTTTTTTTTTTTTTTTTTTGCTGTACGCGGGCCTCTCACTGTTGTGTCCTCTCCCGCTGCAGAGCACAGGCTCCGGACGCGCAGGCTCCGTGGCCATGGCTCACGGGTCCAGCCGCTCTGCGGCATGTGGGATCTTCCCGGACCGGTGCATAAACCTGTGTCCCCTGCATCGGCTGGCAGACTCTCAACCACTGCGCCACCAGGGAAGCCCTGCATGGATTTCTTTATGTGTATACAGTTTGGAGTTTGTTCAGCTTCTTGAATTTATTGGTTTACGTCTTTTGGGAATTTTTCAGCCATTATTTCTTTGAATACTTTTTCAGCTCTTTTTCCTCCTCTCCTATTCTAACTGTGATGACACAGATGTTCAAACTTTTGTTATAGTCCCACACATTCCTTAGGATCTGTTCATTCCATCCTTTCCTGCCCCCAGTCTATTTTCTTTCCATTGTTCACACCGGATAATTTCTATTGTTCTATCTTCAAGTTCACTAATTTTTTTTAACATCTTTATTAGAATATGATTGCTTTACAATGGCGTGTCAGTTTCTGCTTTATAACAAAGTGAATCAGTTATACATATACATATGTCCCCATATCTCTTCCCTCCTGCATCTCTCTCCCTCCCACCCTCCCTATGCCACCCCTCTAGGTGGTCATAAACCACTGAGCTGATCTCCCTGTGCTATGCGGCCGCTTCCCACTAGTTACCTTTTTTACGTTTGGTAGTGTATATATATCCATGCCACTCTCTCACTTTGTCCCAGCTTACCCTTCCCCCTCCCTGTATCCTCAAGTCCATTCTCTAGTAGGTCTGCATCTTTATTCCCGTCTTACCCCTAGGTTCTTCTGACCATTTTCTTTCTCCTTTTTTTTTTTAGATTCCATATATATGTGTTAGCTTACAGTATTTGTTTTTCTCTTTCTGACTTACTTCACTCTGTATGACAGTCTCTAGGTCCATCCAACTCACTACAAATAACTCAGTTTCGTTCCTTTTTATGGCTGAGTAATATTCCATTGTATATATGTGCCACATCTTCTTTATCCATTCATCCGTTGATGGACACTTAGGTTGCTTCCATGTCCTGGCTATTGTAAATAGAGCTGCAATGAACATTTTGGTACATGTCTCTTTTTGAATTATGGTTTTCTCAGGGTATATGCCCAGTAGTGGGATTGCTGGGTCGTATAGTAGTTCTATTTGTAGTTTTTTAAGGAACCTTCATACTGTTCTCCATAGTGGCTGTATCCATTTACATTCCCACCAACAGTGCAAGTGTTCCCTTTTCTCCACACCCTCTCCAGCATTTATTGTTTGTAGATTTTTTGCTGATGGCCATTCTGAGCACTGTGAGGTGATATCTCATTGTAGTTTTGCTTTGCATTTCTCTAATGATTAATGATGTTGAGCATTCTTTCATGTGCTTGTTGGCAATGTGTATATCTTCTTTGGAGAAATGTCTATTTAGGTCTTCTGCCCATTTTTGGATTGGGTTCTTAGTTTTTTTGACATTGAGGTGCATGAGTTCCTTGTATGTTTTGGAGATTAATCCTTTGTCAGTTGCTTCATTTGCAAATATTTTCTCCCATTCTGAGGATCGTCTTTTCATCTTGTTTATGATTTCCTTTGCTGTGCAAAAGCTTTTAAATTTCATTAGTTTCCATTTGTTTATTTTTGTTTTTATTTCCATTTCTCTAGGAGGTGGGTCAAAAAGGATCTTGCTGTGATTTATGTCATAGAGTGTTCTGCCTATGTTTTCCTCTAAGAGTTTGATGGTGTCTGGCCTTACACTTAGGTCTTTAATCCATTTTGAGTTTACTTTTGTGTATGGTGTTAGGGAGTGTTCTAATTTCATACTTTTACATGTACCTGTCCAGTTTTCCCAGCACCACTTATTGAAGAGGCTGTATTTTCTCCACTGTATATTCTTGCCTCCTTTATCAAAGATAAGGTGACTATATGTGCATGGGCTTATCTCTGGGCTTTGGTTCCTGTTCCATTGATCTATATTTCTGTTTTTGTGCCCGTACCATACTGTCTTGATTACTGTAGCTTTGTAGTATAGTCTGAAGTCAGGGAGCCTGATTCCTCCAGCTCCGTTTTTCTTTCTCAAGATTGCTTTGGCTATTCGGGGTCTTTTGTGTTTCCATACAAATTGTGAAATTTTTTGTTCTAGTTCTCTGAAAGTTCACTAATTCTTTCCTCTGTCTCTTCTATTCTGCTGCTGAGCCCATCTACTAATTTCTAAAATTTCAGTTATTGCATTTTTTAGTTTTACAAATTCCATTTAGTTTTTTTTATACATTCTATTTCTTTGATGAGACTTTCTTTTTAAAAATTTGTTTCTATTATGTTTGTAATTGCTTATTGAAGCATCTTAATGAACATCTATGTCATATTGTTTCTGTCTTTTAGTTGTCATTTCTCATCAAGCAGAGATTTTCCTGGCTTTTGATATGATGACTGATTTTTGATTGAAATCTTGACATTTTGGATAATATTTTATGAGACTCTGGATGGCATTTAAATCTCTTATTTTTTTATGCTTCTGACACTGCTCTGGCAGGGGTAGGGGAATGCCACTTCATTGCTGCCAGGTGGAGTGGAGTCCTGGTTCCTAATTCTGCCTCCCTTGACACCTGGGGATGAGGATCTCCTCATTAATACCTGGCAAGGTGGGAGTTCTGGCTCTCCCCTATGCCTCTGCTTATACTCTCTCACCCTGGCTGAGAGGAGCAGGAATGCCTTGTAGTTCTCATGACTGCCACTGGCACCACGATGGGGGAGTGATGCTAGTTACTGCTAGATGGCGGTAAAAGTGCTGATTCTCTACTGGGACTCCTCTGATAGCACTCCAGTGGGGAGAAGAGGAGGGGCCCCTTGTTATCACCAGGTGGGCATGAAGTCCTGGCTTTCCATGTAGTCTCCACAGACACTGCATCAAAGGGGCCTTTTTACTGCCCAGTAGGAATGAACGTTCAGGCTCCCAACTTATCTTTCTCTGACACCATCCTAGCATATTACAGCCTACCAAGGGTGGAAGTTTAACCTTTCCATTTGGCCTTTGTTGGCATGGATGGTGGCTCAATTTTTTCTGTGGGATTTGCTTGGAATAGAGTGGTTATTATCTAAAACTTTTCTGTCTTGCAAGGTTGCCCCTTTCCTGGTCCTCTGCCTAGAGAGAGCAGGCTTTTTTTCTTTGCCTTGTCTTTTCTTTTCCTTATTTCCTCTCCTTTTCTTTTCTTTTTTTCCTATACCCATTGATGTTTCCAGGTTTTCAGCTTCTCCAGCACCCAGTATAGGATATATGAAGCAAAACAAAACAGAACAAAACCTCAGGGAACTCACTGCTTTGTCATTCCTTGGGTTCTGAGTTCTAAGCCAGTCTGCTTTCTTGTCTACTTTTCAGACTCTTTTTACGTTTGTTTTATAACCAGTGTCCAGGGTTTTAAACTGTACTTAGCAGGAGAAATAGGGAGAAGTACACCTACCACATCTTTCTAGAAACAGAAGTCTCACTCGTTTTTGTTTTCTTTTTTTCGGTACGAGGGCCCCTCACTGTTGTGGCCTCTCTCGTTGCGAAGCAGAGGCACCAGACGTGCAGGCTCAGCGGCCATGGCTCACGGGCCCAGCCACTCTGCGGCATGTGGGATCTTCCTGGACCGGGACACGAGCCCGTGTCCCCTGCATTGGCAGGAGGACTCTCAGCCACTGCGCCACCAGGGAAGCCTTCACTTGGTTTGTTTTTAAACTTCATTTTATTATGGAAAAATTTAAACATACACAAAGGTAGAGAAATTAGTAGAATGAATCCCCTTTAATCAGCTTCAACAATTTTCAATGTTTTGCCAATCATGTTTTATTTATTTTCTCCACCCCAAGGTTTGTTGCAGTCTTTTAACTCAAATCCTAGATATAATATTACCTCATTCAGTGTGAGTGTGTATCTATAACAGAAAATAGGTTTTTTAACATAACCACATGCCATTATCACAATTTACTAACTAATAATAATTCCTTAATGTAATTAAATACTAATTCATATTCAAATTTTCCTGATTGTTTCAAGAAGTATTTTTAAAATTGATTTTTTTCAAAATAGGACCCAAACCAAATGTAATGTTGCATTTGGTCATTATCTCTCTTAAGTCTCTTTTAAAAATCTTTAAATTTCCTAAGCTAGGCACAGAAAGACAAATACTACATGGTGTCACTTATATGTGGAATCTAAAAAAGCCCAACTCATATATCTGAGAGTAGAAGGGTGGTTTCCAGGGGTTGGAGGGTGGGGGGATGGGGACATGTTGGTCAAAGGGTACAAAGTTTTAATTATGTAGGATGAATAAGTTCTGGGGATCTAATGTACAGCATGGTCACTGTAGTTAATAATGCTGTACTGTATACTTGAAATTTGCTAAGAGAGTAGATCTTAACTGTTTTCACCATTAAAAAAAGGTAACTATGTGAGGTGATGAATATGTTGATTAGCTTCATTGTGGTAATCATTTCACAATGTATACATATATCAAAACATCACATTGTACACCTTAATATATACAATTTTTATTTGTAAATTATACCTCAATAAAGCTAGAAAAGAATTTGTAAGTCTCCCATCTTTCTTTTCCTCATTCTCTCTTACTTTCAATTAAAAATACACTTTAATTTTTAGAGCAGTTTTAAGTTTACAGCAAAATTGAGTGAAAGGTACAGAAAATTTCCATATACCCCCGTCCCTCACATATGCATAACCTCCCCCATTATCAACAACCCCCACCAGAGTGGTACATTTGTTATAATTGATGAACTTACCTTGACACATCATGATCACCCAGAGTTCATAGTTTACATTAAGGTTCATTCTTGGTGTTGTACACACTTTGGGTTTGGATAAATTTATAATGACATGTATCCACCATTATAGTATCATACAGAGTATATTCAGTGCTCTAACATCCTCTGTGCTCAGCCTATTCATTCCTACCTCTCCCTAACCCCTGGCAACCACTGATATTTTTACTGTCTCCATAGTTTTTCCTTTTCCAGGATGTCATGTAGTGGAATCATACAGTATTAGTTTACCTTGTAGTTGTTTTATTTAAACATTTATTGTTTTCCTCATCTTCTTTTAAATGCCATTTATCATTTAAAAATGGGTCATTTTTCCTATAAAAAATTCCACATTCTGGATTTTGCTGATTGTTTCTTAGTGGTGACACTGAACTTGTTCTTCTATTTCCCATATTCACCATCAACTGGGAATTAGAGCTAGATACTTGATTAGATTTAGGTTCAGTTTTTTTATTTTTGGCATCAATATATAATAGGTGATGCTGTATGATTCCTACTGCATCACATCAGAAGGCACATAATATCTAGCTGTCCCACTCTTAGTGAAGCTAAAATTGATCAGTGGGTTCAGGTGGTATCAACCTGATCCTTCCATTGTAAAGTTCCCCATCATCATTTGCCTAATCTTTTTTTTCAATCCATTCATGATCATTGCCCTAGATTAGTGGTTCTCAACCAGAGGTGATTTTGTCCCCCAGGGGACATTTAACGATGTCTGAAGACATTTTTGATTGTCACAAGTGGGTGTGTGTGTGTGGTACTAATAGCATCTAGGGAATAGGGACCAGAGATGCTGCTAAAAATCCTACAATGCATATATAGTCCCCAAATAAGGAATTATCTGGCCCCAAATGTCAATAGCACTGGGGACGAGAAACCATGGCCTAGATTTATTATTTCACTAGGGATTATAAATAGTGATATAGTAATTCTATCATTCCTTCTGCATTTGCTATCTGGAATTATTGCATAAAGAAGAATATCATTAACTATGGGAAAGGTGGGATAAGTTCTTAATTTTTATCTTTATTAATTTTTGCAACAATAATTTGGTGCCCTAGCATCACCCAGGGGTGACCAATGTTTTTTTTTTTTTGGTTTTTTAAATTTATTTTTGGCTGCGTTGGGTCTTCATTGCTGCGTGTGAGATTTCTCTAGTTGCGGCGAGTGGGGGCTACCCTTTGTTGCAGTGCGCTGGCTTCTCATTGTAGCAGCTTCTCTTGTTGTGGAGCATGGGCTCTAGGCACACAGGCTTCAGTAGTTGCAGCACGTGGGCTCAGTAGTTGTGGCTCGTGGTCTCTAGAGCGCAGGCTCAGTAATAGTGGTGCATGGGTTTAGTCGCTGCGCGGCATGTGGGATCCTCCCGGAGCAGGGATTGAACCCATGTCCCCTGGACTGGCAGGCAGATTCTTAACAACTGCACCACCAGGGAAGTCCCACCAATGTTTTTTAATGTCATTATGAACTCATATTTTATACATTTGCTGGTTGATTAATTGCAGATTTTTTGATGCTCTAATTGTCCAATATAGGCAAATAGGAACTCCCCTTCATCTTGGATCCTGTGTTCTTTTGACATGACTACTTTAGTCTTTGCTATCTTCCTTGCTCTTTGACAAAAAAAGATGTCCCAGGGGCTTCCCTGGTGGCGCAGTGGTTGAGGGTCCGCCTGCCGATGCAGGGGACACGGGTTCGTGCCCCGGTCCGGGAAGATCCCACGTGCCGCGGAGCACCTGGGCCCGTGAGCCATGGCCGCTGAGCCTGCGCGTCTGGAGCCTGTGCTCCGCAATGGGAGAGGCCACGGCAGTGAGAAGCCCGCGTACCGGAAAAAAAAAAAAAAAAAAAAAAAAAAAAAAAAAAAAAAAAAAAAGATGTCCCAGGATCATTTTGTACATTTCCTGTTAAATACCTATAAACAATTATTTCTTCAAGGAAGATTGGTTCCTTTTGGTAGGAAATGAGATTTAGAGACCACAATCTAGGCATTAAATATACACACTGCTAGTAGGTTGTCATTGCTGCTATATCTTTTCAGTGGACAGAGCTAGGAAATATTTATTTTTAGAAAGAGAAAAATAAATAAATCATAAGTTCATAATGTTTCTGTAAATATTTGTATTTCCTAATCTTTCTTACACAAAAGCTAACATACTACTGTATATATAATATTCTATACTTTGCTTTTTCCACTTAACAATATATCCCAAATATTACTCCTAAATATTATATAGAAATCTATCTCATTCCATAGTATTCCATTTCATTTTATTAAAATTTTTTTGCAGCTTTCCATTTTATGGCTCCACTAGAATTTATTCAACTGGTTCCCTAGTGGTGGACATTTGTTTTCTCCCAGTCTTTTGTTATTTCACATAGTGTTGCCCTGTGCATATGTCATTTTGCACTTTGTGCATAGTGTTGCACTTTGTGCATAGTGCTGCCTTGTGTATGTGTCATTGTACTTTTGCTGGTGTATGTTTGGTTTAGATTCCTAGAAATGGGACTACTGAGTCAAATAGTGAGTGCATATGTAATCTTGCTAGACATTGCTAAACTCCCCTCTGTTGAGGTTATATAATTTTGTCTATATTGCTTTTTGTGGTTTTAAAAACGAATAATACTTACTTGCAACTAGTAGATAAATAGATCTTGGTGATCTAATGCACAGTGTAGTGAATATAGACAACAATATTGTATTATAATCATCAAACTTGCTAAGAGACTAGATCTTAATTATTCCAACCACAAGAAACAAATGATAATTATGTGATGTGATAGAGGTGCTAACTATCTCTACAATGGCAATCCTATTACAGTATATAAATGCATCAGATCAACACATTGTATACCTCAAATTAACACAATGTGGTATGTCAAATATATTTCAATAGAAGTAAATGAAATAAATAAGAATTTAAAAAATAAAAATAGGAATAAGGTTTTGAAAAAGAGGAGAAAGTGTGATTAAGATTTTAAGTACCAGTTTTGGTACAATACTACAAGATCTACCTTTCCCACACTTTGAACTTGAAAGAGACATTTAGAACAAGCACAGGAAGTCAGATTCCACACTTTGGTGAATGAAATGGGAGAATATGTTCTTCATTGTGCCTCTGTCTAAACTCAGACCCAGGGCCATGCTATATTCCACAGGGCCAACCTCCAGCACTGGAAAGAGATTTTGGGATTCCAGTGTTTTTCTAAAAGGCAGAGGTAAGATAAGTGGTTGGCCAGATGTGCATCAGCATGCAGGAGGCTGTTCAGAGCCCATGTTATGAAGCAGAGAGGTAAGGAATCAAAAGTGTAAGTCATTGCAGCAACACAGATGGACCTAGAGATTATCATACCAGGTGAAGTAAGTCAGACAGAGAAAGACAAATATCATATCACTTATATGTGGAACCTAAAAAAAATGATACAAATGAACTGATTTACAAAGCAGAAATAGATTCACAGACATAGAAACCAAATTTATGGTTACCAGAGAGGAAAGGGCAGGGGGAGGGATAATTTAGGAGTTTGGGATTAGTAGATACAAACTCATACAAACTACTATATATAAAATAGATAAAAAACAAGGACCTACTGTACAGCACAAGGAACTATACACAATACCTCATAATAACCTACAATGGAAAATAATCTGAGAAAATAATATATTATATATATGTATAACTGAATCACTTTGCTGTATGCCTGAAACTAACACAACATTGTAAATCAACTATAACTCAATACAAAAAAAGAAAGAAAAAACATATAAGTCAAATGGGGCAGCAGTCTGAAGAGGTATAGTCAGAGATGCTGAAGACTGAGGGAAGCTAAGAAACAGACTACTGGAAGCAATATGTGGTGAAAACTGGGAAAGTGGCTGGTTAGCATATGATGCAGTATATAACCTACATCTTTGCTGTCATCCCTCACAAACCTGACTTTGCTCTCTCTATGAGCCTTTCCTTTCTTTCAGCCAACAAAAGGCCTGGGCCATTGGAATCACATGGGTGAGGCTACCCAGGGCTCTATGTGTGCTTGAAGAAGGACTTAACTTCCATTCTCTGCCCCCTTCCACACCACTAGGCCTGCTGCTTCCTTTTGTGGGGCTTGCATCTCCCGGAAGCCTGTGGTGGATCCTGATGAGCCCATCACTTAGTTCCCTGGTTGCTGGTATGGTTCTGGGGATGCAGGGTGCAAGGCCCTGTCCTGCTACAATGATGAGCAGGGCTGCTGAGCTGGCGACCTTGGTCATTATGACCAGGCCAGGAGGCTGGCTATTCCTGAACTTAGGGCAGCTTGACATGGCCGAAATGGGATGGGAAGAGCCCAGCTGACCAGCTCCCAGACCTAAGGGCCTTAGTGCTGAGTGAACTTGCCTTTTTCCCTTTCTTTAGCCCAGTGAAGACTTGCGGACCACTAGTGGGACGTCAGGGGCCTGGACAAAGTAGGTTTCAGATATCTTATTGTTGATAGTAGATATATTCTGAATGGGAACAGGTATAGAAGCTGAGAGTAAGCATGAGCAAATTCAAGGTACTTATTGTTTTTGTGCCTTGGTTTCATTTGTAAAGTGAGAATAATATTGGGACCTACCTCATCAGGGTGTTATGAAGTTTAAATAACTTAGTAAAGTACTTATCAAATAGGGGTGCCTGGAGTATCAGAAACAATAAATGTTAGTTACTTTTACTATTATTTGATTATAATTATTGTATGTAAATCATAAATTATATCATGTCATTCCCTTGCTAACCCCCCCAATGATTCCCATCATAATTGGGATAATATTCAAATCCTATACAATGGTCTATGAAGCTGCAGGTGATCTTGTCCCTGCCTACATCTCTATACTCATCATCTCGTACCACTCTCCGTCTTCCAAATTCAAGCCAATCTGGCCATATTTTCATTTCTTAAAATCATCAAGCTTCTTGTCTCAGGACGTTGCACTTGCTCTACATGTTTATACTCAGAAAAACAAAACAATACAACAACAAAAAACCTGAGAAACTAAAAATCCAGAATCCATAAAGTTTGTGAATCTTGACTACATAATAATATTAAACACCATATGTTTAATATCACCAAATGAAATAAAATACAATAGTTAAATGATAATTGGGAAAATAAACATATGACAGCCAAAGGACTAATACCTAGTAATCTAAACTCTAGATTCCAACTGCTGGGTTTGAATCCCAGGTACATCATTTACTAGCTGTGTCACCTTGGGTCTCATTCAATCTCTCTATGCCTCAGTTTCTTCATCTGTAAAATGGGGATTTAACCAACACCTACTTCTTAATATTGTAGTGAGGGTTAAGCAATTTAGTAGAATGACTCTTGGTATACTTCAAGCATCATGTAAGTTTTACTTATTATTAGGGTTACTAAGAAGCCAAAAGAAAACTAGGCAAAGGATGTAAACAGGCATTTCTCACAAAAAAGGTAATACAAAATAATCAGTAAACCTGAAAATATGGTTGACTTCACTCATGATGAAAAGCATTAATTTGTTTATTTCACATGTATTTACATATGTTTTAAGTGCCAAAGAGGCATTGGGAATAGAATAGTGAACATCTTATTCTCATGGAGTTTACATTATAGTAATTGTGTGTGTGTGTGTGTGTGTGTGTGTGTGTGTAATATTTAATACATCATGTGGTAATAGTGTTTTGAAGAAAAATAAAGCAGGGATAGGGTATCATTTTATATAGAGGCCAAGGAAGGACTCTGAGATAAGGTGATAGTTAAGCAGTGATCTGAAGAAGTGAGGGAGAAAGCCATGAGGATTTCTAGGGCTAGAGCTTTCCAAGCAGAGTGAACAATAAGGGCACAGGCTTGGAAGCAGGAGCCAGCTTAGCTTATTCAAGGAACAACAGTACGTAGAGTTTGTTTGAGGCAAGGCTGAGTTGATAGAAAATGAAGTCTAAGAGACTGAGGCCAGATTCTACAGGGCTTTACAGAACAGGATACGGACTTGGGACTTCACTAAGAGTGAAATGGAAAGCCTGCTGTCACTTGGGAAATGTATTCAGCTACGCATAACAGGGATCCAAATAACAAAGGCTTAAATAGGATGATGGCTCAAGTGTTATATTGATTCCAGGACACACCATTATTTGATGTACCAAGAAAGAGGGAAAAAATGCTGGCAAATATCCACAAGCTGTCATTCAAAGATTTCAGAGATGTTGAAGCATGAAGAGATGTACCTTTTAGAGTTGGTAACATATGGCATTTTTTTCTCATGTAAGATTAGGTCCTGAGGTAATCAGTTGTTTGGTTGCAAGATGGCTACTCAGCTATAGCCATTAAATCCTCATTTCCAGGAGGAAGAAGGAGAAATGAAGAAGGGGGAAATGCCTTTTATTCTTCCATATTAATTTTGTAAAATTCTCCTCCAAAAAACTCATTGGAATTTTTATTGGCATTGCCTTGGTTGTGTAGATCAACTTAGAGAGTGCTGCCTAATGTCCAGCATATAGTGCTAAGTTGCTGATCCATACGTATATTACAGTCTCATTTATTTTTCATAAAAAGGATAAATGTATAAAACATGCTTGTATTTGCATAGAAAATTTCCCAAAGGATACATGACAAACTGTTAATAAGTGGTTATTTCAGGGGAATAGAACTGGGTTTGATTGGCAGGGAAGAGAGCGGCTTTAACTTTTCATGTTATGCCTTCTTTTATCCCCCTTTTAAAAACCACAAATATTGTATATATTACAATATATATATATATATACAATAATATATACAATGTATATATTATTTTATAATAACAAATATAAACCAGCAACCTTAAAAGTGGAGTGTGGGGCTTCCCTGGTGGCGCAGCGGTTGGGAGTCCGCCTGCCGATGCAGGGGACACGGGTTTGTGCCCCGGTCCGGGAGGATCCTGCATGCCGCGGAGCGGCTGGGCCCGTGAGCCATGGCCGCTGAGCCTGCGCGTCCGGAGCCTGTGCTCCGCAACGGGAGTAGGCCACAACGGTGAGAGGCCCGCGTACCACAAGAAACAAAAACAAAAACAAAAACAAAACAAAACAAAAAGTGGAGTGTGTATTACCCTGGGGCTATAGGACTTTCCAAGGGGTAAATAAGCACTTACAGTTTTAAGGGGATCGATTTCTACATCCTCAAATTTCATTTTCATATTTCCTAAAATTGATCTGCCAGAGAACACACTAGCAGTGGAAGAATCAAGCTGGATCTCTTTTTCCATCTCCCTTTTCACAATAGTCCTTTTTGCACTTTACAAAAGAAAAGCATATCTTTGAAAAAATCCTCAGGGAACCAGAGAGACAGTTCCAAACACTGCTGCCGATGGTGAAGAAACAAATTGCTCTAACAAATGAATATATTGGTATCAAATCCTTTTGCAATTCAGATGGCTTCCAGTAAAATTGAAAGCGAACCCAATGGAGCTGTCAGCTGGCTAATCATGAAAAATGATTTTGAAGGTAAATCATTGTGTAATTTCCCCCCATATATCTTCAAAGGAGTTCAAATATTTGAGTGATACTGCTAAAACAAAATATCCATTCCCATTTACTTATTTATATAAAAGAGGTTTAACGTTTAACCAAAAAAAAGTAGGAAGAGAATTGATGCTGAATCCTGCCTCACTCTAAAAGTAAGCAATATTTATCTATGGATACACCAACCTTTAAAAAAAAAAGACTTATCTATCTTTAGTAAATTTTTGTTTTTATGTTTAATAATTACCCATCAAAATTTGTAATATGTTTACAATTTTTTTGATCTGTCATATTGCAATACTAATTGTCATGATAACTTGAGCAAAAGTAAATTCTGAACAACACTTAGAGCTTTAGGATCAAAGCAACATTTAAATAGCAAAATATACACATATTTTTGCTGCAGGGAAATACGATAGGATAATCAATAAAAGCATTTCAAGTGCAAAAATATATATTATAAAGATAAAATTCTATTAGAAGAATAAAATGGAATTGAGAATCCAGGGAGAAAAGGGAAAATGTACACCTCCCAACTATCAAAGAAGAGCTCAGTTATGAATTTTTAAAACATGACGGTGGCTCTCAAATCACTAACGTATTTAGGTTTCACTGCTTTCACGTAAAACTGTCACATTTTGTTTGTGAATGTTAATATCTGTCAGAAATCACATTATTTGCAGCTTGACATTTTGGATGCAAAATTTGAGATGTCAACCTAAATGTGTGTGAAGGAGCACAACGTTAAAAAATATTTTAGAGAGCATTTTGATATAAACCAAGTTTTATATAAATATACAAAACAAATATTAGAGGGAGCATCATATACTCTTTTGCCACCTTGTGGCCAGAGTTGTATTCAACCCTAGGCACGGCAGCTGTAATGAGGAGGGGGGTCTCTTCTTAGGTCAGTCCCTCTGGCTAGCCTTCAGTCAGGTCTTTGTGAGGCAGAGATGGTGGCATTCGCCCAGGACTGAATCCAGACCCATACAAGCACAAAGCATCGAAAGGATTATGCTGACCCCCCCCACCCGCCCCCGCATGTGATTCAGAGCAAAAGCAACATGCAATCAGGAAAGGAATGTAAGGAAGTACAATAAAATTCTGACTTTTCCCATGAGGACTGTTTAAAAAAAATTGAATGTCAAACTGTTTCTGATATTCTTTTCTTGATTCTTTTGTTTTTGGTGTCTCTTCTCTGCTGGTGACCTAGACACTTCCTCAGTCTGCCTTTTGGGGAACCCAGCCCTGATTCTGGCCCTGGAGCATGTGTGTTTGGTACAGCTCCTAGTACAACACCTGGTCTGGGTTGGAGCTGAATAGACATTTGTCGAGTGAGTGAATGGTGGCAGAGTCGCCCCCTTCCATTCCAGAACATGCTGGACGTGGGGGCTTCTGCAGGAAGATGATCCGTAAAGCAGTCAGGTTGCCATGGTTAGTCTTCAGTGGCAGATAGCCTTGGGTGCACTGAGATGTTTAGGTCTCTTTGACGTCTGTTACTCTGTGGAGGTGGGATGAGAGTATCTCCTGTGCTTCCCCGCCCCCACCCTTGCAGGAACAGGATTCCTTTAGTGGGTGCATTAGTTGCAGTTCCTCTTGTTGCAGGCCAAAAAGGGCAGGCATTTATTGGAAGGATGCTGAAAGGGGAGGCACCAGGGCAACTCTGGGGACCTCAGGTGTATGGGAACCAGCATCCTATCCTCCTTAGGGGCTCCTGATTCCTGACAACCACCTCCTGCTGCTGACCCCAGGAGGCCTAGGCGCGTCCCCCTACCTGGAGGAAGGGGCCAGGTGGAGGGGTGCTATCCCGCGCTAACCAGGGAGAACTCTGCCACAATGTAATCAGGCAGCACAGCCCCACGGGCCGGGCAGTGCAGTGTGTACTGGGCCAAGGCCAGCTTTCACCAGGACTCAGGGGCCAGACTCTTCCTGGAACAGTCTCCCTGACTCTCGAGCATGGGCTATCTGCTTCTCCTGAGCCTTGTGCTGACGCCTGCCCTGGGCTGCACTCCCCGGGACCAGCACCTGCGGTCGCTTCCCAACATCCTCCAGCTGCCCAAGACCTAAGCCGCTTGTTCTGGGCTCAGTCTTCGTGGGCCCCTTGGTGCTGCTGCCCACCGCCAGCAGCTCTCAGTGCAGCAGCGCCTCCCAGACGCGTGGCTGCCCACTCCCCCCACCGGTAGCTCCACAGATGGAAGCTGCTTCCCCGCCCCTCCCACCTGCTGCCCGACCCGGGTCTCTGCTACGGCTTGAGGGTCTTGGGACAGTGTCCTGTAGTTCAGGCCCCTCTCTCAGCTGTAGGGGAGATGCCAGCAGCAGGCATGGCCTTGTTGTGCCTTGTTCCTCCCACTGCTCCCGGGGCGGCTCAGCGTCTGCTGGGCCAAAAGGCTGGCTGCCAAACCCTCAGCCCACCCTTGGCCTTGGGAGCCCGAGGAAAAGGTGAAGAGGAGGCGAGGAGCAGGCACAGACTGTGCAGAGCACCAATAAGATGGGCGTGGGACATGCCTCTTCGGGCCCGGTGGCCTTGGGAGCTCTACCCCTCTGGATCTGGGGTCCAGGCCTGTCCCAGAATGGAGCTGGGGCTTCATCCTTATGGGGCAGAGCAGAACCTGGGGTGGGCGGAGAGCCTGGGACAGGGATGGGGACAGGCTCAGTCTCAAAGATGATGGCCTATCACAGCTTCTGCCAGCGCTCCTCAGGACCCGGCCTCTGGGGGCCCATTGCCCAGCCCCAGGGGCGTTTCTGGACTTGGCTACCCTTCTGTCCCTGGCCCCGCAGGGCTGGGGGAGGATACATGGATGAAGGGAAGGACGAGGAGGGGGGAGGAGACGATGAAGGGGGTCAGAGCAGCGATTGGAGCCGAGAACTGGAAGCGCCTTAAAGAGACTGCGCGGTCCCCGCCCCCCTTCCCGCCAGCCTCAATGAATTAGAGCTGTGTTTCCCAAACTTGCCTGATCATAAGAATCCTCTCGGGCCCTAGTTAAAGATACAGGTTCCGGAGCACGTCCCTTCGAGACTCTGATTCAGTGGGGCTGCGGGTGGAGCCAAGGAATCTGTAATTTTAACACGCTCCCCACGTGATTCTCGTGAACAAGCAAGTTTGGGAAATATTGAATTAAAGGAAACGGGGCCTGGCTGCCGAGCGGCCTCCGCTAGAGGGCTACGGCGGGAGGATTCCCGGGGGCGTCGCCTGCTTCCGCCGCCGCCTCCTTCAGTGAAAGTCCCTTTTGGTTCCAGCTGCCACAGCCACTGCGCTCCCTCAGGCCGGGCGGGGGACACCCCAGGTCTGCGTGGCCCCCGCGCCACCACGCCCAGTGGCCGCCCGAGCCCTGCGAGCAGGGGGAGGAGCCGCCGCCAGTGGAGGCGGAGGAGCAGAGGAGGCGGAGACGGCGGAGACGGCGGAGAAGGCGGAGAGGAAGGTGGAGGCGGAGGCGAAGGTGGAGGGGAAGGTGGAGGCGGCGGGGAAGGTGGAGGCGGCGGGGAAGGTGGACGCCACCGAGAAGGTGGAGACGGCAGGGAAGGTGGACGCTGCCGGGAAGGTGGAGACGGCGGAGGGTCCGGGCCGCCGGGTAGAGCTCAAGCTGGAGCCCGAACCCGAACCCGAGCCGGCACGGGAGGCGGAGCAGGGGCCGAAGGGGGAACCGAAGCAGGAGCCAGAGGATGAGAACCCGGCGCGGAGCGGCGGTGGCGGCGGCAGCGACGAGGTTCCTCTCCCCACCCTTCCCTCCGACCCCCCGCGGCCCCCCGATCCCTCCCCGCGGCGCAGCCGTGCCCCCCGCCGCCGACCCCGGCCGCGGCCGCAGACCCGGCTCCGTACCCCGCCGCAGCCTAGGCCACGGCCCCCGCCCCGGCCCCGGCCCCGGCGCGGCCCTGGGGGCGGATGCCTGGATGTGGATTTCGCTGTGGGTCCACCAGGCTGTTCCCACGTGAACAGCTTTAAGGTGGGAGAGAACTGGAGGCAGGAACTGCGGGTGATCTACCAGTGCTTCGTCTGGTGTGGAACCCCAGAGACCAGGAAAAGCAAGGCAAAGTCGTGCATCTGCCATGTGTGCGGCACCCATTTGAACAGACTCCACTCTTGCCTTTCCTGTGTCTTCTTTGGCTGCTTCACAGAGAAACACATTCATGAGCACGCCGAGACAAAACAACACAACTTAGCTGTAGACCTTTATTATGGAGGTATATACTGCTTTATGTGTAAGGATTATGTATATGACAAAGACATTGAGCAAATTGCCAAAGAAGAGCAAGGGGAAGCTTTGAAATTACAAGCTTCCACCTCAACCGAGGTTTCTCACCAGCAGTGTTCAATGCCAGGCCTCAGTGAGAAATATCCAACCTGGGAGACAACCAAACCCGAGTTAGAACTGCTGGGCCACAACCCAAGGAGAAGAAGAATTACCTCCAGCTTTACCATCGGTTTAAGAGGACTAATCAATCTTGGCAACACGTGCTTTATGAACTGCATTGTCCAGGCCCTTACCCACACTCCGATCCTGAGAGATTTCTTCCTCTCCGACAGGCACAGATGTGAAATGCCAAGTCCCGAGTTGTGTCTGGTCTGTGAGATGTCTTCGCTTTTTCGGGAGTTGTATTCTGGAAATCCATCTCCTCACGTTCCCTATAAATTACTGCACCTGGTGTGGATACACGCACGGCATTTAGCAGGGTACAGGCAACAGGATGCCCATGAGTTCCTCATCGCAGCATTAGATGTCCTGCACAGGCACTGCAAAGGTGATGATGCCGGGAAGGCAGCCAACAATCCCAACCACTGTAACTGCATCATTGACCAAATCTTCACAGGTGGCCTGCAATCTGATGTTACCTGTCAAGCCTGCCATGGTGTCTCCACCACGATAGACCCATGCTGGGACATCAGTTTGGACTTGCCTGGCTCTTGCACCTCCTTCTGGCCTATGAGCCCAGGGAGGGAGAGCAGTGTGAATGGGGAAAGCCACATACCAGGAATCACCACCCTCACGGACTGCCTGCGAAGGTTTACGAGGCCAGAGCACTTAGGAAGCAGTGCCAAAATCAAGTGCGGTAGTTGCCAAAGCTACCAGGAATCTACCAAACAGCTCACAATGAATAAATTACCTGTCGTTGCCTGTTTTCATTTCAAACGGTTTGAACACTCAGCCAAACAGAGGCGCAAGATCACTACATACATATCCTTTCCTCTGGAGCTGGATATGACACCATTCATGGCCTCGAGTAAAGAGAGCAGGATGAATGGACAGTTGCAGCTGCCAACCAGTAGTGGAAACGACGAGAATAAGTATTCCTTGTTTGCTGTGGTTAATCACCAAGGAACCTTGGAGAGTGGCCACTACACCAGCTTCATCCGGCACCACAAGGACCAGTGGTTCAAGTGTGATGATGCCGTCATCACCAAGGCCAGTATTAAGGACGTTCTGGACAGTGAAGGGTATTTACTGTTCTATCACAAACAGGTCCTGGAACATGAGTCAGAAAAAGTGAAAGAAGTGAATACACAAGCCTACTGAAGTGACACACAGACCTACCTACCTGTAATGGAAGATGACAGCACCCATACTACAACTGGCATTGAGATTTAAAGGACCTACTTGCATGGCCCACGGGCCTGACAGAGTAAGAATTGAACAGTTCCCAGTGTCTAAAAGGTCCTGATTGGAAGAGAAATAGAAGGGGCAGGAGAAGAGGCTCTAGTCTAAGCAGTCATTTAAAGGAAGATTAAATGGCAGGATGCTCTGGGTGGGGAAGGCAGGAGCAGGGAAATCCTGACACTGGTACATATCCTATATTCCTCCAAAAGATTGTGTGGGAAAGTGTGGGGTGGGAGGGGGGTGGTGTGGGGGGGGTGTGTGCCCTTGTAACCATAAAACATCTTTCTCCATGGGTGTTTCAGCTTCAACTGACCAATCACATAACAGTTATATGTCTGGGGGGAAAAAGGAAAAGTTCATACAAATGTAGCCCATTACATATATGGGTATGAAAGCGGAAAAGTGGAGGAGGCAGGGATATCTCATTGACAAACACCTTTGCCAGTTTCTTTGTATTCGTGATTTTTTGTGCTATTAAATGCAGTATTAAACAAAGAAAAGCCCACATGGGCCTGTGAAACAAGAAAGAAGGGGGCTTTTGTATAAGGGGAGCAATTGCTCCAAAGGTAGAGAAGACAAGAGACACTGTAAGATAAGCAACCAACACAGACAGGCCTCAGCTAAGAGTATAGTGTGTGAGTGTTTTTTTTTTTAAAGCTGTATGATATACTTGAGCAAATCAATGAACCTCTTTGCGATTGTTTTCTCATCTGTACAATGCAGATAATTCCTACCTTAAAGGGTTACTGTTAAAGATTAAAGGATATAAAATGTGTCAAAGTATAAAGTAAAAAGGCTTGGAACTTTGTAGGGGCTCAGTAAGTGTTCGTTGGATCTGAAACTTCTTTGGACCAGGACCAGAATGCATTAGAGGTGAGGGTCAGCCCTACCTGAGACCCATGGACAGAAGGGACACACATTGTGTCACATGTAGTCACATACACACACACACGCACACACACACACACACATACTCTTATAACTCCCTCCCTAGTACTGTCTACTTGGAGCCCCAAGGCAGTGGATCCCACTATTTTCCCTGTGTACAGGGCATCCCAGTCGGTTCCACACCTGGGACTGGGGGGAGAACCACAGCTGTCCCCCCAAAGTCATTATTCTGTCCATTTGGAAAACTGTCATGTTGTTATCATGACTCAGCACCCCAGTGATGGGACTCAGAGCCAGTAGACTGACAGGCTTCCACGTGAGGGTGTTGGTGGTCTTTGCCCTCCAAAAGCATTATGGGCATAGCTATGTTCACCTACAGGCATAGATCAGGAGAAAGACTGTTTTCCAAAGCTCACTGATCCATCAGCCCAGAGGTAGTGGGGGAGTGGCATGTTGGCCTCCTCTCTTGATTCTCACGGAGGGCAGAGCGGCCTGTGGAGGGCTAAGCTCAAACAGATGGGATGTGCCCAGGATGGGTTAAGCACTGGTGGTGGTTCCTTCTTTTCTCCTCAGCATCAGATACAAAAGGACCTAGTACCTAGAAAATCCTGAGGGGGAGGAGGGGAACTGAATGTTTCAGACCCATGGGGCTTGGATTCACTGGCTCTGGTAAGAGGCTGGGCTCCCCCAGGGCTCCCCAAGTCTACTTCATGGTCAGCTCATTTGGAAATGTATATTTATTTGTGTGGTGTGGATGCATCCCCCGCTAGCTCATAGGCATTTTTAGGACAGGGGTTTTGTCCCCTCTTGTACCCCGGGCTATGTCCTCAGCCCCTAGCACAGACCCTGGCACATAGTATTTGAAACATTTTCCAGATGGATGAATTAACCGAATCACCCTCCTTTCATAACCAAATTTTCATCATCCCCCCACCCCAAGGTTCATAATCCTCAGGAGAAAATGTAAAAAGTGTTATTTTTGATATCTTGTAGGCTGGGGGAGAGCAAGAGGTAAGTGGCCTCAGATGCCACTTGGCACCTTCATGCAGGTATCTGACTCCCCTTTGGGATGTGCAGGAGCCCTGCCTGGGAAGACCGTCATGTCCTCCTTCCTCATCTCTGCCACAGGAAGAGTTCAGTCGGGCATGTGCCACCAGATCCTGACTGCTTGCACAGATGCTGTCTTTTACATTTGTAAAACGTTTTCATTTGGAAATAATTTCAAACTTACAGGAAAGTTTCAAAAAAAACCGAATAGTATAAAGAACAGATTTACCTATTGCTAACATTTTACCCCGTTTGCTTTATCGTTTGCATGTATGCACTCCCGTGTGTGTGTGTGTGTGTGTCTGTGTGTTTGGACCGACTGAGGACAGATAACATCATGGCCCTTTATGCCCGAGTACCTCAGTGTGCACTTCCTAAGAATAGGCATGTTCCCTACATCACAGTATAGTTAACAGCTTCAGTAAGTTAAACATTGGTATAATACTATTGTTTACCATTTGTACTCCAGTTTTGTCTGGTGACCCAATAATGTCCTTAATAGCATTCTTCCTCTTCATCACAGGATCTGGTCCAGGATGAGGTATTGCTTTTAGCTGTCATGTCTCTTTAGCCTCCTTTAATCAGGAATATTTTCACAGCCTTTCTGCATCTTGTATGGCATTAGCATTTTTAATAGAATATTCTTCATTTTGGGTTTGTCTGATACAGAAACTGTCTTTTAAATACCCTGTACTCAGGAATAGTTCTAAGAGATATGAATGGCGCGAGACTGCTGAAGCTGATCTCCCTGTCTCCACCAGAGGGAGCAGCTGTACCTGGCAGTTCCTGATTGAAGCATTCACCTCTGTCTGGAAAACACCATTGTCCCTCAGCAACAGGGGAGCCATTCAAGCCCAGCCCTATGCCCCTACCCATCACCAGCCCCCAAATTGAGCCATGGAGTGTAACAGCAGCAGGGCCTGCTTTCAGATCACATCACTGTGGGAACCAGGGCATCATGTATTTGGCAGGTATGTGTTACCTTCAGCTCAAATGCCATTCAGGCATGTTTGAGCATGTCTTGTACATGGGCGGGCACCTCCATGGTTGGGGCCTTTAGGGGGATCAGGAGGTAGCACCCTGGGCACCTTCATCAATATTCCCATGGTGGGCACAGCAGCAGTGGGGTGGCAGGGAGGGCGTAAATACTCCTGAAGCAGCTTCATGGGCAAAGCACATAAAAATGGGGCCCAGAATAAGTGAGGAAGAACATGGGAGATGCCCAAAACAGATTGGTTTGTGACATACTGGGGACTTTCAGACGCACCTGGGCTATTTTACATGGGGGCTGGAATTCCTGTGTGAGCAGATGTGGGCAAGAGCTGGTGAAATTTAAGCTAATTCTTTAACTGAGACTCTCTACTTCCACAAGCTGATAAAGCCAGGGAAACCCAGTTCATATGTAGATTTATGATCTGGGCCCAGAAGGGTACAGGCAAAAGACGGGTGCTCACAATTGGGGGCCTTATCCACTCATAAAGCTCAGGATGAGGGACCAAACAATGGGGTACTTACCTTTTACCCACTACACATGCTTCCCACAGTTTCTTGCCCTAAGAAATTGGAAATCCAATTGGATTTGGAAATCCGGAACGCTATCACTTCCCATTTCCTGGAGTAGCCAGGTGCTAAAACTTACTCTGGCCTATAGTTCACATTTGGTAACTGCCTCACTTCTTCCCCATCCACAGGGAATCCTGATCAGGGATGCCATCAACCAAGAGGTCTTTTCCAATCAAGAAAAAGCACTGTATAGCACATAGAATTCGACTCAACACACTGTAACCACTGTAAGAGAATATATAAGACTGGTAAGAATATGGAAAAGAATATATATATGTCTCTCTGTAAGTGAATCAAGTGGATGTACACCAGAAAGACACAGCATTGTAAATCAGCTTTACTCCGCTATAAAAATAAAGATAAATTACAAACAAACAAACAAACAAAAATGGACCCCATACTACTCATTGTCATAACGCAATAGACCTGGTGCCAGGAAGCTATGTTTGCACCAAATGTGTATTTCACACCCAGAAGCAAAGGCCCTGGTCCTCTGAGAGTATGTATCCGAGCACCCACAGTAGTGTGTCATTTACACACTGACCTTCCCCTGCAGGTGACCTAATGCTACTTTTAAACTCTTGCATTGAAGCATATCAAATATACAGGAAACACACATATCATCAGGGTACAACTTCATGAATTTCTACAAAATGAACACACCTCTGTAAACAGCACTCAGATCAAGAAATAGAACATTACCCATAAGTCAGGCCCCCTTTCTGCTTCCTTACAGTCAATAACCCCGAAGGGTAATCCCTATTCTGACTTTTTTCACTGTAGATCAGTGTTGCCTTTTAAAGTGCCATCTATAAAAGGAACTGTTCAGTATGTACACTTTTGTGTCTGGCTTCTTTTTGCTCAACATTATTTTATGAGCTTCCGATCTGAAGTCTTGTTGTCAAGAAAAATTCTGTAGAGTGTCATTATTTCTGCCTAATGAACTAAAAGTAAGGGTTTCCTACTCTTCCTAGTGATTTCTCACTTATTGAACCAATTCAAAGGGACCCAGGCCATTGCAAAGTTGGACCTTGAGAGGGTCTTTAATCACCTTCATGTACAAGAAAATAGTGGATGGAAAACAGCCTGCGAGATAAGTTTGGGCTTATTTAGGCACCCAGAAATGTTAATTTTGGGCAAATACTCCAACCCTGTTCCAATAGCTCCTGAATAGGCTACTCTATTCTAGTGAGGCCTCAAACTTAAACGTCAGAATCACCTAGACGGCTTGTTAACATGCAGATTGCTGGGTCCCACCCCCAGAGTTTCTGATTTCAGTAGTCCTGGGATGGGGGCAGCATTGAGAATTTGCATTTCAAACACATTTCCAGTTGATGCTCATGCTTCTGGCTCTGGGACCACACTCTGAGGACCACATTCAATTTCTTTTCACACTGTGGTACTTGGTGCCCAAGGAATCTATGAAGATGGCCCTGGAGAACACCTTGGGGAGCTAGAGGAGGGGCAAGTTGGTGAGAATCAGGAACTCTGAAATATAAAATCAATAAGAGGGAGTTATTGATTTTATATTTGGGGGTTCCAAGTAATATCTGAAGAAAGAGTTCTGCTACTAAAATTTTGTGAAGTTGAAAATCACTCTGCTAAGGAACTTTAGACCCCAGGGGAGTGATGTATTTAAACTACATAGGTGGTATATCCAGAGAATGATCCAACATGCTACAGAGACCTGGCCTCATATGTACCCTTAATCTACATGGTCCTGAGGGGGACTTAATTTCCTTGGAACTCAGAGAAGTGCATATTTACGAGGATGGATGTGATAAGAGAAAATGCTTAAGTATAACTACAGTGCAAAATCATATGTATAAAGTATGATTTTCTTCTGGCAATATAGCACACTAAGACGACATGAATAGCGCCCCCCTCAACTACAAACACATAATAACACTAGATAAACTGTAACAAAAATTTTAACTTATAGCTGAGCTTAAAAAAACAAAAGGTAAAATCTCCGGAGAAAAAAGAAAAAGCCAGTCTAGTAATTGTAAACGGACACTGCAATAACCTATTTGTGGTATTGGTTCTAGATATCAGGCCGTAGGGGCTGGGGCTCAGAGCTGTGAATCTAGTGCTCATGCAGGTACTGGCAACACAGCCTCAGGTTCACCAGAGGCAGAGAAGCTGTAATTAAAGCCTCTGGATAAAGCCTTTAGTAGCTTCTCTGTTCATTAAAAAGGGGGTTGGAGAGTAAGCCATGAAAAGTCTTATGCTCTCTCTGGAGCCACAAGAAGAAATAAAAATCCCAGGTCTATGTCATATGTGGATATGGGGTCTAAATTTACCCTACTGTGTATAATGGGAATCACATGCTGAAAAATTAAAACAAAAATTGGAGCAGAACAATTCAAACCTCTAGAACCTCAGCAAAAGCAAACACATTTTTACAGTACTGGGCACATAGAATCCCACAGAAAAAGACAATATCTGCCCAAGATGTACCCAGAAACAAGCAATAAAAAGATTGTACTTGCAAAGAAATGACATGCCATGAAGGTGAGTCACCAGTTGCCACAAGGAGGAGAATTAGTACTCCGAAGAAATACTGATGAGATGGACTTCTACTCTTTTTTTTTTTTGAGAGTGGAATAAGGACGTTTTCAGAAAAAATAAACCTAAGAAAGTTCAGCAATAATAGACAACTAAAATAACTACTGAAAGATGTACTTCAGGAAGAAGGAAATTGAAATTGGAGAGGAGGAATGAATAGGAGGCAAGGAACAGTGAACAAAAATTGGTAAACATGGAGCAATCTAAATAAGCATTAAGTGCATAAAACAATAATGTTGAATCATATGGAGGTATAAAAAAAACTGGCACTAGAGCACAAAAACCTGTAAAACAGCAGGAGGCTATTAACATTTAAAGCATTCTAAGGCTCTTGTATTGTTTGGGAGGAGAGTAGGGATATTGCCTGCGTTTGGACCTTGTTAAGTCAAGTATGAATGTTTAAACATTTAAAAGTGTGGACTTCTAGTTTCTGGCAATGGCAGGCTTGGTTATTTGATTCAACTTTCCTACTGAAGTAATGAAATATACTGGATAAAAAATTTCAAAACCACTGAAGAGCTGAGAGGACAAAGGGAAACTTTCAGGCCAAGTTTTGGATGAAAGCTTGTAACCAGACAGGTTAAGTAGAGTATTGGCACACCAAAGCCAATTTGCTCTGAGGGCATTTGCCTACATTGCCCACCTGAGCTTTGAACCAGTGGCCACACGGGGCTGGAGGGAGAGAAGTTAAGGCTCAGGGCCAGCCCATGGTAGGGGTTTAATAGGAGACCCTCTCCACATTAAGCTGAGACCCCAAAGAGCTACATCAGCTGTGTAAGGGCCAACCAGAATGAAATCTGCCCCTGTTCCCAACAGTCCCAGAGAACTGTACAAAAGGCTGTCTAGGCACCAAGCAGAGCTCTCTTGCTAAAAATAAAGGGTATAAAAAAGGGGAGTGGGGGGGCTTCCCTGGTGGCGCAGTGGTTGAGAGTCCGCCTGCCGATGCAGGGGACACGGGTTCGTGCCCTGGTCCGGGAGGAGCCCACATGCCGCGGAGCGGCTGGGCCCGTGGGCCATGGCCGCTGAGCCTGCGTGTGTGGAGCCTGTGCTCCACAACGAGAGAGGCCACGACAGTGAGAGGCCAGCGTACAGCAAAAAAAATAAAATAAAAACAATAAAAAAAAAAGGGGGAGTGGGATGGAGAACAGTATGGAGTTTCCTTAAGAAACTAAAAATAGTTACCACATGATTCAGTGACCCCACTCCTGGGCATATATCTGGGGAAAACTCTAATTCAAAAAGATACATGCACCCCAATGTTCATAGCAACACTATTTACAGTAGCCAAGACATGGAAGCACCTAAATGTCCATCAACAGAGGAATGGATAAAGAAGATGTAGTACATATACACAATGGAATATTATTCAGCCATAAAAAGAATGAAATGATGCCATTTGCAGCAACATGACCTAGAGATTATCATACTAAGTGAAGTGAGCCAAACAGAGAAAGACAAATATCATATGATATAGTTTATATGTGGAATCTAAAAAAAAATGATGCAAATGAACTGATTTACAAAACTGATATAGACTCACAGACGTAGAAAACAAACTTACGGTTATCAAAGGGGGAAGGGGAGGGATAAATTAGGAGTTTGGGATTAAAATATATACACTACTATATATAAAATAGATAACCAACAAGGGCCTACTGTATAGCACAGGGAACTATACTCAATATCTCATAGTAACCTATAATGGAAAAGAATCTAGAAAGAGAATATATTACATATATATATAGATGTATAACTGAATCACTTTGCTGTACACTTTGCTGTAACTAACACAACATTGTAAATCAACTATATTTCAATAAAAATAAATAAATAGATTATAAAATTTTTTAAAAGGGGGGAGTGGGTAAAAAAAAGTCATCCCTGAGAAAATGAGGCCACACTCCAGTCCTCAGATTTTCACCCCTATCACCCATGGCCTGAATCAGCCAGGGAACTTCAAGCTATTACTTTGGATTTAAGTGGCTTCCAGACAGGTAGTACTCCATAGTACTCAGTAGAAACAAATACAAAGCCTCTGGAGGAGAATCTATCCATTCCAGGCCTCAGGGAACCCCCACAAATAAGTTTTCAAGGGCACAATGACCAGAAAACAGACTAAAATTGGCATACAAGGAAACAAGGCAACTTGAGTTAGAAACAGCAGGGATGAGAAATAACAGAAACAGACTCACACAGATTTCAGATAAGGGAATTACCAGACCCATATTTTAAAACAACTATGCGTACATGTTTAAAGAAACAAATTGTTAATTTGAAATTATCCACAGGGAAGAGAAATCTATAAAAAGTGATATCGCATATTGGGAAAAAATGAAAAATAACTTCTAGAAGTGAAAAATACCAACTCAGTAAATGTATCTGGCAGAAATGTGGACATAAGTGAAGAGAGCATTAATGAATTAGAAGATAAACCCGAAGACATGATCAAGAATGCTTTATGGAGAGACGAAATGAAATAGAAAATACAGGAAAGAGAGTAAGAGACGTGGAGGATACAATGAGAAAATCTAACACACATCTGATTATAGTGTGAGAGAAAGAGAATATGAATATTGATGGGGCAGAGTCAATATTTGAAGAGATAATGGCTGAGAATGTTTCTCATCCTAATAAAAGAAGTCAACCCACACATTCAAGAAGCCCAACAAATCCTAGGTAGGATAAATAAAAAGAGGTCTGACCCAGACTCTGCAAAAAAACAAAGAGAGAGAAAATGAAGTCAGAGAAAGATGACAGATCATGTCATAGGAACAGTCATTAGACTGACAGCTGACGTCTCAACAATCAGAAGATAGTGGAATGATCTTCAATTTGCTGATTGTTAACTTAGTATTCTATGCTCAGCAAAAATTGTTTTAAAGAATGAGAGTGAAATAAAGACATTTTCACACAAACATTGAGATAGTTCCTCACCAGCAGATACTCACTGAAGGAAATTCAAAGGAGTGTATTGTGAGTAAAAAGTAGAAGGAAAATTATCCCAGATGGAAGATATGGGATGAATGAAAGAATGAAAAGTAAAGATGATGGTAAACATGTGGACAAATGTAAATAAATATGAGGTATTAAACAATAATCATTGGTAGTCTAGACTTGAAATACTAGACAATAATAAGCATGTGAGTTGGGACAGTCAATGGAGTTAAAATGTTCTAAACTCTTGTATTATGTGGAAGGAAGGTAAAGGAATTTTTTTTCATTTTAGACTTTTGTAAGTTAATTATGCATGTCATTATTTCTGAGGTAATCATTAAAAAATAGAAACATAGTGCAGTGCATAATTTCCTAATTTACACACTAAGGGAGAGAGAAAATGGAATAATTTTTTTTACTTTTTTTTTTTTTTGCGGTAAGTGGGCCTCTCACTGTTGTGGCCTCTCCCGTTGCAGAGCACAGGGTCCGGATGCACAGGCTCAGTGGCCATGGCTCACGAGCCTAGCCGCTCTATGGCATGTGGGATCTTCCTGGACCGGGGCAAGAACCCATGTCCACTGCATTTGCAGGCGGACTCTTAACCACTGCGCCACCAGGGAAGCCCTGGAATAATTTTTAAAAGACTATATAGGGCTTCCCTGGTGGCGGAGTGGTTAAGAATCTGTCTGCCAATGCAGGGGACATGGGTTCAAGCCCTGGTCTGGGAAGATCCCACATGTCGTGGAGTAACTAAGCCTGCGCGCCACAACTACTGAGCCTGCGCTCTAGAGCCCACGTGCCACAGCTACTGAAGCCCGCGCGCCTATAGCCCATGCTCTGCAGCAAGAGAAGCCACCATAGTGAGAAGACTGCGCACTGTAACGAAGAGTAGCCCTCACTCGCTGCAACTAGAGAAGGCCCGCGCACAGCAACAAAGACCCAACACGGCCAGAAACAGAAACAAAAACAAACAACAAAAAAAAAGACTATATAACTTCCAAGCTACTGAATGGGAAAAACCCCATCAATCAAATTGAAGGCAAGAAAGGAGAAGAAACATAAAGAAGTGCTGAAAAATTAGGGTAAATAGAAAGCACAAATAAAAATGGTGGTAACAAATCCAAATACAATAATACAAGACAACAATAATCCACATGGATTAAATTCTCCAGTTAATAGTGTCAGATTAGATTTTGAAAAATCTAGCCATGTGCTCTTTAAAAGAGACATATCTAAAACAAAAGGTCACAGGTTGGAAGTATTAAGGAATGAAAAAAGATATTCAGGAAAATCCTAAATGAAAGAAAGCTGGCGTAGCTCTGTTTATAACATACAAAATAGATTATAAGACCAAAACCATTATTAGTGATAGAGAGCATCACTGTGTAATGATGAAAGAAACAGTTCAGTAGGAAGATATAAAAATTCTAAATTTTATATATTTAGTAACATAGCTTCAAAATATATAAAGGAAAAATGGTCAGAATTATGAGGATAAACTGACAAATCTATAATCATAGTGGGAGATTTTAGCATACCTTCCTTAGAGACTGTTAGATTAATCAGACAAAAAAGCCAATAAGAACATATATCTGAACTGTACAATTATCAAGTTCAATCTAATGGATGGATATATATATACACACACACAATAATATATATTACACACATATATATATATACATACACAAACACACACACTCACAAATACATTGCCATGCACATAAGAGGTAATACATACACTTTGTTTTCAAGCACACTTGGGATATTGACCACATTCTTGGCTATAAAGTAAGTCTCAATAAATACCACAGAATTGGTTTCATCCAGATCACTTTCCCTGAACTAACTTAATTAGAAATAAACAACAACAACAAGCTTTAAAAATTGTTTGGAATGTTTAAAAAACACTTTTAATTAGCTCATGGGTTAAAGAAAAATCATAATGTAAATTAGAAAGTATTTAGAACTGAATGATAACATTGATATTAAAACTTGTGAGAGACCGCTTAAGCAGAACTTAGGGGGAACTGTATGGCCTTTAATACTTTTTATTAGAAAGAAGGCTGAATTTTAAGGACTTAATCATCTAATTCAGGAAGTTAGAAAACTGACAACAAATTAAATGTAATGAAAGCACAACAAAGGTATAAGCTATGTAAGATCATAAATCAATGAAATAGAAAACAAGAAAGCAATAGAGAAGATCAATAAAACCCAAATCTGGTTCTCAGAAAAGATAAACCTCTAGCAAGACTGAACAAGAAAACAAGAGGCACAAGTGAATAATATTAAGAATGAATAGGGGGATTCCCTGGTGGCGCAGTGGTTAAGAATCCACCTGCCAATGCAGGGGACACGGGTTCGAGCCCTGGTCCGGGAAGATCCCACATGCCACAGAGGAACTAAGCCTGTGCGCCACAACTACTGAGCCTGCGCTCTAGAGCGCATGAGCCACAACTACTGCGCCTGCGTGCCACAACTACTGAAGCCCGTGCACCTAGAGCCTGTGCTCCGCAAGAAGAGAAGCTACTGCAATGAGAAGCCCGCACACCACAACAAAGGGTGGGAGGGAGATGCAAGAGGGAGGAGATATGGGGTTGTATGTATATGTATAGCTGATTCACTTTGTTATACAGCAGAAACTAACACGCCATTGTAAAGCAATTTATACTCTAATAAAGATGTTTAAAAAAAGAAAAAAAAAAGAGTAGCCCCCACTCACCACAACTAGAGAAAGCCTGCATGCAGCAATGAAGACTCAATGCAGCCAAACATAAATAAATAAATAAATTTATTTAAAAAGAAGAATGGAGTGACAAAATTACAGGTACAATGGATTTTAAAAATAATTTTAAAATACTACAAACAACTTTCTACCAATAAATGTAAAATTGTAGATGAAACGAACAATCTTCTAAAAAAATATAACTTTGCAAAACTTATTTAAGGAGAATAGAAAGCCTAAAAGTTATATAAATATTTTAAAAATTTGAATCAATAGTTAGTAAAAATCTTCTCTCCCCTAAACTAAATTAAAAAATATGTTTCTAAGGTGAGATCTATCAAATCTACCTAATAGAAACTGTTCCAGGAAATATAAAAGGACGGAATACTTTCACATCATTATGTACAACAAATATATAATCTTTATGGATAATAACCAACTTCACTTAGAAACCTAGACACAAAAATCCCCAAAATGCTAGCAAACTAGCAATGTATAGCAATGTATATGAAAAAGGTATATCATGTCCAAAGGATGCAAGGATGGGTTAATACTAAAAAATCTATTGAGACATTTGGCTAAAGATGGAGGGTTGAATCCCACATTAGCTCTTCCTCTCTCCCAAGACCCCACTAAATTAATAGTAAAGGAATTTTATTTATTTGTTTGTTTGTTTATTTAGTATTTATTTATTTTGGCTGCACCGGGTCTTAATTGCGGCACGCAGGATCTTTTAGTTGCAGCACATGGGCTTCTTAGTCACAGCATGTGGACTCTTGTGGCATGCATGCAGGATCTAGTCCCCTAACCAGGGATCAAACCCGGGACCCCTGCATTGGGAGTGCAGAGTCTTATCCACTGGACCACCAGGGAAGTCCCTAAAGGAATTTTAAAAAGCAACAAATCCACAAAGATAAGGAGAATTAGAGAGTATATAACAGCAATAAAGTTGGGAGATCTAGAAAGTAGCTTTGGTTTCAGCTCCAATATGTAAAAAGCTTAGAAGTTATTACTCCCATCCTTACAACAAGAAAGCTGGGTGAACTGAAAATAGATTATTTTCTTATACCATCAGAGAACTGACGTCACAGGGCAAACTACCATCTTGAAATCTAGAGAGACAGGCAGATCCAAAGAGATTCAGCACCCAAGATGTGCTTATCTGGAATAGAAGCCAGTGGAAGCCATCGCAGTAAGACCACTTACTTAACGAGTAATTTTGACATATTGCTGAAAACTGAGTTTGGAGAGGGAGATAGAATATATATATATACAGAAGAAATATTTGAAGCAATAATGGTCAAAAATGGTCCAAAATTATTTACATACACAAAACTGCAGATCCAGGAAGCTCAGAGAACACCAAACAAAACAAAATAAAACACAAAAAAACCCCACCTAGGCATATTCAAACTTCAGAAAACCAAAGGCAGAGAAAGTCTTGAAAGAAGCCAGAGAAAGCAGATGGATGAATGACAACTGACTCAGCTGACCCAATAAAAGCTGAATCCTAAAATGGCAGTGGAGCAAGTAGAGAGCCAACCCAATTTATGCCAAGAAATTCTCAAAACTCTCAGGAATTGATGTCGCCAAGAACCTCTAAAATTAGGGGTTATGGTGAGACCAAAAATAGAGGGCTTATTTGAAAATTTAAGAAGCAGTTAGTACTCAAAGAAAAGCCCAGGAGCAAATGGTTTTGCTGGTATATTCTACCAAGTGTTTACAGTAGAATTAACAACAATCCTTCATAACTCTCCCCCAAAATACAGGAGGATGGAACACTTCCCAACTCATTCTATGAGGTCTGTATTACACTCATACCAATGCCAGACAAAAATGTTACAAAACTATAGACCAATAATATACTTTATGAAAGTAGATGTGAAAATACTCAACAAAATACTAGCAGACCAAGTCCAGCAGCATATAAAAAGGATTATACACCATGACAAAGTGGGATATATCCCATGATGCAAAGTTGGGTCGACATATGAAAATCAATCAATGTAATATACCCTATTAATAGAATGAAGGAAAACAGGTGATTCTCTCAATAGATGTAGAAAAAGGATTTGACAAGAAAAAAAAAGACAATAACAAGAGTTGACAAGGATGTGGAGAAATTGGAACCCTCGTACATTGCTGGTGGGAATGTAAAATGATGCAGTTCCTTGGAAAACAGTTTGGCAGTTCCTCAAAAAGTTAAACACAGAGTTATCATATGACCCAGCAATTCCACCCCTAGGAATATACCCAAGAAAGGTGAAAACTTATGTTCATACAAAAACTTGTACATGAGTGTTCAAGGCAGTATTATTCCTCATAGCCCAAATATAGAAACAAGCCAAATGACCCTAAACGGATGAATGGAAAAACAAAATGTGGTATATCTATAAAATAGTATATTATTTAGCTATAAAAACAATGAAGTACCAATACCTGTTACAACATGGGTGAATCTTGAAAACATTATGCTAAGTGAAAGAAGCCAGACACAAAAGGTCACTTATTGTATGATTCCATTTATGTGAAATGTACAGAATAGGCAAATCCATAGAGACAGAGATTAATGATTGCTGGGGGCTGGGGGAGGGGAGAGTGGGAGTAACTGCTAGTGGTTGCAGGGTTTCCTTTGGGGATGATGAAAATGTTCTGGAATTAGATAATGGTAATTGCTGCACACAATCCTGTGAATATAGTAAAACCCACCAAATTGTACACTTTAAAAGGGTAAATTTTATAGCCTGTGAATTGTACCTCAAATTTAAAATGTAGATTATAATAACAGAATATTTCTCAAAGAGTTGTTGTGAAGGTTCAAAGAGATAATGCATGTTTAGTCTTTAGCAAAATTCCTGGCACCATCACACTATCATAAGTATTCAATAAATTAAAGGTGCCATTCTTTCAAAAAAAAGAAAAAAAGAAGAAGAAGAAGAAGCAGTAGTGATACCAAGCAGGACCCTGTGGAGCTCCTTGGCACAAAATCCTTCCTGTGTCCCCCATTTCTTTGATTACAGGAAATAGGCTTCATTCAGCCTCCATGAGCTTCCCTGAGTTCCAATGGGCAGGTTCAAACAGTTGCTAATTAGGGAAGGGAGGAGATGCAAAACCAAAGAGAAATAGTCAAGAGAAACAATAGTGCAGGCTTGGGGCAACGTCTTGGTTCCCCACCAATGGAGACACGCAGCAATATCTTTGAGCCCTTTTGCAGATACTGAAACCTCCACCAGGTGAGAGAAGTTAACGGTTAAGGATGGTATGCTGCCCAAAGCTGCCCACAAGCACGTAGACCCCCGACAGGTTGGAACCAAAAGGTTAATGATGCCGACTCCCACTTACCTCACCACCAACCAATCATAAGACTGTCCACGAGCTGATCATGCCCCCTTTGAACCATTACTATAAAACTTCTCACTACCCTTTCCAGGTTGGGACACACAGTTTTGAGGGCATTAGCTTGCCGTGGCCCCCTTTGCCTGGCAAAGCAATAAATCTATCTTTTCTGCCTCATCCAAAACTCTGTGTCTGAGATTTAATTCGGTGTCGGGGTACAGAGGCCGGATTCGGCTTCGTTAGTTATACCCCAGAACCTATCCCCTCTTCCTGTCTTCAACCATATAACTTCCTCTCTCCCATCTAAGCTGAGAAAGAGATTTATTCTTTGGAGAGGGTAAAAAAGGATCTCCATACCAGGGGACAAAAAACATAGTTGAAGAGGGGGGTGATATCCTGAAAACAGGGGGTTAAGTGAAATTTTACAGAACAAATGACCCACCTAATTGCAAGGGAAGCTGCAGAAATGCTGTGTGCCCAGATAGATTTGGATGAGCAAAACTAACAATCTCTGCCACAAGGTAAAAACTGACAAAGATTTTCTCCTTGACCGAACTTTAGTCAGGCTCCTCTGAGACCTCTTTTGGACTAGATCTCATCCTTGGGCCCTGTCATCTGCCTGCCTAGTCCAGTTTTACCAGGAATCCTGCTAAGTTATTTTAGAGAGAATCCCCCAGTTTGATGTCTGATCACCCTGGCTTGCCTTCAGCAAGAATCCTGTTAGGTCAGTTTAACAAGAATCCCCCTACCGCGATGTCTCCTCTTAGTAATTTCTCATCCACTGACCCCCTTATTCTGCCCACTGGCTATAAATCCCCACTTACCCTTGTTGTATTCAGAGTTGAGTCCAATCTCTCTCCCCTATTGTGATAGTCTTGACACCTATCACAAAAGTCCTGAATACAGTCTTCCTTACCATTTTAACAAGTGTCAGAATACTCTTTTTTAAAATAATATCAAAATAAAATAACATGAGTTGGGAGTTGTTGCCTCTGGGGAGTGAGAAATGGGGGAAGGCTAGAGGGGAATGTAGTTTTTCATAAAAAGCCTTGTAGAATTATTTGACTCTAAATGCTTATATAACTTTGATAAGATGCAAATCTAAATTTAAAAATTATTTAAAGGAAATCTATAAAATTTATCACATTAACAAATTAAAGAAAAATGACATTAATAAATACATTTAAAACATTTAATAAAATACCCATTCATGATTTTTAAAATATTTCAAACTAAGAGTAGAGAAATTTTTCTTAACCTGATAGAGAACCAAAACTCTACAGCAGACATCATACTTGAAAATAAAATATTAGAAGCATTCCCTTTAATTTCAGAAATAAGACTAGGGTGACTTTATCACTTGACTTTACATTCTATTTTATATTTAGTCTGTACTGGCAGTGGGGGAGTTCCTAACCAGTGTTGTAAGACCAGGAGAAAAATGTATAGGAGTTGGAAAAGACTCATTATTTAAAGATGATAAGATTAACTAGATAAACCATTTATTTTAGTTAGAATTCTCCTAAGAGCAGACCCTTAGATAGTAGGATTTGGGGACAGGTAGTTTATTTGACAGGTGATCCAAATAAGCACAAGTGAGGGAGTGAGGAAGTTACATGGGAATGGGAGAGAAAACAATACAAGATGTATTAATGAGCTGGTTAGCACTACGCATATCTGGGAATCAACCTCACTAGGACCCCCTGTGTGCCACACATGTGGCACATGTGTCAGAACCACTCCGCTGAAGGACAGGGAGATTGGAGCATTTATCCACTGACTCTCCCCACCCCCATTGGTTGAATATTACCCCAGAGGTGTTAGCTGCCCCACAGCCTTCCCGGTGGTGTCTCCAAGCTCTTGTTTTGCTGGACAAAGCCCTCAAGGAAAGAAGCAGAGACACTCATGCCTTTTAGGAGGAAAGTAGTCAGCTTGACAAATACCTTCTACCACAGCTGTAGATGAACACAGAGATGAGTCAAGGGGTATGGGACAGGGCATCAACAGTACCCCATTTGAGAGAGTTTACAACAAACTATTAGAACCAACAAGAGAGTTCAGCTGTGTTGCTGGAGACAAGATCAGTGTACAGAAATTGAACATTCCTATGTGCCAGCAACAACCTATTAGAAAATGTTTTTTTAAAAAACTTTCAGGGGCTTCCCTGGTGGCACAGTTGTTAAGAATCTGCCTGCGAGTGCAGGGGACACGGGCTCAAGACCTGGTCCAGAAAGATCCTACATGCTGTGGAGCAACTAAGCCCGTGCGCCACAACTACTGATCCTGCGCTCTAGAGCTCGCGAGCCACAACTACTGAGCCCACGTGCCACAACTACTGAAGCCCGTGAGCCTAGAGCCCGTGCTCTGCAACAAGAGAAGCCACTGCAATGAGAAGCCTGCTCACGGCAACGAAGAGTAGCCCCTGATCTAGAGAAAGCCGGCGCGCAGCAACCAAGACCCAACACAGCCAAAAATAAATAAATTAAATAAATAAATAAAAAATAAAAATAAAAGACTTTCACAATAGCAACTAAACATATAGTGTTCCTAGGAATATCTAACCAACAATGCAAAACTTACACGGAATATGTTAAAAATTTCATTGTAACACATAAATATGACCTAGATAAATGGAGAGATAGAGCACGTTCATGGAATTTTAAAAAATCTCACTAATTTAAAATTCAACACAAATCCAATTAAAATACCCAAAGATTTTTTCATGTAACTGCGAAAACAAATTTTAGAATTTATATGAAAAAACAAAGGGCCAAGGACAGCCAAAATAATTTTGAAGGAGAAGAAGGTATAGATAAATAGATCAATGGAGCAGAATACAGAATCCAGAAAAAAAAATCCACACGCATATGGAAACTTTGTATTCAACAGAGGGAGCATTACAAATGAGTGGGTAAAGATAGAAAATTTAATAAATCTGCTGGGACAATTGATTACTCACATGGAAAAATTAAATTAAGCCAGTACTTGACATCGTAACCCTGAAAAAAAATTTCAGATAGGTTAAAGTCTTATATGTGAAAAACAGAACTTTAAAACCTTCATAAGAAAATACAGGAGAATATAATAACTTCAGGATTTCTTATACAGAACATAAACAGCAAAAGGCATGAAGGAAAATATTCCAGATGTAACTTGAAGCCAAAAAAATTTGTTTTATATATTGAAATTCTATCAGTTCCTTGAAGAATAAAGTTTTATTTATTATTGCAAGAGCAAATTCTACAATAATTAATGATTGGGCAAGCTGTTTATTTTATAACAAAAAGTGATTAAGAGATTTCAAATAGTTAAATAGGGACATAGGTTGACCTTTAATGCCAATATTAAGAGAGAGTATGTTAGCTAGACAATTTTAGGAAAGGCATTATATGCTTTTTGAACTAACAGATGTTTATGTTATTTTATATAATAATCCAAGGCAGATTAATAGATATTTGATTATACAATAATTTTATTGTTTGTAAGAGTTGTTTCCACACAGAGCATTCATAACGTTAAACAAAATAAAATTTAAGAATTACATTTAATTTTTAGTTGCTTAGTTCCATTTAGACTATAAGCCTTATTTGAGAATTCCTCATAGCTTGTGAAGATGGATTAAGAGCAATATGTCATCTTTTCCATGTCAAAATTTCTTGTGGTAGAAAAACTCCAAAATCATGTATAACAACATTTATTATAAATCACCTTTAGTTCTGACATAATAAAGATTATAAAGAGTTCAAAAGAAAAAAGTTTTAGAGAAAAATGAGAAGCGCCCTAAATATCTTATTCTTTTTTAAAAATTTTATTTTATTCAAATATAATTTGCATGTTGTGTTAATTTCTACTGTACAGCAAAGTGATTCATATATTCACATTATACATATATATATATATATACATTCTTTTTCATATTCTTTTCCATTATGTTTTATCACAGGATATTGAATATAGTTCCCTGTGCTGTAGAGTAGGACCTTGTTGTTTATCCATCCTATATAAAATAGTTTGCATCTGCTAACCCCAAATTCCCAGTCCATCCCTTCCCCTCCCCCGGCCCCTGGCAACCACAAGTCCGTTCCTACATCTGTGAGTCTGCTTCTGTTTCGTAGATAAGTTCATTTGTGTCATATTTTAGATTCCACATATAAGTGTAAATATCTTATTTTTCCACTGATCTCAGTGGAAGGTGAGTAGTGTTTAGTACTGAAAATGTGCACTCTAGTAAGCCCAGGAGGAGTCTAGCTGCTGACAGCACTGAGAAATTCATATTCCTGCATTATAATGTCAAATTGTTAAAAGTTTGTTAATAAAATTGTAATTGTAAAAACCCTTACTGATAAAATTTCAGAATTATTCTTGTAATTCAGGAGTTTATGCTATGATAATGATATTCAGCTTTGGCCTTGACTTTGACTGAACATGGACATCATTCATGTGTGTTCTGTGTACCTCTATTATCCAGAATATAGAAATCACTCTTACAAAGCAATAAGAAGTATATACAAGCCAAAGGGAAAAATGAGCAAACAGATATGAACTGGCAATTCGCAGAAGGGGAAACCCAGATGGATGATATTCAATTTGACTAGCAATTAGGAAATGCAAATTAAACAATATTGAGACACATTTTCATACCCATCAGACTAGAAAATTTTTAAAGTCTGAGAATATCAAGTTGGCATCAGCAAGGATGTTAGAATAACTGGGATTTTCATAAACTGCTGGCTGGAGTATATATTGGTACCACTTTAGAGAACAGTTTGGAGTTTGGTTGTTTTATTTTGTTTTCTCACAGGTTTTGAAAGGGACGTGGTACTAGCCAGCCACTGGGCTTCTAGGTATAAACCCTAGAGAACTCTTGCACACAGAGTGTTGCTTTTTTGTGTGTGTGTTACACGGGCCTCTCACTGTTGTGGCCTCTCCCGTTGCGGAGCACAGGCTCTGGACGCGGCAGGCTCAGCTGCCATGGCTCACAGGCCCAGCCGCTCCGCGGCATGTGGGATCTTCCCAGACTGGGGCACGAACCCGCATCCCCTGCATCAGCAGGCTACTCTCAACCACTGTGCTACCAGGGAAGCCCAGGGTGTTGCTTTTTATAGTAAAATTTCCACCAGTGAGAGATGAGATGACTAAATGTTGGTATATTAATATGTGGAATGCTTTATAGAAATAAAAATCAGTTAATTTGGTCTATATGTAGCCACAAGGATAAATCCTACAAACATAATATTGAGTAAAAAACAAACTTGAAAGTTATACATACAATTTGATATTATTTATATAGAATTTAAAAAATACACCAAACAGTACTAAGTACTGTTTTTATGGACACATACCTATAAGTGAAAGTATAGAAACATTGATGGGAAGAATACAGATAAATTTCAGAATAGTAATTACCTTGGGGGAGGGAGAGAGGGGAGTGGATCTGGAAGGAGAACAAAAAGGGGCTTCATCTGTAGTATCTTATTTCTTTAAAAAGACAAATAGGGACTTCCCTGGTGGTCCAGTGGTTAAGACTCGATGCAGAGGATGCGGGTTCGTTCCCTCGTTGGGGAACTAACATCCCACATGCTGCACAGTTAGGCCAAAAAAAAAAAAAAAAGTATGTAAGCATGCCCAAATAACAAAATTTAGGGTACATGAATATTTGATATATTATTCTGTGCACTTTTCCATATGTTTGTAATTTTTTATAATAAAAGTGTGATTTATTGCTCTAACCCACCATAAGCAACACCAAAAGACTGATAACAAACTATAAAAAATAGTTACAATTCATATCACACAGGGCTTATTTTCCTAAAATACAAAGAAGTCCTACAAATCCATATGAAAAAGACCACAGTAAAAAATGTGGGCAAAGAATATTGACAGTTCACAGAAAAAGAAATAAAAGTCTCCTACATGTAAATGTTTCTCAACTTCAGTCATAATAAGAGAAAGGCAAATTAAGACTAAGTTGAGTTGCCATATTTTCTATATTAGATTGGCAAGGATTACAAAAGTCTACTAACTCACCATAGTGGTGAGGATGACAGAGAGATATTGTTGGTAGCTATTAAATAGATACAGCCTCTCTGTAGAGCAATTAGTCAAAATCCATTGTCCTAATAACTGTAATTTATGGTAAGTCTTGAAGTCAGAAAATATAAGCACTCCAACTTTGTTCTTTTTTTAAAATATTTGTCCTGGCTGTTTTATATCATTTGTATTTCTACCTAAATTTTAGAATCAGGGAATTCCCTGGCGGTTCAGTGGTTAGGATTTGGCGCTTTCACTGCGGTGGCCCATGTTCAGTCCCTAGTTGGGGAACTAAGATCCCGCAAGCTGTGCAGGGTGGCCAAGAAAAATTTTTTTAGAATCAACTTGTCAATTTCTACCACGAGGGCTTCTGGGATTTTGATTGAGATTTCATTGAATCTATGAGAAAAAGTTTGAGGAAATTCCTTTCTATGTCTAATTTGATGAGAGTTTTTGGTTGTCGTTGTTGTTCCTGAGTAGGTGTTAAATTTTATCAAGTGCTTTTTCTGAATCTATTTAGAGAACCACGTGGATTTCCTTTTTTAGTTTGTTAACATGGTGAATTTCGTTCATTATTTTTAAAAGGTTAGACCAACTTTCTGTTACTGGGGTAAATCCCACTTTGTCATGATGCATTATCCTTTTTATATGTTGCTAAGTTAGATTTGATAATATTTTGTTAGGAACTTTTCCAACTAGGCTCAGGAGAGAGATTGGTTTTTAATTTTCTTTTCTTGTGATAGCTATACTTTTGGTGTCAGAGTAATGGTAGACTCATAATAAGTTGAGAAGTATTCCCTCTATTTTCTGAAACTTTCTGTAAGACAACTATTATATCTTCCTCAAATGTTGGATAAAATTCACCAGTGAATGCATATGGAATTAGGGTATTTTTTGTTGGAAGATTTTAAGTTATTTCTTTTATTCAGATGATATAGGGCTATTCAGGTATTTAATGTTTTTTTTTTGCCGGTTTTGGTTTTGTAAATTTTTTTAACATCTTTATTGGAGTATAATTGCTTTACAAGGGTGTGTTAGTTTCTGCTTTATAACAAAGTGAATCAGTTATACATATGTTCCCATATCTCTTCCCTCTTGCGTCTCCCTCCCTCCCACCCTCCCTATCCTACCCCTCTAGGTGGTCACAAAGCACCCAGCTGATCTCCCTGTGCTATGCGGCTGCTTCCCACTAGCTATCTATTTTACGTTTGGTAGCGTATATATGTCCGTGCCACTCTCTCAGTTTGTCACAGCTTACCCTTCCCCCTCCCCATATCCTCAAGTCCATTCTCTAGTAGGTCTGTATTTTTATTCCCGTCTTACCCCTAGGTTCTTCATGACCTTTTTTTTCCCCTTAGATTCCATACATATGTGTTAGCATACGGTATTTGTTTTTCTCTTTCTGACTTACTTCACTCTGTATGACAGACTCTAGGTCCATCCACCTTACTACAAATGACTCAGTTTCGTTTCTTTTTATGGCTAATATTCCGTTGTATATATGTTTTGTTTTTGTTTTTTGGGGTTTTTTTTTTTGCAGTATGCGGGCCTCTCACTGTTGTGGCCTCTCCCGTTGTGGAGCACAGGCTCCGGACGCGCAGACTCAGCGGCCATGGCTCACGGGCCCAGCCGCTCTGCGGCATGTGGGATCCTCCCGGACCAGGGCACGAACCCGTGTCCCCTGCATCGGCAGGCAGACTCTCAACCACTGCGCCACCAGGGAAGCCCTCCGTTGTATATATGTGCCACATCTTCTAGGACTTGGTCTGTTTCTTATAAGTTGTCAAATTTATTGCAATAAATATGTTTAAAACAAAACAAAACAAAAGCATATATTTATACTAAGCAAATTCACTTGTAGGAATTTATCCTATAGACATACTTGCATACAGGCAAAATGATATATAAGGTTATTTATTGCAATGTTGGAGACAACCTAAACGTCTATCAATAGAGAACTGGTTAAATAAATTATGGTATCTCTAGGCAATGGACTAAAATGCAGATGTTAAAAAGAAAACTCTTTATGTACTCATATGGAATAATTGTCAAGATATTTTAAGTGAAAAAAATGCAAAGTACAGAACAGTAAATATGAAATGCCACCATCACATGTGAATGTACTATCTATTCCAAAGATATGGTTTCAATTATGTTAGCTATATATATGTGTATGTAGTATTAACCTGTTGTCCACAAACTTGAGTGAAATAAATACAACTTTATTTCAATAATTCAACCTAATTTCTGCCCCTGAGCTCCCATTTCAGTTATACTATCTCAGACCTATCCCTATCTACCACCAAGTTGGTGCTATAATCCTGATATTTTATTTATTTGTTTGTTTGTTTATTTATTTAGAATTATTATTCTATTTTTTAGAGAACAAAAAGATCTATTTTTACTTTATACTTATTTTTCCAATAAAGACAGAATTAATACACTGTATAATAGAGAATGCTCATTTTATATATAGTAGTGTGTGTATGGTAATCCCAACCTCCTAATTTATCCCTCCCTGCCTGATATTTTAGACACTGCCAGGATATCGGAGATTGGCAGCTAGTCCTCAATCATCTGTCCCCATAGTTTGCTGCTGCGTAAATCTTGGGCCTTACAGCCCCATGAAGTCTGGTGGCTATCTGATGAGTCCATACCACAGTGGGACATGTAAGTCTTTCATAATGCTGCTTATTGTACCATCTGCTGAGATGCACCACACAGCAATACAGATAAACATATGACCATGGTCAAGTAGATAGATAGATGATAGATAGATAGATAGATAGATAGATAATCACCTACTACATGTCAGGCACTGTACTGGACACTGGGAAAATAACAGTGTCCCTGCTATCTGTGAACAAAACAGAAAAAAAAAAAAACCCTGACTTCATGGAGCCCATATTCGAGTGGAAGAGGAGAAGCCTAACTCCAGAGTATTTTTTTTTTTTTTTTTTTTTTTTTTGCGGTACACGGGCCTCTCACTGTTGTGGCCTCTCCCGTTGCGGAGCACAGTCTCCGGACATGCAGGCTCAGCGGCCATGGCTCACTGGCCTAGCCGCTGTGTGGCACGTGGGATCTTCCCAGACCGGGGCACAAACCCACATCTCCTGCATTGGCAGGTGGATTCCCAACCACTGCGCCACCAGGGAAGCCCCCAGAGTACTTTTATGAGGAGGCTGGAGTAGATGTTGAAGCCCATCTTGCCAATGGAGTCCTAGAGAGGATTTGGAGTTTGGTAGGAATGAGAAGTGGGACTGAAAACAGGGGAATAGATTATAGATCTGCAATGGAAATAAACATAAGCAGCCCAGCAAAAACTGGAAGGCCCCTTTGTAAAGATATTGTGTCACTAAAGGGCTTGACTCACATGGATCTGATGAATCAGAGGCATGGGCAGGGAGGGGAGTGGGGGGAGGGCCATGGGAGCATTCCCTGGGTGTTGGGGAGGAGTATTTTATCACTGATATTTATTTACAATTTCTGATGTTTGGTGATAATAAAAATCAGATTGAGTTTTAGTTGTTTTTTATTATTATTTTTAAATTATCTAAAGACAATACACTCCTTTATTGCCTTGCAACCCAGTGCAGAAAGCTGTTCCCACTACCCTTGCCCTTGGTAGGGCATGACAAAGATAGAGATGTTCTCCTAGAACAAATAAATTAATATGGTTTGAGACAAGGTATTTGATACAATAAACCTATATCAAGGATGTGGACTGCTTTATAGTATTTTGCAACAGGTAGCTGACCCATCAAAATATGAGTGGTAACCAAAAAGGAACCAATTCAAGGCCTATGCATAGAAACTAGGGGGAAATGAGGAAAAGAGAAAGGAACATAAGCAAAAGGCAAATGAAGAGCATACACAGTGAGAAAGGGTACCAAAGAAACACTGGAAGTGTTATAGATATCATGATGGTATATAGATAACATAGGTTATCATGATGGTATATAGTTATTATAGGTATCATGATGGCTCTTTAAAAAGAGAACAACTGAAAAATACTAGGGTCAAAAGAAGATATTGAAGACGGTAGGAAATTAAGAAAACAAGCTTTAAATCTCAAAACAAAATAGAAAAGAAAAATAAATTACAAAGCCACATTAGAAGCAAACAAGAAAAGAAACCCCGCAACTGAAAAGGTAGAAACACTGTGAAAAGGCACAAGGAAATCACACCAAACAAAACAGAAAAGATCAATAGCACAATGATTATATATAGAGAGAACTACAGCTGATAAAGAAGATGAAGCTGAAGTGATATGTATCCCACTTCAGATACATAAAGGCTGGATACATGTAATGGAAACAGAATATATATAGCCATGTTTAGAATCAAGAAAAGGAAATTCCCAAGCACCATAGACAAAGAGGGAAGGCCAAGTTAGATCAGTGACGCCGAGCTGAAGCTGAAAATGACCTAAGCATGTATCAGATTTTGGCATACACTAGCAGTGATAATGAAAGGCAGGTCTAGGGACACCTCGGGGTCCCCAAGATCCTTTTAGGGGTCTACAAAGTCAAAAAGTATTTTCACAGGAATGCTGAGATTCTCTTTGCATTTATCACTCTCATTTATCACTCTCTCCATCAAGTGTTTAGCAGTTTTCCCGAAGCTACATGACCTATGATACTGCAACAGATTGATGCAGAGCAGATATGAGAATCCAGCTGTCTTCTATTCAGCCAGACATGAAAGAGATTTGCAAAGATGTAAAACAATGAGATTACATTTTTTGCATATTTTGGAATATATAGTCACTTTTCATTACAAGTATGTTATTTATGTAACATGTAGCGTGTATCCAGTATTGTTGTTTTAAATGAATTAACAAATTAATATTTAATTTTTAAATCACTTGTAACTTCTATAATGGCAAATATTGATAGATATAAACCACATAAACAAAAGCTCTTTAGGATGTTCAATAATTTTTAATTTTTGTTTTTAAATGAATGTATAGTAAAATTGATTTTGTTGGCATACAGGTTGGTGAATTTTAACACTTGTATAGGGTCATTCAACTATCACCACAAACAGAATAATAAAAAAAAGTTCTATTACCCCCCAAACTCCCTTGTGCTATCCCTTTATCATACCATCCCCCCACCCCTAAGCCCTGACAACCACTGATCCGTTCTCTGTCACTATAGTTACATCCTTCTGATAATGTCATATAAATGAATCATACAATATATAACCTTTTGAGACTCGCTTCTTTCCTTCAGCATAATGCCTTTGAGATCCATTCCAGTTGTTGGGCGAATCAATAGTTCATTCCTTTTTATTGCTGAGTAGTACCACAGTTTGTTTATCCATTCACTCACTGAAGAACGTTTGGGTTATTTCCACTTTGGGGCTGTTACAAATAAACCTACTGTGAACATTCCATGTACAGGTTTCATGTGAACATTTCTCTAAGGTAAATACCCAGGAATGGGATTGCTGGACCATATGGTAAGTGTATGTCTATAAGAAACTCTAAACTGTTTTCCAAAGTGGCTGTAACATTTTGCATTTAGAAGAGCAATGTAAAAGCATTCCAGGTGCTCTGCATCTTTGCTAGCAATTGGCTTTGTCAGTGTTTCATTTTAGCCATTCTAATAGATATGTAGTGGTTTTAATGTATATTTTCCTAATGGTTAATGATGTTGAAAATCTTTTCATGTGTTTATTTTCATCCATAAATCCTCTTCGTTGATGTGATTGTTCAAGCCTTTTGGCCATTTTGTTTTTTTGGGGGGAATTTTTTTTTATTCAAACAGAAATTCACAAAAATTATAATCATCCTCATCAGTTCACTCAGTCCCATGTAATTAATTTTTTTATCTTGATCTTTTGTTAGCACTTTAATGAATTCATCAGTTTTCCATTAGAGTTCTGAAAATGCTTATTCATTCAGTTCAGCAGTATAGTCAGTTACCAGAAACCTGTACTTGTCAGAGTCTTTTCCATGAATTCCTTGAAGATGAAACCCTTTTATAGGAACATTTTTGCAAAAGCATCAGAGTACACCCAGAACTGTCTGTAAATGACAAAATACTTAAAAGTGACCATGGTTAAAGATTTGATGAAAGTTCATAATAATGCAATCGACAAGGAAATTTAGTTATTTCTGATGTACATTTTAAAGTAATAACTAGAATTGTGACTTATAACATTATACCAGAACATATAAGATTTTTAGAAATTTCATGTAATGTCTGAAATATTTATATTAACATATTTCCATACAATGGCCATTTTTTAATGGAGTTTTTATTTTCTATCTGTTGAGTTACGAAAGTTCTTTATGTGTGCTGGATACAAGTCCTTTGTCAGATGTGGGAATTGCAAATATTCTCTCCCAGTCTGTAGCTCCTCTTATCATTCCCTTAACAGTGTCTTTCACAGAACAAAAAGTTTCTGTTTTGACAAAGTCCAATTTAGCATTTTTTTCTTTTATAGATCATGTTTCAGTGTCATGTGAAAAAAGCTCTTTACCTAACCTCAGGTCATGAAGCTAGTTTTCCTAAGTTTTCTGTTTAAAGTTTCATAGTTTTATGTTTTACATATAGATCTATTTTGATTTTGAGTTAATTTTTCTGTAAGGTATAAGGTTAAGGTTGAAATTCATTTTTTTGTACATCTAATTCCAGTTGTTCCAATGCCATTTATTGAAAAGACTACCTTTCCTCCATTTTAGGAAGGTATGAAGGTGCCTTTACACCTTTATAAAAAATCAATTGGTCATATTGGTGTGGTTCTGCTTCTGGACTCTCTATCCTACATTGATCTATGTGTGTGTCCCTTCACCAATACCACACTGCCTTGATTTCTGTAAGTTCAAAGTAAAGTTCACAGTTAGTCTTAAAATCAGATAGTGTGATTACTTTGACTTTATTCTTTTCAAAATTGTTTTAACTATTTTCATTCCTTTGTCTTTTCATAGAAATTTTGGTATCAGCTTGTCAATATTTTTTTAATATCTTTTTTGGAGTATAATTGCTTTACAATGGTGTGTTAGTTTCTGCTTTATAACAAAGTGAATCAGCTATACATATACATATATCTGCATATCTCCTCCCTCTTGCGTCTCCCTCTCACCCTCCCTATCCCACCCATCTAGGTCACAAAGCACCGAGCTGATCTCCCTGTGCTGTGCGGCTGCTTCTCACTAGTTACCTATTTTACATTTGGTAGTATTTATAAGTCCATGCCACTCTCTCACTTCGTCCCAGCTTACCCTTCCCCCTCCCTGTGTCCTCAAGTCCATTCTCTACGTCTGCGTCTTTATTGCTGTCCTGCCCCTAGGTTCTTCATAAAAATAGAACTACCATACGACCCAGCAATCCCACTCCTGGGCATATACCCTAAGAAAACCATAATTCAAAAAGAGTCATGTACCAAAATGTTCATTGCAGCTCTGTTTACAATAGCCAGGACATGGAAGCAACCTTAAGTGTCCATCAGCAGATGAATGGATAAAGAAAATGTGGCACATATATACAATGGAATCTTACTCAGCCATAAAAAGAAACGAAATTGAGTTATTTGTAGTGAGGCGGATGGACCTAGAGTCTGTCATACAGAGTGAAGTAAGTCAGAAAGAGAAAAACAAATACCGTATGCTAACACATATATGTGGAATCTAAAAAAAAAAAAAAAAAGCTTGTCAATATTGACAAAAAATATTGCTGGGACTTTGATTGGAGTTGTGTTAAATGTATAGATTAATTTGGGGAGAACTGGCATATTTACTATGTCGAGTCTTCCAATCCATGAGCATGATATGTACCTCCATTTATTTAGGCCTTTTCTGATTTCTTCCATCAGCATTTAGTAATTTTCAGCATACACTTTTGGGTTTTGGACTTCTATGAGTCCAACCAAGGTTACACCAGAAGAAATAAAATGGTAAACTTACTGATAATTCAGTAATACTACAAAATCTAGTCTTCTTCCCCTATCTACTCTATTATTTACTTTCAGAGTACTCAAATAGCTGTTCCATGCATTCTGTCCAGGTTTTACAGCTATATTTAGTGGGAGAGACAGTTTGGAATTTGTTTACTCTAACTCAGCAAAACAGAACAATAATTTTTAAGTGTAAATAGGTTCTGAGATGAAAAAGTTTGAGAATCACTGCATTTTAGGTACTGGAGTTATAATACCCTTCCAGAGATGGAAGATGTGGCCACAAAGCAGAAACTGAGTTCTATCCATTAAGCCCTGAGCCCTTTCACACAGAGGGAACTAGTAAAATTTCACCTACAGGGCCTGAAATACAGCAAAGAAGCTCATCATTTGTCCAAGACAATAGGTGGAAAATGGTCACCTATGAAAGAAAGGGCATATAGTGAATAACTTCAAAATCATTAGGGATTTTTAAAAAAGTGATTAACCCAAGAGAGGCAGGAAAAGAGGGGGACAAAGAAGAAACTATGATTCAAAGATAACACAGGGACTTTCTCTTCCAGTCAGGATGGAGTGAAAGGAACTGGGCTTACCTTCTTGCCTTAAACAACTAAAAAGAATGGATAAATTAATAAAACAATGTTTTTCAGACATTGGACATAAGACAGCAAAGGACACTGATCCTTGAGAGAAAGGAAACAAACAAAGTGAGCCCTATGATTACCTCAGCTTACTGCCTGGAGAGTTTTCAGGTCACAGCACAGGCAGGGGGAATCTAAACAGAGCTTGGCAGTCTTCCTGAGTCAAGAAGACTGAGCTGAAAATTCAAGGAGTACAAGGTGATTAGATTCACAGGGCATAGTATTGGGTTGGGGGGAAGGGGAGAGGGAGAGAGAGAGACAGAGACACGGAGAGAGAGACCAAGAGTGAGAGAGAGAGCATACTTGAGTGCTCTGGAAATATGCAGTGGCTTCTCCTAGAGTCTTCAGCTGAGTACTGATCAGCACATGTATGTGAGGAAACTATCCAAGGCCAGGGAATGAATTACAAGAAATGAGAATAGAGAACAAGTTTATGAGCTCAAACTGGATTGGGAAGATTTCATATCCCCAATATCCAGAGTAGAGAGATCTTGTAACACATAGAGCTTTGGGTAGAGTACTCAGAAGAATAGTGCCACAGTAGAGGACAATATTAGCCTTAAACTGCTGTCTGATCTGTTGGAGAAAAACTAAAAGTACAATTTTCTGCCAATCCAGGAAATCCTCTCCATGAATCTAGACAAGAGAGAAAACAGTTTTATTATTGAATAAGCATTAAACCAGGCTGTGATGCATTACAGGCAATCTGCTAATGAGATTGGAAAGAAAGAAATAAATCCCATTCTTATGTATGCCATGTATCTATTACATACATGTTTTTAAATTATAACGTGTCCTTATGTAAGAGGACTTGAAAGTACTGTTTGCTACACATTCTTTCATAGTTCATCCTAAGTTCACCTGGTAATTGGAGTAGCCATTTGTGCTAGTTAATTGCCTTTATCCGAAGGAAAAATACAGCTTCTCATATCTCTGTAACAAGCAGGTGCTTACAGCTTAGGGCAAAGCACCTAGGCTAAACTCCCAGGGTGCCAGAGAAATATAGGGGTGCTATCTTCCTTGATGTTTATTTATTATAAATTTATTTATTTATCTATTTATTTTTGGCTGTGTTGGGTCTTCGTTCCTGCCCACGGGCTTTCTTTAGTTGTGGTGAGCAAGGGCTACTCTTCGTGCAGTGTGTGGGCTTCTCATTGAGGTGGCTTCTCTTGTTACAAAGCACGGGCTCTAGGTGTGGGCTTCAGTAGTTGTGGCATGTGGGCTCAGTAGTTGTGACTCGTGGGCTCTAAAGTGCAGGCTCAGTAGTTGTGGCGCACTGGCTTAATTGCTCCACAGCATGTGGGATCTTCCCGGACCAGGGCTTGAACCCGTGTCCCCTGCATTGGCAGGTGGATTCTTAACCACTGTGCCACCAGGGAAGCCCCTTCCTTGATGTTTACATTTCAGAGAGATGGCTCCTAGTCCCTTCATAAAAACATTTCTGGATTATAAGGCTGGCAAGAAGCTTATTTAGTCCTTAAAAAAGATTTACATACATATCAAAGCAACAGAGGATGAATTCACAAATACTAGGTTTCTCAAGGAGAAAACTCTAAGAAAAGGGAGAGAAAAAAGATATCTTTCCTTTTTGGCATTAGGGAAAGTTCAATTTTGTTTTTATTTACTCTTCCAGATTTTACCTTACAAAGATTAAAAACAACTCTCAAAAAGATCAAATTCTTTCCAAGTAAGTTAACTGTATCCCAGAGAAAGCTAAAAATCATTAAGAGAAATACAGAAAATTTAGTACCAAACAAGATAAAATTCACAATGTTTGGCATCCAATAAGAAATTACCAGGTATGCAAAGAACTAGGAAAATATGACTCATATTAAGGAAAATATAATCAATAGTAACAGACCCAGAAATGACACAGATGATAGAGTTTCTAGATAAGGCCATTAGAACAACTGCTATAAATACATTCCATATATGTGGAGGAAAGTAGGGGTATGTTAAGGAGAGAAAAGGAAGATATAAATAAAGATCCATATTGAATTTGTAGATATGAAAATATATGTCTATGATATAAAATACAGTGGATGGGATTAAGAGCAGATTAGACACGACAATAAAAAAGACTAGTGAACTTGAGGACATAGCACTTAAAATGATTCAAAAAAGAAACACAAAAACGAAAAGTCTGAAAATAAATGAACAGAACACTAGTGAGCTATGGGATGACTGCAAGTAGCCTAATATATATATATGATTCCCAGGAGAGGAGAGGGAAGAGGGCAAAGAAAAATAATTAGGAGAAATAATGGCCCCAAATTTCCCCAAAATGATAAATCTATAAACCTATAAATCTAAGAAACTCAATAGACTGTGAGCACAGGAAACATAAAGAAAACTATATTAAGGCACATCAAAATCAAATATCTCAAAAAACAGTGATAAAGAAAAAAATTACTAAAACAGACCAGAGAAAAGACACATTATATGCAGAGGAGCAAATATCAAAATTATACATATTTTTCACCAGAAACCATGAAAGGCAGGAAACAGTGAAGCAACATCTTTAAAGGATTGAAAGAAAAAACTGTCAACATTGAATTCTATACTCAGTAAAAATATTTTTAAAAATGAAGGAAAAATGAAGACCTCTGCTGACACATAGAAGCTGAAAGAATTAACCACCAGCAGACCAGTACTATGAGAAAGGCTAAAGTAAGTCTTTCGGGCAGAAAGAAAATACCCAGTGGAAACCTGGATCTACATAAAGAAATGAAGAGATTGAAAAAGGAAACTATGTGGGTAAATACTGTTTCTTATCCATATATTACAAATTTCTTGAATAGATCATAGGTAGCTTAAAGCAAAAAGGATACAATGTATTAGGAGGCTTATATGTAGAAACAAAATGTATGAAAACAATTGCACAAAGGCAAGGAGAGGGAAAGTAGAAGGATGTTGATGTAAGATTCTTATACTGTACATGAACTGTTATTACCCCAAGGTTGATTGTGATAGGTTAAAGTATACTGTAAATCCTAATACAATCAGTAAAGTAACACAACAAAAAGTTATATTTAATAAGCCAAAAAGGAGATAATGTGGGATCCAAAAAAAAATCTCATTAATCCAGAAAGAAAACAATAAAAGAATAAAAGGGGGGGGACTTCCCTGGTGGCACAGTGGTTAAAAACCTGCCTTCCAATGCAGGGGACACGGGTTCAAGCCCTGGTCTGGGATGATCCCACATGCCGTGGAGCAGCTAAGCCCGTGTGCCACAACTACTGAGCCTGCGCTCTTGACCCTGCAAGCCACAACTACTGAGCTCATGTGCCACAACTACTGAAGCCCACACCTAGAGCCCATGCTCTGCAACAAGAGAAGCCATTGCAGTGAGAAGCCCGTGCACTGCAACAAAAAGTAGACCCCACTTGCCGCAACTAGAGAAAGCCAGCAGGCAGCAACAAAGACCCAACGGAGCCTAAATAAATAAAAGAATAAAATGGGAACAAGAACAGATGGGATAAAGAGAAAATCAATAGCAAGATGGCAGAGTTAAATATGATTATATCAACAGTCACATTAAAGGCGTGTGGTTTAAATACCCCAATTAAAAGGCAGAGATTGCCAGATTGGATGAAAAAGCATGACCCAAATATAGGCTGCCTACAAGATACTCATTTTAAATATAAAAAGATAGGACTTCCCTGGTGGTCCAGTGGTAAAGAATGTGCCTTACAATGCAGGGGACAGGGGGTTCGATCCTTGGTCAGGGAACTAAGATCCCACATGCTGCAGGGCAGCTGAGCCCACTTGCCACAACTATGGAGCTCACGCACCTCAACTAGCGCCCATAGGCCGCAAACTATAGAGCCCATGCACCCTGGAGCCTGCACACCACAACTAGAGAAGAGAAAAACCTGCATGCCTCAACTACAGAGAAGCCCGTGCACCACAACGAAGAGCCTGCATGCCTCAATGAAGATCCCACATGCTGCAACTAAGACCCGATGCAGCCAAAAATAAATAAAATAAATAAATAAGTAGTAAGTAAATCTTAAAAAAATAAAACTGCTGCACACTTAAAAAATAAATATAAAAACACAACTATATTAAAAATAAAGGGATAGAATATGGTATTCTGTGCTAATCAGAAGGAAGCTGGAGTGGGTATATTAGTGCAGGACAAAATAGATTTCAGGGCAAAGAATTTTACCACAGATAGAGTGTCATTCATAATGATAAAATGGTCAATTCATCAAATAACTGAACTTCAAAATGCATGAAATAAAACCTTAGATCTTCAAGGAGAAACAGATAAATTCACAGGTATGAAATTCCAACATCCCTCTCTCAATAAATGATAGAGGGCTTCCCTGGTGGTGCAGTAGTTAAGAATCCACCTGCCAATGCAGGGGACACGGGTTCGAGCCTTGGTCCGGGAAGACCCCACATGCCGCGGAGCAACTAAGCCCGTGCAGCACAACTACTGAGCCTGCACTTTAGAGGCTGCAAGCCACAACTACTGAGGCCATGCACCTCATCTACTGAAGCCCACATACTTAGAGCCTGTGCTCCGCAACAAGAGAAGCCACCACAATGAGAAGCCCGCACACCACAACAAAGAGTAGCCCCTGCTTGCTGCAACTAGAGATAGTCCGCACACCGCAACAAAGACCCAACACAGCCAAAAATAATAAATAAATAAAAATAAATTAATTTAAAGAAATGATAGAACAGAGAGACAGAAAATCAATAAAGGTATAGAAGACAAACAAAACTATCAACCAACATGACCTAATTAACATTTATAGAACACTTCACCCAAAACAGCAGAATATACATTATTAAGGGTCATACAGAATATGACCAAGACACCAAATTCTGAGCTATAAAAAGTATCAATAATTTTAAATGGCTTCAAGTAATACAAAGTATGTTCTCTGACCATAAAATAATTAAATTACAAATCAATAACAGAAAGATATCTGGAAAATCCCAAGATATCTGGAAACTAATTAATGCACCTATAAATAACCCATGGGTCAGAGAATAGGAATCACAGGGGGGACTAGAAAGCATTTTGGGCTGAATGAAAATGAAAATATGACTTACCAAATGTAAGGGCAACAACAAAGCAGTGCTTAGAGGGAAATTATAGCACTAAACGTTTACATTATAAAAGAATAAAAGTCTCAAATAAATGACCCAAGCTTTCATCTTAGGAAACTGGAAAAAGAGAAGCAAATCAAACACACATTAAACAGAAGGATAAAAATAGTAAATATTAGATCAGAAATCACTGTAATATAAAATGGGGAAAAAAATCAATAAAACCAAAAGCAGTTTCCTTGAGAAAAATCAATATAATAAATAAACATCCACTCAGACTGAGTAGGGAAGAAAAGAGAAGATACAATTTACTTGTATCAGATATAACACAAGGGAACATCACTACAGATCCTAGACATATTAAAAGGATAATGAGGGAATATTATGGACAATATTATAGACATATTAAAAGGATAATGAGGGAATATTACGGACAATAGTTCACTCTAGAAGAAATAGATAACATACACAGACCCATAACTAATAAAGAAATTAAAATTTTATTTACAAACCTTCCCACAAAGTAAACTCGTGGCAAGATGGCTTCACTGACAAATTCTACCAAACATTTAAGATGAAGGAACACTTTCTAACTAATGCTATGTGGCCAGCATTACTCTGATACCCAAAGGAGACAAATAAATTTGAAAGAAAAGAAAACTACAGACCAATATCGCTAATAAACATAGATGCAAAAATTCTTAAGATTTTAGAAAATAATCTAAAATATCATGAACAAGTGACTTATTCCAAGACTACAAAGAGGATTTAATATCTGAAAACCAACCAATGTCTTTCACAATATTAAAAGATGAAAAAATAACAAACCATATGATCACTTCAGCAGATTCAGAAAAAGTACTTTACAAAATCCAAGATCCTTTCATGATAAAAATTCTCAGCAAACTAGGAAAAGAAAGGAATCTCTTCAATCCATTAAAGAAAACCCACAAAAAAACTCTATATGTAACATCATATTTATGGTGAAAGATGGAATGCTTTGAGTCCAATCAGGAACAAGGGAAGAATATCTACTCTCTGCTTATATTTGTTATTCTACTGGAGGTCCTAGCCAATACAATAGAGCAAGACAAAGAAATAAAAGGTATACAGAGTAGAAAGGAAGAGTTAAAATTCTATAGTCAGATGATATGATAGTCTACATAGAGAATGCTAAGGAATTCACAAAAGAAGCTACTAGGACTAATAAATGAGTTTAGCAACACTGTAGGGTACAAGATCAATAAACAAAAATCAATTGCATTTTTATATACAAGTTGCATACTATTGGAAGTTGAATTAAAAAAACTATGCCATAAAATACTTGGAGATAAAAATCTAACAAAATATGTGCAAGATCTATGCATTGAAAACTAGAAAACATTGCTGAAAGAGATTACAAAAGATGTAAATAAATCAAGAGGTATATCCTCATCGTGGATCTGAAGACTCAATATTGTTATAATGTCAGTTGTCCTCAAATTGATTTAAAGATTCAATGTATTCTCAATAAAAATCCTAAAAGAATTTTGTACAAACTGACAAGCAAATTCTAAAATTCATGTTAATTCCAAGAAGTTAGAATAGTCAAATACAATTTTTTAAGGGGCATGCAATTGATTCCAGGGTCAGATTGTATCTTCATTTAAAATTTTATATTTTATTCAATATGGATTTTTACATTAATTTTGATTTTTTAAAATACTGAAATAAAGCATTATTTATTACTGAGCTATCTTGGTGTCTGCTTAAATTTATTTCCAACTTTTTTGAGATACAATTGACATATAACATTGTGTAAGTTTAAGGTGTACAATGTGATGATTTGATACACATATTCAAATACAATTTAGAAAAAGGAGAATAATGTTGGAATGCTTACAACAACTGACTTCAAGACTTATTATAAAGGTACAGTAATCAAGACAGTGTGGTATCGGCATGAATATTGGTAAATAGATCAATGGAACAGAATAGAGAGTCCAAAAATAGGCCCACAGGATTGATTTTTGACAAAGATGCAAAGGCAATTCATTTGGAAAGGATAGCATTTTCAACAACTGGTGCTCAAATGATTAGATATCCACCTGCAAAAAAGTAAACTTTGATGCATGCCTCTCCCCATTTATAAAAATTAACTCAAAATGGTCATATATCTGAGGCTATAAAACTTCTGGGAAAAAACATAGAAAATCTTTCTTTTAAACCTTGAGTTAGGCACATATTTCTCATAAATAATGCCAAAAGCATGGCCTATAAAATAATAAATTGGTAAATTGAACTTTATCAAATCGAAATCTGTTCTTAGAAAGATGTTGTTAAGAGAATGAAAAGACAAACATCAGATTGGGATAAAATATATGCAAATCCATACTTAACAAAGGACTTGTATCCAAAGTGTATATAGAACTTTCAAAAGCTGAATAGACCTTTAACAATTAAATAAGTCAAAATGGTAGTAAAAAATCCACTTAAGGAAAGGCATGAGGCCAAAATGACTTTACCATAGCTTTTTTTTTTTTAAAGCCAACCTTCAACAATTATATAACGTCAAATTTCCTGGTGAATAGGACACTCATTTTTTGAGGCTAGAATAACCTTAATGTCCAAACCTGACAAAGACAGGGCATGAAAAAAATTTTAGAGGCCAATCTTGATTATAAACATAAATGAAAACTCCTAACTGAAATAAAAGCAGATTTATTCCCTCATGTATATTTAAAAAATATGAACAAGTAGGGTTTTCCCATTGTTCAAAAGTGATTTAATTAGAGAAACTGTTAATATAATTCACCACACTAATAGTTAAAAAAGAGAAAAACCATATGATCATCTTAGTTGTAGAAAAAGTAACTGTTAAAATTGAACATCCATTCATTATTTAAAAACAAACTACAAAACATAAGAGATATAGAGTTGAAAAAGGATACCTGCCCAAAATCTACATGAAACCCAGCGCCATTATTATCCAACATTAAATTGGAGGTTCTAACAATGCACTAAGATGATAAAAGGAAATAAAAACAGGAATAGGGACTGAAAAAGAAGATAAAATATATATAATTCACAGATGACATGGCTCTCTATGTAAAACAGCTACGAGGATCTATAGAACTATTAGAATAAGAGAATTCAACAAGGTTGCTAGATATAAGAATTTCTCATAAATGTCAATAGAGTTCCTGTATGGTAGCAATTAACAGTTAAAATGTAATTTTAAAGAAGGCTTTCATTTGCAATATAAAAAAAAACTTATAAGGTATCTAGGAATAAATCTAAAACCAGTATTTTACTTAAAATAACATATATACATATAATACCACTTAAAATTTATTTCTATCTATTTAATTATTTATACCTTTGTCTCCATTCAATCAAGATTTTGAGTACCTACTATGTACCAGGCACTGTTGTTAGGGCCGTAGATATAGTGATAAATGAGACAAAATTCTAGCCTTCATGAAACTTACATTCTAGTGGGAGGTAGTGATAATAAATGAAATGAGTAAAATATATAGCCTTGTAAAAAGTGCTTGAAGAAAAATAAATCAAGGGAATTGATGACAAAGGAGGTGGCATTTTAGGAGTGGTAGAAGGGAAGGATAAGACATGTGACTAGAGACCCAAATGAAGCGAGGAGCTTGCCAAGGGGATATCTGGTAGGGGTGAGGGTGAGGGTGAGGGTGAGGAAGGGCTTTCTAGGCAGAGAGAGCAGCAAGTGCAAAGGCCCTGAGGTTGAAGAGTATGGCAAATCCAAAACAGCAATACAAAGTTAGTGTGTCTAGAGGAGAGTTGTGCAGGGAACAGATCATAGGACCTTTCTTGCATGCCATGATAAGGTGTATGGATTTTTGTTTGAGTAAGATGGGGAAGCTATTGGAGGGTTTTGAACACAGGAGTAGCATAATTTGATTTGTGTTATGAAAGGATCACCTTGACTTCTGTGTTGTGAACAGAATATAGGGTGGCAAGAGTAGAATCAAGGAGACCAGTCAGGAGAATATTATGATAATCCAGGTGAGAGATCATGGTGTTTAGGAACGGTGAGGTAGTGGTGGAGAAGGTGAGAAGTGTATAATTCTGGGTACATTTTGAAGAGAAAACCAAAAGGATTTGCTAATACATTGGATGTGGGGTGTGAGAAAAAGAGACAAACCAAACAGAATTGGGGATACAATTAGAGTTAAAGCTATGGCCAATGTATTTTGGCCTGAGTAACTGGAAGGATAGTTTTCTATCAACTGAGATGAGGCATGGTGGGGGTGGAACATAGTTTTAAGGAAAAAATCAGGGGTTCAGTGTTGAACAATTAAGTTTGAGACACCTATTAAACATCCAAGTTGAGATTTCAATAAGGCAGTTGTATGATCTGAGATTTAGGGGAGATATTAGGTCTAGAGTAATAAGTTTGAAAGTCATAAGCATATTTTAAAAATTTTATTTTATTGAAGTATAGTTGATTTACAATGTTGTGTTAATTTCTGGTTACAGCAAAGTTATTCAGTTATATGTATATATAGTAGTTTGCATCTGCTAATCCCAAACTGCCAATCCATCCTCCCCAACCCCCATTCCTCTTGGCAACCACAAGTCTGTTCTCTATATCTGTGAGTCTGTTTCTGTTTTGTAGGTAAATTTATTTGTGCCATATTTTAGATTCCACATACAAGTGATATCATATGGTATTTGTCTTTGTCTTTCTGACTTACTTCACTTAGTATGATAACCTCTAGGTATATCCATGTTGCTGCAAATGGCATTATTTCATTCTTTTTTATGACTGAGTAGTATTCCATTGTGTGTGTGTGTGTGTGTGTGTATATATATATATATATATATATATATATATCTCACATCTTTATCCACTCATCTGTTGATCGACATTTAAGTGGCTTCCATGTCTTGGCTATTGTAAATAGTGCTGCTATGAACATAGGGGTGCATGTATCATTTTGAATTATAGTTTTGTCCAGATATATGCCCAGGAGTGGGATTGCTGGATCATATGGCAACTTTATTTTTAGTTTCTGAGCAACCTCCATACTGTTTTCCATAGTGGCTGCACCAATCTACATTCCCACCAACAGTGTAGGAGGTTCCCTTTTCTCTACACCCTCTCCAGCATTTGGTATATGTAGGGAAGTCACCAGCATATTAATGGTAATTAAAACCATGAGACTAGATGAACTCACCTAGGGAATGAACATAGAAAAGAGGAATAAGAGACATTTATTAGCCATGAATAAGCAGCGTATTAGCCATTCTGTTCTTGTGCAGTTAGGTTTTTAGATCTAAGTGGTGGACTCTATATTTTTTCCTATTCAGCATGGTATTTTCTACTTTTGTCAATGTTAGTGTCTTTCCCTGTAGTTTCTGTTGGAAATACCACTGAGTCCCTTGTCTCTCCCATCCTCACCTTTTCACAGCTAGGTCTATTAATTTCCTTAGCTGCAGTCAGTCCAGTCCCAGTTGCCCAAATAATTCATACTGGAAGCACAAAGAGTTTCAGAAATATCAAGGTATTTCTCAGTGGGGCTTAGGATCCAGCTGCTGTCTGGCTGGGAATAGAACTCCCATATCCAGGACTCTATCTCCATTGGTAGGAGTGAAGGGCAGGCCCTGAACACCCACCCTTTTCTCCCTCTAAACACTCACAGACTTGCCACCACAATTTGCCTTAGTATCACCAGAACTAAGCTCTTTATGCCTTTCAAGTTTGTTTATGTCAGTCATCACAAAAACCCTGGGACTCCTTGCTCACTATCTGAATATTTCATGTTCTATCCCCATCTCTTAGCCCTGAAATCCTTCCACTTTGTCCTCTAGAATCATGGTCCTGGTTTGCGCAGGGCAATTCCAGTTTACACATGGTGTGCCACCATCCTGCCCAGTTTAACACTTGTCATTCTCATAAGTATTCCAGATTGGATGATAAATTATATAGTCACCTTAACTAGTACTCAAAGTCATCAGCAAAATCCTCTATATTCTTTCCCGGTTTGCTGAATGCTTCCCTCACCTTCTTAATCTGATTGAAATCTAGATCTACCCAAGGACCTTACAGCCCTCTCGAGCAGTGGTTATTTTTATTGCCACAGCTTGAGGTCCCTCACTGCTATTTTCAAGTCATTCTCCCTTTCTCCTCCCTAAAAATCCCCATCTTTGAATTTCTGTCCCAGAGTATGTTAAATATATTATATATGCTATATAATATTTTAGTTTCCGTCTCATTTTAACTCTCTGCAGTTAATCCTGTCTTAATTCTTTGTGATTTCAATATCACAATACCTGATCCTTCTAACACCCCAGCCTCTCAGTCCCTTGAAATCCTCTCTTCCAGTTTTCTCCTCCACCTAATTGCAGTCTCTTGCCTCCATTTTGTCATTACCAATGACTTCTATCCCTCTCCTATATCACTGGAGCTGAACATGGCTGGAGAAAAACACAAAATGACACTCTCGCTTTAAATTCAAGACCACGAACCTCAAGTGGGCACTTAATGTTGCCAGGAAATCACATAATATTATCCTACTCCATTTACTCTCCCTGTTTCCTAGACAACTATTTCATACCTTCTCCCTTTAAACCTCTAACACCTCCGCACCCGTCCTCACTCTCAGCTCATGACCTTGCTTCCAATTTCACTGAGAAAACAGAGGCAATCAGAAAACAGAGGTCCCAAATTTCTACCACTGCATCTACTTACCTACCTAAATCTATGTATATATTCTACCCTTTCTCCTATGACTATGGAAGAACTTTCCCTGCTCTTAGCTGAGGCCAACCCCTCCACTCCTCTTTTGGCAATTTTCTCCTCTCTTGCCCCTCAAGCATAATTTTTTTTCCTTCTATAGCGTCTTTCCCATTAGCTTCAACCATGCTGTTATTGCTCCCATTAAAAAATTTTAAACGTCTTCTGTTGAGCCACCTTCCCTTGTTCTCTACCCACTTGATTTCTCTGTTCCCCTTTACAGCAAAATTCCTCATTAGAATTGTCTATACTCGATGTCTACAATTCCTCTTTTCCCATTCTTTAAAAAAACTTTTAATTTTGAAATAATTATAGATTCACCAGAAGTTGTGAAAATACTATGGAGGTCCTTTGTAAACTTCACCGAGATTTCCCCCACAGTTACATGTTACAAACTATAGTAGAATATCCAGTCCAGGAAATTGACAGTGGTACAGGTGTGTGAATACTTCTATGCCATTTTTATCACATGTGTAGATTTGTGTAGCCACCACTGCAATCAAGGTACAGAACTGTTCCATCACCATGGAGATCTCCTTCATGCTATTCCTTTCTAGTCACTCCCCTCCCTTCACTATTCCTGATCCATGGCAACCACTAATTTATTCTCCATCTCTACAATTTTCTTGTTTTGAAAATCTGAAGTAAATGGAATCCTATAATATGTGACCTTTTGAGATTGCTTTTTTACACTCACCATCCTTGAGATCCATTTAAGTTATTGCATGTATCAATCATTCCCCGCTTACCCATTTCCCCGTGTTTTATACAAAAAGGGGGTAGAAAGCAGTGCATGGGGACGGTGGCAGCGTCCCTGGGTCTAGAAGCGGGTGGTGATGCCATAGGTCTCAATCAGGTCATCCACGACAATGCCAGGCATGGTGCTGATCTTGGCCAGCTCACAGTGATCCTCGGTTCTGAAGTGAAGACAGTGGTTGAGAAGCTGGGGCGAGGAAGGTCAACACCACATTCTGTAGGACATAGTCCACATGCTGCATCCACCCGTTGCAGGACTTGTGGCCAGCACAGGTGTGGCAGCACAGTGGTCAGCCTGTTTTGCAGCTTCAGCAGCTGCTGAAGCCCGATGCCACTATCCAGTGTGACAAACCACGTGAAATGCTTGTTCTCCCACACTACTGACTTTTTGCCGGGCCCCTAGGTGACCCTCCACCTGGGGTCCTCCAGATCATGTTCACTTGGGTGCCCACGTGGACGTCTGCCCACTGCAGCAGGCATATGCCCCCAGAACTCTCCTTGGCTTTCAGCAGGTACAGGTAGACCATGAGCTTGTGGTCTTGGACAGACACGCTGAAGCCCAGCTGAGCATTGTCCACCATGAGGTCCACGTTGTACACCTTGAGGGGTTTTGTCATCCCAGAACCTGAGGCTTAGAGTCTTGCTGTCCTACTGGTAGCATAGCAGTGAGATGCTCTTCGGGACAGCCATGGCCAAGATGAAATGCTTCACACTGATTACCTGGTGGAAGTACAGTTGGGCGCTAATGGAGACCATGCCCCTCAGCTTGCTGGCCCACAGGCTCCACAGGAAGCTCTTCTGGCTGATGGCTGATACCAGATGGCAGTTTCAGTGACACAGGGTGGTCATAGGCCTCTTCTGTTCCTTCTCATATAGCACCTTGAGCTTGTTCTTGGTTATATGCTAAGTATATATTTAGTTTATTAAGAAAATGCTAAACTGTTTTCCAGAGTGGCTGTACCATTTTACATCCCCACCAGAAATTTATGAAACACCCAGTTTCTCCACATCCTTGCCAGCATTTAGTATTATCACTGTTTTTTTTTTAAGCTTAGCAGTTCTAGGAAGTGTCTAGTGATATCTCACCATAGTCCAAATTTGCATTTCCTTAAACGCTAGTGACATTGAGCATCTTTTTAGGTGTTTATTTCCTTCCATTTATCCTCTTCAGTGAAATGCTTCTTCATGTCTTTTGCTCATTTTCTAGTTGGATTATTTGTTTTATTTTACTGTTCAATTTCAAGTGTTCTTTATATATTCAATTCTTTTAGCCCTTGAAAAATGTTGTGCCATTTCATTCTGGCTTCTATGGTTTCTGATGAGAACCATGCCTTCATTCAAATAGTTCCCCTCCCCCTAAGTAAGGTGTCATTTCTCACTTGGTGCTTTCAAGATTTTTTCTTTGCCTTTAGTTTTCAAAAGTTTGATTATGATGTATCTTGGTTTGGATTTCTTTGCATTTATTCTGTTTGTGATTTGCTCAGCCATTGGATCTGTAGGTTCTTTTCCCAAATTTTGGAAAATTTCAGTCATTGTATTTTCCAGTTCTAAAATTTCCATTTGGCAGTCCCTATCAAAATACCCATGACATTTTGAGAAATCAATCTTGAGAAAAAAGAACAAATCTGGAGGTATAACCCTCCCAGACCTCAGATTATAGTACAAAGCTGCAGTAATCAAAACAGCGTGGTACTGGCACAAAACAGACACATAGCTTGATGGAAGAGAATAGAGATCCCAGAAATAAAACCACACACCTATGGTCAACTAATCCATGACAAAGGAGGCAAGAATATACAATGGAGAAAAGACAGTCTCTTCAACAAGTGGTCCTGGGAAAACTGGACAGCTACGTGTAAAACAGCAAGAACATGTGCTCACATTATATACAAAAATAAACTCAAAATGGTTTAAAGACCTAAATGTAAGAATGGAAACCATAAAATGCCTAGAAGAAAACATAGGCAGAACATTCTTTGACATAAATCATAGCAATATTTTTTTTAGATCAGTCTCCTAGGGCAAAAGAAATAAGAGCAAAAATAAATAAATGGGACCTAATTAAACTTAAAAGCTTTTGCACAGCAAAGGAAACCATCAACAAAACAAAAAGACAACATACTGAATGGGAGAAAATATTTGCAAATGATGTGACCGACAAGGGGTTAATATCCAAAATATACGAACAGCTTATACAACTCAATATAAAACAAACAATCCAATAAAAAAAAATGGGCAGAAGACCTGAATAGAAATTTTCCAAAAAAGACATACAGATGGCTAACAGGCACATGAAAAATTGCTAATTGTTAGAGAAATGCAAATCAAAACAACAATGAGATGTCACCTCACACCTGTCAGAATGGCTATCACCAAAAAGCCTACAAATAAGAAATGTTGGAGAAGATATGCAGAAAAGGGAACTCTTATATACTGTTGGTGGGAATGTAAATTGTTGTAGCCACTATGGAAAACAGTATGGAGGTTCCTCAAAAAATTAAAACTAGAACTACCATATGATCCAGCAATTCCATTGCTGGGTATATATCCAGGGAAAAATGAAAATACTAATCTGAAAGGATACACGCACCCCAATGTTCATAGCAGCCCTGTTTACAATAGCCAAGACATGGAAGCAACCCAAGTGCCCATCAACAGACGATTGGATTAAGAAGATGTGGTGTGCGTGTGTGTGCTGTAATATTACTCAGCCATAAGAAAGAATGAAATTCTGCCATGTGCAGCAATGTGAATGGACCTAGAGAATGTTATGCTTACTGAAATAAGTCAGACCAACACTGTATAATAGCACTTATATGTGGAATCTAAAAAAATACAAATGCATGTATATGCGAAACAGGAACTGACTCACAGATGTAGAAAACAAACTTGTGGCTAGTAAAGGGAAGAGGGACGAGGGGAGTGACAAATGAGGGGTATGGGATTAACAGACACAAACTACTATTTATAAAATAGAGAAGCAACAAGGGTATACTGTATAGCATGGGGAGTTATAGCCATTAGCTTGTAATAGCCTATAATGAAGTATAATCTGCAAAAATACTGAATCACTATGCTGTATACATGAAACTAATATAATATTGTAAATCAACTATATTTCTATTTAAAAAACTGTACTAAGGATACAATTTCCATTTGGTTCTCCTTTATGTCATCTATTTCTTTGCTGAGACTTTTTCATTCACTTCAAACCTGTTCAGAACTGCTCTTTGAAGCACTTTTATGTTGAATGTTTTAAAATCCTTGTCATATAATTCCAACATCTGTGTGACATAGGTCTTGGTATCTGTTGGTTGATTTTTCTTATTTGAGATTTTCCTGTTTCTTGTTATGACAAGTTATTTTCATTTGTATCCTGGACAGTTTTGACATGATGTGATGGGACTCTGGATCTTACTTAAATCGTCTGTTGAGCTGACCTCCTCTGATACCATGTCAGAAAGGGGATGCGGCCTTGTTACTACCAGTTAGAGGTGGAAGACCATATTTCCTACCTTGTTTTCACTGTGAGGCAGGAGAGGCACTTGTTACTATTGGGAAGGAGTAAAAAGAAAGACAAGAAGGGCACAGTTTACTGATCCCATTCTTAGCAGAGAGCAACGTTCTCTTCTCAGAGCCATGTTCTTTACTCCACCAGTAGGTGGCGCACATTTCCACAAGATTAGATTACAGAGCGCGTCGTTCAATGGGGCCCTTCTAAACCGAGCCTGATTTTAATAATAACCATTCTTTCTGAACTATGTACCTGGCTATTTACATTCACCATTTAGTTCTTAGCGCAGCGTTGTGGAGAAGCTATCATTATCCCCCACTTTAGAGATAAGGAGTCAGGCTCAGAGGTAAAATCTCTTGCTCAAGCCTGGATTCCAAACTACCTCTCTGATTCCAGAATCTCTGTTCTTTCCATCACACCATCACGCCAAGCGGTCTTTTGGAAAGCCTAAGGCAAGTTTTTCTAATTGGTGGAATTCTTGGGAGGCTCTCTTTGACTGGAGGGCTTTCTTAGTGCAGCTGCTGCAAAATGCAATAGGAGTCAGAGACTAATTTGGGCTGTTTCAGACCAGGCAAATCACTTAATCTGCATGCCTCATCTTCCTCTTCTGTCAAATGGGAATGATAAAATCTGCTCCACTTAATTCCGAAGATGGTGTTATGGTAGAAGCGGGAAAGAGATGTGAAAACACTCTGCAAAATAGGAAACACTAGAAGAATGATGTATTCAACAGTTTATTTCTGGTCCATGACAAGAAATTGAGATTAAATGTTTCAAAACCTTAACAGAAAATTGACAGAGTAATTTTATGTCTGTTGAATATAATCAGAAAAGAATTGGGCTTGTATTTCTCTTTTGTTTTGATTTCATTTTTCTAGTCATTCACTTTTATTGTATTATTTAAAAGTATTGGTACACAATGGATTTGGGGGAAAATGGTCCTTCACCATAAATGGTTTGGGAAGCTCTGCTGTGATGAATATAAAGGAAGTATAGGACATGGACCGTGTCCTCAAGGAGCTCTCACGGTAGTAGGTGAAAAGGCATCACAGTGGTTCTGAGAAAACACCACCACTACTCTGTGGGCTTGCACTGCTGCATGGAAAAGAAGGCAATACAGACCTGGATGGAATACAGAGTAGAGACCTGAACATCCTCAAAACCACTCTCTAAATGAACTCTCTTATTTGCGCCCTTAGAGCTTAGCAGCTCTAATCTAAATAGAATTGGACTTCTCTCAAATAGAGGGCAACCTGATATGGGATTTATACAAAGTAAAATTTCTCATGAAAACCATCTGTCAAAAATTCTGCTGGGCCCAATTAGAGAACTATAAAGACTGAGTTTTTGCACAACACAGACTTTCTAGTGTATGCTCACAGGCTAATAGGATCTTTCTTTAGCTGACACTAAGGCAGGAAGCTGACCAACTCGCTCTTCAATCTAAATATCATCCTTGACAGGCTATTCAAAAATTTTTCTATATTACTTTTTAAGATACATAATTGAATAGGTAATACACTTCCATGGCACAAAATTGAGAAAGTACACAGCTCCACACCTTCCTATTTTTCATAGAATTTTACATATAAGCACATAAAGAGCATATATAAAATAGATAACAAGGATCTACTTATAGCACAAGGAACTATACTCAATATTTCGTAATAACCTATAAAGGAAAAGAATCTGAAAAAGAATATATATATATATATACATATATATATATATATATATATATATAACTGAATCACTGTGCTATATACCTGAAACTAACACAACATTGTGAACCAACTATACTTCAATAAAAAAGTTAAAAATTACATTATTTATTTGATCAATCCTCTTCTGATGGAGATCTTGTTGTTTTTTATTTTTATTATTACAAACAATTGCACACAATAGTTTACAGCTATGCAAACATAACTGAAGGAGAGATTCTTAGAAATGGAATTTTTGGATCAGCCTCATGTATTTGAAATTTTTATTGCTATTTCAAAGTCACCCTCAATTGACTAATTGCACTCCCACCAGCAATTTATGAGAGGACTCCTCCCACCTCCAGCTTTGTCAACACAGTATATTACCAACATTTTTATGCTTTACTGGGGTAACTCACTGTGGTTTTCATTAGTGTTTCTCAATCATGAGGTTAGCTACCATTATGTCCTAGAAACCATTTGTTAGTTTTGATACTCAGCTCTCTAGGTACAAGGTGGTTGTTTTTTATTTTTTAATTAATTAATTAATTAATTAATTTTTGGCTGCGTTGGGTCTTCGTTGCTGCACACAGGCTTTCTCTAGTTGCAGTGAGTGAGGGCTACTCTTCGTTGTGGTGTGCGGGCTTCTCATTGTGGTGGCTTCTCGTGTTGCAAAGCATGGGCTCTAGGTGCGTGGGCTTCAGTAGTTGTGGCGCATGGGCTTCAGTAGTTGTGGCGCATGGGCTTAGTTGCTCCATGGCATGTGGGATCTTCCTGGACCAGGGCTCAAACCCGTGTTCCCTGCATTGGCAGATGGATTCTTAACCACTGCACCACCAGGGAAGTCCAGTACAAGGTGACTGCAAATGATCCTAGATCACTCTATTTTCAGACTTAACCTACTGTCTTGATAGATTCCCTGAGCTACAGAACTTTGTTCATTTCCTTTTATTCTGCCCCATTTTTTTAGAACTATTCCAGGCATCCCTTGGGCACCCCAGATATTTTATTTTATTTATGCATGGTATTTTATTTTCTTTTTAATTGAAGTATAGTTGATTTACAATGTTGTGTTACTTTCTGGAGTACAGCAAAGTGATTCAGTTATACATATATACATATATTTCATATTCTTTTCTATTATAGTTATTATAAGATATTGAATATAGTTCCCTGTGCTATGCAGTAGGACCTTGTTGTTTATCTATTTTATATATAGTAGCCTGTACCACTTATTTTATTTTAAAACTAGTATCCCTAGGGGCTAACACGTGCCTGGCACAATAGTAAAGACTCAAACAAAATGTGGAACAAATAAAGAACAATACCAGAAACATTCACTTACTACTTTACATGGTTATGTACTCATGTAACTATTTCACTCTGGATTTGCAGTGACAATTTCAAAATTAAAGATAAAGCTGCTTTATTATTTACAATAGCCAAAACATGGAAGCAACCTAAATGTCCATCAACAGATGAATGGATAAAGAGGATGTGGTACGGAATACCACATGTGGTATGGAATACCACATACAATGGAATATTACTCAGCCTAAAAAAAGAATAAAATAATGCCATTTGCAGCAACATGGATGGACCTAGAGATTATCATATTAAGTGAAGTAAGTCAGGCAGAGAAAGACAAATATTATATGATACCACTTATATGTGGACTCTAAAAAAAGATACACATGAACTTATTTACAAAACAGAAAAAAGACTCAGACATAGATAACAAACTTATGGTTAACAAAGGGGAAACGGGGGGGAGATAAATTAGGAGTTTGGGATTAACATATATACACTACTATATATAAAATAAATAACAAGGATCTACTGTATAGCACAGGGAACTATATCCAACATCTTGTAATAATCCCTAATGGAAAAGAATCTGAAACATAATATATATCTATATCTATATCTATATATATCTGAATCACTTTGCTGTTCACCTGAAACTAACACAACATTGTAAATTAACTGTACCTCCATTTTAAAAAATGGTTAAAAAAAGATAAAGCTGCTTTAGATATGACAGTTTAGGTGCCACTGTGACCTATTGCTCTAAAGGTTTTTCTTTTGCAAAATTAACTCTAAAATGCTACATTTTATTATACAGAGAAATCCACTGTTTTATTGTATCTTTATAATTAACTTTTAAGATCACATTGTGTTTACTCTTTACTTTGTAAGACCTGGAATGGCTCTTGACCAAAAGTCTGCTGACCACTGTGGGGGGTTGGGTGGGAACATTTTTTTCAAGTTTTTTCAAGGATGGGGGAGGAGAACAGAGGGTCTCATTTATGTTGATCTATCTACACTCTTTTGGCCAGATCCACTTGTGACCGTGTACACACACTTGTGGGGCACCTGGCTAAGGTTCTCATGGGGAAGAGAACAGAGTTAACAGAATCCATACCTCCTGATTAAATTATTAACTTTGCCTCATTAGCACCACACTCTAACCATTTCACTTGGGAAGGTATTGTTGTATAGGCATTTATTACTCACCACATAAATAACTCCTTCAAAACTTGTGGATCCAAAGGAGCCTTATTAATCATCATCACCATTAATAGTAATACTAGCTCACATTTATCGAGCACTTAACATTTTCCAACTATTTAAAATCTATTAATACATTTTATCCTATTATTCATGTTACAGATAAGAAACCTGAAGGAGAGTGAAACTTGAACGACGTGACACAGCTAATAAGTGTCTGAGTCTGGTTGGTTCTGAGCCCAGGCAGTCTGGCTCCAGAGTCGATTCACGTAACTGGTTTTGTTTTGCAATTCGCAAAAGATAGAATGTTCTTTTATGAAGTGTACTCCTAAAACAGGAACTGTCAGCGGTCAGTGGCGACACCACGTGGTCATCTGGTTGTACTGCAGCCCTCATACTCTCCATAAATCACTCCTGCCCAAGCTCTCCCAAATAAACCCGTATTCCACGTAAAGCCAATATTTGCTCGCTCTACAGTGGTGGCTTCCAACCAGATTGCCATCCTGCAACCATCTTTTTCTTGTCTCATAGGGAAAGGCATCTTTTCCAAGCTTAGCTTGTATTTTGCATCTCATTTCTATTTCATGTATTTTACTCCACTATTTATCCCCTCCTTTTCTTGCCTCTTCAATTTCTGTTTCACTAGTGTCTCTTCCTGCTCAACCTACAGGTAAGCTCTGGTTTCTCCTATCCTGCAACGACAAAAACCAAGCAACCAACCAACCTCTCCTTGAACAATTACTCCAAATTCACCTTCTTAAAGAAGAGTGACAGATATTAACTAGACTTATTGTGGTAATGATAGCGAGTCAGCACACCTGAAATTAATATAATGTTATATGTCAATTATACCTCAACTACAAAAAAAGAAGTGTCTCAATAAAGGGATTACCTTGCTCAAAAACCTTCTTTTTCAATCACTTTCTGAATTAAGTACAAATCTCAGTCCAACATTCAGGATTCTCCAAAATTGGGCCTGAATTTACCTTCTGGTTACATCGCCTACAACTTCCATACACTTCTTTACCCTAAGCTTCAACCATGGAAGACTACTCATAGGTCCTCATATGTGATTTCTTGCCTGCACACCTTTGTACAAGGTGTTACCTCTGCTTGCATTTACCATCATCAGAGGACTCAGCACAACCTGCCCTGATTCTTTCTAGTCGCTTGTGGCTATCCCCCACCCATGCACCCACCCACCTATATACTGCCAGTGCCTGAAAGCAGAGAATAAATGTTCTCAGGTGAGAAAGTAAAAATTAGCTTGAACTGAGAAAGCAAAAACCTGGCCTTTCATCAGGCTGGAATAACAGACACAAACAAAACCAGCTGTAACTTTAATGGGGAACAATATTTCTCCCAGAGACATGCTGCAGCTGTAAGAGGGTAACAGTCGCCTTATCTGAGTGACCACCATGTTTTTTACTCACTGAGAAACTTTGTTTTCTACAATCATAGACTATCAGGAACTTTGCTGCTTGAAATCATATCAGTGAGAATAAAACATCCCACATCTGTCTGGAGTACATACGTTTCTTGGATCCAGAGAAGCAGCCTCAATTTCCAATCCAGGTGCAGAGCTTCAGATAAGGGGTATCTGGACACAACATTCCACATCTATCTTTACTTTGTGGTTCCCAAGGAAACAGGACTCTGGGTTCACTTCGAAGTCCAGACCTGATGTTGACCCCTTCACACAGCCCTGCTTTGAGCTTACTAAAACAATGCTTCGTTTAAAATTCACTTAAACTCCACCCTTCCCCCCAACACCATAATGACTTTTTTTTTGTTTGGTAAGATGTCCCATGGTTTCTCTGGTGTGCCGTCTCCCTTGTTGCAATAGGTCCAAAAGCCGGACTTTTTTGATTATAGATTTGTCCTTGGTGGCCTAGTGCTGACTGGTCTAGGATACAGGTTTTGTATCCCACACCACTTAGCTTGCCCAAAGCAGGCGTTCAAAATTGTTCACTACAGTGGACTCTGAATTAGCGTACTGGGGTTCTACTTAGATTACCTGGATTGATTATATAAATTCTAGTCTCAGTTCTGCCAGTAAATAATTAGCTGGATCATGTTAAGTGGGTCAACAAACCCCAAGGGCCTGTTTTCTCTTTTGTAAAATGAGGGGCTGTTTCTTCCAAACCTAGGCCAAAGGGCTTTGCAGTCAGGTAGACCTAGGTTGGAATCCCAGTTCTACCCCTTACCGGTCTTGTAATTTTTGCTTTCCTGAGCCTCTATTTTGTAATTATTAAAATGGAGACAATACCAAAAACCGCAGTGTAGATTTTCCAGTGTTACTATGACGATCGAGTTGGCTGTTACAAGCATCACTATATTTGATCACTATTCATACTATTCATACCACTATTATGTGAGCTCGGACAACCTTTCTGTGCCTGTTTTCTTTTTTTTTTTTTTTTTGCGGTACACGGGCCTCTCACTGCTGTGGCCTCTCCCATTGTGGAGCACAGGCTCCGGACGCACAGGCTCAGCAGCCATGGCTCACGGGCCCAGCCACTCCGCGGCACGTGGGATCTTCCCGGACTGGGGCACGAACCCGTGCCCCTGCATCGGCAGGTGGACTCTCAACCACTGCGCCACCAGGGAAGCCCCTGTGCCTGTTTTCTTATGAATAAAAGTGGAGAAATAATAGTACGTACCCCAGTGGGATTATTGTGCACGTTAAATGAGATGAAAAAAGTAAAGGGCTTAGAACAGTGCCCGGCATATAATTAGAGACTCAAAATACGTGAGCTAATGTAATTAGTATTAGATTTCTACCACTAACTATTCTGTGGGCCAGAAGCTCAGAATAAACAGTTTCGTTTTAAGAACAAAACCAAAAAAACATACCGTAGGCTCGAAAGACTGAAACATAAAGGAGCATTTCTTTTTCAAAAGCAATTGACACGCCCAGCACTGGGTTAGGACCCGCCCAGTCCTCATTAAATATGGCAGCGAGCAGGGCCGACCCATTGCGGCTGCGCGCGCGGAAACTCCTCAGAGCACCGCCTTCTCCGCGGCTCTCCCCGCCCTGCTGCCTCCTGGGCGGGCATCACCTCCTCCGCGCTTCGGCAGAGGTGTGGGGAGAGGGCTGGACGGGGCGCGCACGCGCAGGCGGCGGCCGTGCTTGGCAGATCCTTGCGAGGCGTCTGTCACATGAGCCGCGCGCCCGCTCCGTTCCCCCTCCTCCCGGCTGGGCTGTGAATGAAGCTCTGCAGGCTACGTGGGGCGCTAGCTCAACTTAGTGTCCCGGACGCCAGAGCCGACTGAGCGCTTGGCCCGCCGGCGGCGAGCACGGGCTCTGCCGCTCCGGACCTCGGCGACAGGTAAAGACGAATGGGCTGTTCCTACCCCAGCAGGTCCTTGGCGGGCCGCTGGCCCCGGCCCACCCCCGGAGCACTCCCTTGGGCTCAGCGACACAGGGGAAGCGCTCCCCAGCTGGCTCCGTCCCCGGGAGATGGGGGTTCCCCGTGCCCGGCCGCTGCTGCTTGGCACTCGGAGGAGTTAGACCGGCCAGTTCTAGCCAGTGCAGGGCGGCATCTTCCAGGGAGCCCAGCCCTATTCTCCGAGCCAGGGTCCCTTCGCTGTCCCAGCGAAGTTTCCTAGCGGAGCCGCGCCAAGCCCGACCCGCTTTTGAATGGGGGAGGTTAGCTGCAGGCGTCCCTTTTCCAGGACTGGGGCAGGGTGGCTTTGGCTGGTAAAGCCCTGTCGAGGCCCCGTTCTTATCCATCCTGCTCTGGACTGGCAGGTTTGTGTGGGTCGTAGCGAAGCCGAGTCCACACTCTCGGAAAAGTAGTTGCTGCGTTTTCCTTTTCCCACTTAACGCGGGGAGCTGGTTCTCTCTAGACTTTACAGGCTTGCGCTTGAGCGCCTTCACCCACCCCAAGGGCAAAACTTTACCTTCACATTGATGCGCGTGTACTTTATTAATATTTCAGAGCAAATCAGTTTCCAGGAGTGCCAAGTGAAGTTGTACATGTGCCCGTGTGATAACGTCAGTGTAAGCTACCCCGAATAAGTGAGGGAAATCCAGAAGTGTGGAGTACAAAAAGCCAGTAAGAATCTGCTTTATGAACGCTTCATACATTTATTAGCAACTACCCGGGTTTGACTACGGAGATGTTAAATTCTCCTGGTCCCACGAGGCGCGGAGCAGTACTATTTAACTGCGCGCTAAATAAGAGGGAAAAAAAGGCAAACCAAAACAAACTGTCCTAGGTTCCAGATAAGTCATCAGAGCGCTTTTTCCTGGTGAATTCATCCTGGGACTTTGTGAGTTCCTAGTTTTCTTGGACTTCACAAGCCTTTCCTTATCCAAAGCGTTGTCTTTTCTCTATCGGCTTTTTTGGGATTAGTGTACACATTCACACTTTAGTCCTTTAAAAAAAAGGTATTTAAAAAAGGCCAAAATGATGGCTCTCAAGTTCGTATTAGTCTTCAGTATGTATACGTTAGCGTTTTCACTTAAGGGGTGGAGGTGTTGCTTGTATGAAAGCTATGGAAATAGCAATCTGCTTTGAAGTTCCCCAGGTCAAAAAGGTGAGGACTTTTTCTTAGAAAAAGCAGATTGGCTTGTATGCTACATAAGGAAGATTTAATGAAGAACTTGTTTAAATGGACAAGAAAAGCATTTAATATATTCACCTTCTGAATCAAACGAAGTAGTCAGACCTTTCATTTTTTTCTCCCATTCCTAGCGCCTTTCATATCCTTCCAGGTAGTACTGTCCTAAGACTGAATTTGACATTTTAAAAATAGGAATTATCTGAATTAATTTGGTTTTACTTAAATTAGCATTCTTTTTTTTACATTTTTCTTTTCCTTTGGTTCTTTTCTTTCCTGATTTTAAAAGCAGTCTATGCTCTCTACAGGACATTGGCAAAATGTGGGAAAATATAATGAAGCGGAGAGGAAGCACCACGACCTAGAGGGCATCGCTCTTCAGTTTTTATTGTGCCTTCTTTTCTTTTCCTATACGAGATCTGTTTTAAAACTTTTAGTCACAAAATTTCCTCTCCCTTCTACAAATTTTTTGTTGCAGAGTTGGGTGTTTTGGGGAGGTTGGGGAGGGCATCGGATATTATGCTGTTCTTCATTCCCCCAAAGTGTGGAACTTTGAGATAGGAGAGACACTTAATGGTTATCTCATCCAACCACCCATCCTTTGAGATTCTGAAACCCACTTACCGAAGATCCAGTGATTCATGCAGAATTGGACAGCACTCAAGGGCAATATTAACTGACTCCAGATCTCCCCTTTTTTTTTTTCTGTGATATCTTGTTGTTTAGGTGGAAACTTAACACTATCCATGTCTGCTTATCTTTGAAAGAGAGGTCCAGAGAGGGACAGGAGATGATTTTCAAGGATTTGAATGTTTTTCATTTAGGTATTGTTTTCCTGTTGATATTTTCAGGTTCTGGGCTTGAGCATCTTGCAGAAAACGAGACGACACAGCTGCTGTTCCATCTACATCCCAGTCGAGTCTCCCTACAAAACTGGGGGGTCCGGGAAACTCTGAGCCTGTGACCCCAGCGTGGGAGAGAATAGGATCAAGATGGCCATGTGGCAGGGTAAGAAGTTAGCACTTATGCCTTCAACTGGTTTTTCCTCCTCTGTTTTCTATCCCAGCCCAACCCTCCAAGCCAGTGGCAGGCAGCCAGGCAGCAGTTTCTTTAATTTAACCCTTTGTCTTCGCCAGGACAAAGCATATTGGTTTAAAAGGAGTTGCTGCTAGCTGGAAGTTCAGATTATTTTAAAGTAGGGGTAGAGGGGGGTGTGTGTTTGGGGGGGTAGGAGTAGCGGGAAAATGTAGTGCCAGGAGCATTTTCAAAGAACTCCCTTCATTTTAACATGTGCTCGTGGGGGTTATAGGTGAAGAGATGGAGGATATCTTTTCATATTTCTGTTTTTTATTTGGTTCCGGCAAATTTCTATCATAAGGTTTTCAAAGGTCGGGGAGACAGATGTCAGCACCTCCTTGACTTCCTCTTCGCAGTAAAGACTTGAAAGCATATTTAGCGTTATAATGATTATATTTGGTGATAGAAGGGAAATGCCTGTTTTAATATTATGGAACGACTTGAGAGCAAAGCTCAGTGATGTCTTGCCTGATAGACTGTATCCCTTGTGAACCTGTGAATTCTTACCACATATAAAGTTACTTTTTTTTTGGTGGGGTTGGGGATGGTGCCGTTTGGGAGAGTATCAGAATCTCCAGGGGTGTGTGGGATTTTTATGTTTATCAGAAGGGAATGTGGGTTTAAGAAATGGTAGACAAACACTACCCAAATTGGTCTGTGACCCACAGAAGGTTAAGGGCCACTTATATGCAGTAGAATGAAAGGAGCTTGAATGTCCATAAATATTCAGTAGGTAGGTTCGTTGGTGGTCTAATGTATCTTTTAAAACCGTCTCCAGTTGGTTACAGCCGTAAGAAGAATTTTTGATGTGTGAGGGTTGTCAATTTAAAGATACTTTTTGATGTGAGATTCGGCCTGTATCCCTGCTTTGACTCACACAATGGGCATTTATCAGGAGGAGTTTGAATATTCTTGTTTAAATCCTGAGACATTCTTTCATTCAACAAGTAGAATACAGAGATGAGTAAGATGCAGAACCCTAGAGGGTTCCTTGTCTTATGGGGGAGACAAACATACAAACAAATAATTGTGTCAGGTTGAATAAGTGTTATAATAGGGAGAGATGCAAAATGTGATGGACGTCCAGAGAAAAGCATGATGAACTGTGAGTTTTGAGCTGGGCTAAAAAAAAATGAGTGGGAGTTTGCCAGATGGGCAACTGAGAGAATTGCATCCTGGGCAGACAGAGAAGCACTGTTTGGGAACTTCCAAGTTGCTCTGTTGGACTCGTGTGAGATGTGTGGGCCACGACCTCAGATGAAGCAGGGAAGGTAGTTGGAGGCTGGATAACAAAGAACCTTGTATGTCCTAGGAAGGATTTTACACTTTATCCCGAAGACAAAGATTCTAAACAGGGAAGTAACATAATCAGATTTTGTTTTAGAAAGATTACTTTGGCAGCAATGTTGAGGTGGGGTTGGAGCCGGAGAGAATGAAAGCCAAGAGGCAGTTGGGAGGTTTCTGGTATATTGGTTTAGGGAAGAGATGGTGAGGGTCTGAGCAGAAGCAGGGGCAGCAAGGATAGAGAGAATGGGTTGAATTCTAGAAACGTCCTGTGACTAGATGCAGGGAGGAACCGAGCCTGGGTTGACAGCCAGTTTGGGTGCCTGGGGCCGGTGGTGCCATTCACTGAGATGGGGAACATGGGAGGTAATGAGAGGGGCATGGGGACTGTGGGAAGTTAGTGTGCCGCATTTGGTTTGGTCTGTTTTGTTTGAGACACCTGTGAGCTGTCAGGTCAATGTTTAAAAGACAGTCCTGAAAGTTATAGAATTAGAGTTTGTGTAAGTGGGGAGCTAAAGTTTTGTTCCTAATGATGCATAAAGAGCTTGTGTGTTTTCTCTCTTTTTGATGGAAATGTCATCAGTAGTTAATGATTTATAATAAAAAACATTTTAATGGATAACAATTCTTAATAAAAATGTCATAATTTCTTAATAAGTAATATATTTTGCTATCTCAGGCCCTGAAATCCGATCTGCTTAAGATTACATTGGAGGAAAACAATTTTTCTAGCATTAGTGAAGAGGGGAGTATTCCACAGAAATAACTGCAATCATTCCTTGTTTTCTGCAACCTCTGAAGTGACAAGCATAGTACAATGATAGTTTGGGTGGCGGTATGGTAGAGTAGTTAAAAGTATGGGTCTAGGTTCAACTCCGTTGGTTCTGTCACTTGGTAGCTGTGAGACCTTGGGCAAGTCCCTTAATCTCTCTGTCTCAGTTTTCTCTTGTAAAATGGGGATAACAATAGAACTCACCTTATAAGGCTGTTGTGATGATTAGTTAATATTAGACAAAACACTTGGAACATAGTAAGTGTCATATAAATGTGTGCCATTATTATTAGTAGTAAGACATTTAGAATATTGTCTATCATATAAGTGCTTAGTAAAATTTAGCAGTAGCTGTTATTGTTACTACTACTACTTCTACTGCTGTCATTATTATTTGCTATAGCCTGGAGTGGGCCTGGCACCCTGTTCTGTGGCGGGAATTTCAGGTTGTTCTTGGAAGGCCTGCCCTGTAGTCATCTGTTTGGGTCTTTATGTAGAGGTTAAGATATGAAGAGATCCTTAGAAAACATCTAGCCCAACCCCTAGAGGTTAAGTGACATACCCACGGTCAAACAGGTTAATAGTAGTGATAGAACTAAAACCCAGGTCTCCTGATTCCCTATTCCAGTTTTCTTTCCATGGACTCGTGGAAGAGGGAATGTGTGGGTCTGTCCTCAGTTCAAGGGAGCTCTGAGTCAATCTCTGGATCTAGTAGAGGAACTCTAAAAGCTAGAGGAAGCCAAGTGTCGTTAGTCTCTTGGATCAGTCCTGTCTAGTTCCTTCATGGAGAATTGGATCCGAATTGCCATGCCTCTTTAACATGGCCAACATTATTATTTTTGACTTCGTTTGATGGAGTCCTCTAAGACATTTCCTGGCCATTTTAAACAGAGTGTACTGGGCATAATTTAATATCTTTGATAACTTAGGGTCATCATTAATAACATCAGTTTCATTGGTCTAATGGTCAAGGAAATATTGGAGAGAATACTAGCCAGTTTAGGGCGGGATGAGAGTGGAGACTTGTGTTGTCAGATCTCATTTATTTATTCAATTAACATCAAGCACCAGTTGTGCACCAGGCACTGTGCTCAGCTCTAGAGATGCAGTGGTCAGTAAAAACAGGTATGGGCTCTGCTCTCACGGAACTTTACCAACGAGGATAAAAGTAGAATTTCAAGCTTATGAAATGCTTTATTTAACAAATGTGCTGAAGTAACTTGGAAAAATGACACCAACGTAAATTTAGAAGGATTAAAATAGGGTTTCTTAATAAAGGAGGCTGGTGCATCGGAATTGCCTTTTAAAAATATTCCTGCTCAGCTCTATTTACAATAGCCAGGACATGGAAGCAACCTAAGTGTCCATCGACAGATGAATGGATAAAGAAGGTGTGGCACATATATACAATGGAATATTACTCAGCCATAAAAAGAAACGAAATTGAGTTATTTGTAGTGAGATGGATGGACCTAGAGTCTGTCATACAGAGTGAAGTAAGTCATAAAGAGAAAAACAAATACCGTATGCTGACACATATATATGGAATCTAAATAAATTTAAAAAATATATATATATGGTTCTGAAGAACCTAGGGGCAGGACAGGAATAAAGACACAGACGTAGAGAATGGACTTGAGGACACAGGGAGGGGGAAGGGTAAGCTGGGACGAAGTGAGAGAGTGGCATGGACTTATAAATACTACCAAATGTAAAATAGATAGCTAGTGGGAAGCAGCCACATAGCACAGGGAGATCAGCTCTGTGCTTTGTGACCACCTAGAGGGGTGGGATAGGGAGGGTGGGAGGGAGACGCAGAGGGAGGAGATATGGGGATATATGTATACGTATAGCGGATTCACTTTGTTATAAAGAAGAAACTAACACACCATTGTAAAGCAATTATATACTCCAATAAAGATGTTAAAAAAAAAATTCCTGCTCAGTTCTCATCCCCCCCAGTTGTGATTCAGTCTTAAGACCTGAGCATTTAAAGAAGTGCTGTAAGCAATTCTGATGTGTAATCCTGTTTGGGAACTGCTGCATTAAAGAATTAAAAGTTAAAAAAAGAAATTATAAAGAAACTGAAAAAATACAGAATACTCATATAATCGTGGGATAGGGAAGATCTTTGTATGCATAATATGAAAGGTAGAATAATACAGTTTTAACTGTGAAAATTTAAAATTTCTGCACAAAACCATAAAATTAATGAGAAAACTGGAAACAGTTGCAAAAAGACTCATTATCCTTAATATGTAAAGACTTAACAGCTCAGTGAGAAAAATACAAGTATTTTACTAGAAAAAAATGTGCAAAGCGTGGGAGTAGGAAAATACATACTCAAATCCAAATGGCCAATAAACATGAAAAAATGTTCTATCTCAGTAGTAGTCAAAGAAAGGGGGAATTAAAATAGCATACTGTTTTTTCCAATATAATTTGCAGTGATTAAAAGGGAATGACAAAACACAGCTTTGGCAAGGACCCGAGGGAGCAGGCATTTGCATACACTTCTGGTGGGAATGTCAATTTGGCAATATTCATCAAAAGCTTTAAAAACCGTGTTTACCTTTTCACCCTGCAATTCCTTTTCTTGGAGCTCATCCTAAGGAAATAATGAAGGATGTGCACAAAGATGTATCAATAAGGATATCGATTGCAGCATTTTCTATACGAGGGAAAATTGATAACACTTGCATTCTGATGCATTGATACAATGCAATACTATAGTTACTAAAAATGATACTGTGGAGTTATTATACTTATTAACATAGAAATAGGTTCATGATATGGTGTTAAATGGTGGGGTTGGGAAGCACATCCCAAATTATCAGTAGTTAACAGTGTGGCCTCTGGGCTTAAGAGCTGGATGGAAATCCCAGCTTTATGAGCTTAGTGGTTTTGTGAAGTTACTTACCTTAGTGTTCCTCAGACTTCCACATCTGTTAAAAGAGGGATAAAATAGCAGCGAAGCTAACAGTTCTCAACTTGTACGTCCATTAGGATCACCTGGGGATTTTTTAAGCCCACCCAAGCCCAGGCCTCACACAGGCCGATTAAATCTGAATCTCTGGGAATGAGATGCAGCACTCCGGGAATTTTGAAGCCCCTGGTGACTCCAGTGTGCAGACAAGTTAGGGAACTGCTGAGCTAATATATAGGACGGTTGAAAGGATTAAATCAGAAAATCACGGTGCCTGGCATGTGGTAAGTACTTAATACATGATAACTATTATTAGTAACTGTTACTTTTTCTTATTAATAGTATGGTCCCATATTAATATATGTGGTGTGTCCATGTATGTTTTGTACAAAGAAAAGTCTAAGAGGATAGACACACGAGTATTTTAAAAAGAAATTGCGGTTGACTTTATTTTTACTTATTTGTATCTTCCATTTTTTCTGTACGTAACATGGGTTCCTTGTTAATTTTTAAAGGTATGATTTCTGAAGGAAATATCAGATATATGTACACAGCTTTATATACTAAGGTATTTATAAGTGGTGAAAAACTGAAGACAATTTCCATAGTAGGGGAATGTTAGTAAATTATGGCAGGTCCACAGATTAAAAATCCAGACCAATGCTGAGGAAAATCTTCATGACATAATGGAAGAGTATTGGGATTATTCCTTTTCTGTCTTCAATTTAAGTGGGGCTTTGTGTATATCTCTGTCTTTACATGTTATGTATATACCTGTGAATGTATATATCCACCTTTGCCAGCGTGGATCCCTCAAGTTGGGACTGCGTAACTAAAGCAGTTGCAGTTATATTTTTTTACAGCTTTTTTCCCCCCAAATGATTTGTAGTTGTGTGTGTAGCACTTTGCCCTGCTATGGGTGCTCTGCAGTAAAAACCAAATCTAATATATTTCAAAAAAGAAAATACCTATGAATGTGACAATAAATACAGAATAGATGGGAATTATCCAAAGTTGTTGACATGGCTATCCCTAGGTAGTAGGATGCATTTATATTTTTTCCCTTTTATTTTTACTTTCCAAATTTTATGTAATAAATATGTATTACTTTTAATAATTTGGAAGTGAGGTATAAAATAGCAGTGCCTCCAACAAAGAGTGAATTGTGTGGGCTTCTGGACAACTGTTTCAGCCTCTCTGTGCTCCCTTTGCCTCCAAATTAAAGAAAAAAAAACCAACCAAACTCCTGAGGGTTTGGTTAGAGCAGTTTTTTGCTACTAATACTTCCTCAAGTACTCTTGTAACTTTTAGCTGTCTCTCCTACTGACTCCAAAAACTCTTTTGAGAGTGAGATTGGGGACAGGGAAAGTGTACAAAAATGGAGAAATTACACTTAATTTAGTGTGGAAGTTACATAATAAGGTGAAGTGGCAAAATATGTCAGGTAAGGGTGAAAATAAAACAGTTGCAATGAGAAACTGTTCTGTTGGCTTCAGATCCAAAGGAAGTAAGTTTCAACTTTGCAGTTTTTTTTAAGCACATCACAGTGTATTTGTAAACACTCTGGTGATTTAGCTAACACTTGGGGGCCAAGGGGAGCATCACAAAGCAGTCAGTGAGTTGATAACAGAACTTCAGTTCTGAAATCTAGATGGCTGTGTGGCTTGATAGTTGGACCACCATCACCTAGGCAAAGCCATCTGGTTCTGTTCTGTTGATCAAAACGTTAGTATCTGTGTGTCTCATCTCCGACAGGTACAAGAAATGACTTCTTTGTCTCTCTGCATTATTGCCCTTCCACAACTCCTCAGCGGGGCAGAATGGGGGCAGGGGAGAAGGATTATGATGAAAAACGTTGAATAGGGGGTAACTAAAACCAGTCTTTCAGAAATTTTTTCTGTAAGAGCCAGTCATTCCTTCCCAAGCGTACACTGTGGAAGGAACATGGGCCTTGGAATCCGATACACCTGGATCTGAACCCAGCTCTGCCAGTTGGTAGCCAGAGTTCCCTAAGCTCCAAAAGCCTCAATTGTCTCCTCTGGGGTCAAGTGTAGTCTCTGGAGACAGACTCCCTGGGTTTGTATCCTGGCTGTGTCACTGATAGCTATGGGCAAGTTATTTCATCTCTGGGCCTCACCCTCTTCATCTGTAGAATGGGGTTAATAATAATCATACTTCAAGGGGTATATGGCCTTACTCTGTACTATTTACAATTGCATGTGAATCTACAAATAAAGTTTTTACCTCAATATAAAATTTTAATTAAAAAAAGAACAGGGGAACAAGGACCTTCTCCTACATAACAATAATAGTGTTCGCACGCAGGGAATTATCATCTATACAATAATTTTATCTAGTTTATAGCCTATAATTACATTTTTCTCAATTATCCTAAAATATCTTTTATAGCATTTCTTGAGGGGGCATTTAGTATCCAATCAAGGAGGAGGTATTTGATTATCTGTCCCTTTAATCCCCTGTTCCTTTTCCTTTGTTTGTTTCAATACATTGACAGTTTTGAAGAGTCCAGGACAGTTGTCATGTAAAACATTCCTCAGTCTGGCTTTGTGTGATTGTTTTCTTGAGATTAGATTCCAGTTCTGTGCTTTTGGCAAGAAAATTACATAGATGATGTTGTGTATGTCCCACTGCATTACATTTTGGTTGAAGACATGTAATGTCAGTTTATCCCATTATTGGTGATGCTAAGGTAATCACTTATTAAGGAGGTGTCTGCCATATCTCTTCATTGCTGAGGTTCTGCTTTTCATAGATAATTAATAAAAAAACTATGGTATGGTACTTTAAGACCTTGTGAATATCCTGTTTCCCAAATCATTCATCCAGTAATTTTAGCATTAATTGGCAATCTTTACCTGAATTGTTGAAAAATGGTAATTTTTCTAATTTTATCATCCCTCTTTTTTTAAAGCTAGAATTCATTTATAATGAAAAGTTCCCCCACATTTTATTTTATTTTATTAAATTAATTAATTTATTTTTATTTTTGGCTGTGTTGGGTCTTCGTTGCCACATGCAGGCTTTCTCTGGTTGCGGCGAGCGGGGGGCTACTCTTCGTTGCGGTGCACAGGCTTCCATTGCAGTGGCTTCTCTTATTGCAGAGCACGGGCTCTAGGTGCGCAGGCTTCAGTAGTTGTGGCACGTGGGCTCAGTAGCTGTGGCATGTGGGCTCTAGAGTGCAGGCTCAGTAGTTGCGGCGCACAGGCTTAGTTGCTCCGCGGCATGTGGGATCTTTCCGGGCCAGGGCTCGAACCTGTGTCCCCTGCATTGGCAGGCGGATTCTTAACCACTGCGCCACCAGGGAAGCCCCCTCACATTTTATTTTATTTTATTTTCTATTTAACTATAGTGGATTTACAGTATTGTGTTAGTTTCAGGTATACAGCGTCAGATTCTTTTCCATTATAGGTTATTATAAGATATTGAATATAGTTCCTTGCACCATACGGTAAATCCTTATTGTTTATCTATTTTATATATAGTAGCATATATCTATTAATCCCATACTCCTAATTTATCCCCCCCTCTTTGGTAACTGTAAGTTTGTTTTCTGTGTCTGTGAGTCTGTTCTGTAAATAAGTTGATTTGTATTATTTTTTAGATTCCACGAATAAGTGATACCATCTAATATTTGTCTTTCTCTGTCTGACTTCACTTAGTATGATAATCTCTAGGTCCATCCATGTTGCTGCAAATGGCTTTATTTCATTCTTTTTTATGGCTGAGTAATATTTGTGTGTGTGTGTGTGTGTGTGTGTGTGTGTGTGTGTGTATTTCTTTATCCATGCATCTGTTCATGCACACTTAGGTTACTTGTGTGTCTTGGCTATTGTAAACAGTGCTGCTATGAGCGTTGGGATGCATGTATCTTTTTGAACTAGAGTTTTCATCTTTCAGCTGGAAAGGATCTTTTGAGGTGATCTGTTTCCAGTGTCGCATCTTGCAAAGGAAGAAACTGAGGCCCAGGGAGACTCATTCTGGGTCATACAGCTGTCACGTGGGAATGCCAGTCTGTTAGCTCTACTGCATTACACTGCCCCCCAATCCCCCAGGCTTGACTATTTTATAATTTTCTATAAGTGTTAGTCTTTCCCTACTATTGCTTTTCCTACTTTATTGCTGCTTTGGAAAGTTTAGGGTTTTTTCCCCCAAAGCATTGTTTTGTCATTGAGGTTTCCAGGATGTGTTTTTCTTTTTCCTGTGCCTCTGTTAGCATTTTTGAAATAAACTATAGGTTCCTTAGGTTTTAACCAGGATGATGATTCAGAGCTTCCTGTTTCATGTAACGCTGTTCTGTGTGTGGTGGGGCAGGGGGAGGGGGGCACTATGGGTGGCAACAAATGCCGGATTCTTCTTCTTCCTACCTTCTGTTAACACGCAGGTATTTATAGCCCTGTGGTCAGACCAGAGAAGCTGTTGAGGAGTTAATAGGATGAGGTAACCCCCTTAGTAATGACATATTTTCATGCTTTTCAACCCAATACCATTCAGGGGTGAGGTAGCATTTTATTGTATTTATTTAGGATTTCTGCCCTGACTACTTCCATGAAGAGCATCACAGAAATTGCAACATAGAAATAAATCTGGGACAGGGACGATCTAGTGGCAATGAAATAGATGTTATCAGGTGTGTGAGATATTCTGGACACTGAAAATTTTTTTTTCCTTTTTTCCCCACCTCTTCTTTTCTTCTTCTGGCCCCCACACAAAAATATAAGCACACTAAATTACATCACTGACATCTCCTGGCCATAAAAAGTGTTCAGATATAGAGGAACCCCCTGGCCCTGTCTGTACTGGGTCTTATGGTCCTTCCACTGCCCTTCCTTGGCCTGGCCTGCTGTGTGGCCACCTATGACTAAGCACTGAATATTCCCAGGTTGAAATCATGATCTTTCCTGTTTAGTTTGAGAATGGTGAGAAGCAGGTTGGCAGGGGAATGGCCACCATCCAAATGCCCAGCTCTGCCAAGGGCTTGTTTTCCTTGAGTTCTGGACCCTGGTAATAAATAATAATAGTAGAACCTCTCTTCTTACATTCGCTGTGTTAATTGAACTACCATCTACCCAGATATCAAAGCCAAAATTCTGTGTGGCATCACATGGTTCTTGCTCTTCCCCATGTTCAGTCCACCTTTGGTGGCCTAGAGCATTTCAGTAGGTCACATTCCTGGCAAATGTCTACTTATCTTTCAGCTATCAGCTCAGAGGTCATCTCTTCTCTATAGCCTTTCCTGAAACCTTGCACATCCTCTGGTAAAATTCGCCTTTCCTCTCTTTGTGTGTTTCCACAGTATATTGTATATCCCTTGAAGGCATTGACTATTTTTGTTTAGCACTTTTGTTTTTGTGTCTGTCATGTGCCAGGCACCGCGTTAGGTGGGTGCTGGGGGTATAGTAGTGGCCACAAAAGTCATGATTCTTGTCCTCCTAAGTCTTACAGTCATATGGGGGAGTTGGAATGCAAACAGATAAATAGAGAAATATTTCATTGTGAAGTGTCATGAGTGCTATAATGTCCTCTGAAAAAGAATAATAAATGAGACATAATTTATTGGGAGGGAGGGTCTGGGAAGAAGTGACAAGTTCGGCTGAGACTGAAAGATAGGCAGCAGTCATCCAGGTGAAGAGTTTGGGGAAGAGCATCCCAGGCAGAGGAAACAAAGTGGAAATCCCTGAGGTGGAAAGAACCTGAATTCTTCCCTAGCATGGCCCAGTGGGGCTGTACCATAGTGAAGGAGGTATAAAGGGGCACGGGATGAAATTGGAAGAGTGGGGACTTCCTTGGTGGTCCAGTGGTTAAGACTCCACGATTCCACTGCAGGGAGCACAGGTTTGATCCCTGGTCAGGGAACTAAGATCTTGCAAGCCGCGTGGCACAACCAAAGGGAAAAAAAAGAAAGAAAGAAATTGGAAGGGTGGGCAGGGGCTGGTACACAGGGTTTTGTAGGCCATGTAACGAAGTATCCTAAGTGCAGTGTGGAGGCCTTGCAGATAGATTGGACAGGGCAGGGTATCAGTGAAGGAGAGGGTAGTGTCTCGTTCACCTTTGCATACCAGCTGTCTAGTAGAGAGTGCCTGCCACATACTATGGGTTCATTGAGTCTTTGTTTAATGAGTAATACTTGCCTGGCCTTCCTGCCACGATTGCCATGAAGATTAAAGAAGGTAAGATATGCTAAAGTGCTTTGCAAAATGTAAAATGTTAAACAAGTGTTATTCTAGATGCGATTCACTAGATTCTGTGCAGTGATGCTTACAGATGTTCACTACCACTGGGGGAAAAAACCCCCAAATTGTTAAACTAGCAAAATCTCTCTGGTGTTAGAGATAATTGTGTTGCCAGGAGAAGTATAGGTTTCTCTTCTGTGCTGAATTCACTCAATAAAATCTCCGAGCCTAAAGAATTCGTTATTGAAGAGCTGGATGAATTGTGAGGAATAGTACCTCTGAATTTGCATTTGGATGGGGCAAGGCTAATCAGGCTAATCACAGCAAGGTGTGGCTGCCACCAGCCGTGGCACCTGGTTTTCTAGACTGTGTTAAATAAAGTAAAAGATGTAACAAAATCATCAGTGTGCTGCTATTTTTTTTTTTTTTTCGGTACGCGGGCCTCTCACTGTTGTGGCCTCGCCCGTTATGGAGCACAGGCTCCGGACGCGCAGGCCCAGTGGCCATGGTCCACGGGCCCAGCCGCTTCGCGGCATGTGGGACCCTCCCGGACTGGGGCACGAACCCGCATCCCCTGCATCGGCAGGCGGACTCTCAACCACTGCGCCATCAGGGAAGCCCAGTGTGCTTCTATTTTTGTGTTAAATATTTAGTTCCCTATTTGAACTGCAGGAACTTCAGACGAGGTGATTGATTTTTAAAAAGCCCACCCTCTGTGCAGTGTTGGTGGGAGTATAAATTGTTAGAGCCTATTTGGAGGGCAGCTTGGAAGTCCTTATCAAAATGTAAAATTCACCTTTTGTCCCGGTGAATGTAGTCTAAAAAGGAACTGCACAAAAGTATATGTTACAAAGATGTTAGTTGCCTTGTTGTTGCCATTTTTTCACTGTCGATAATCACGATGTCCATCATGAGAGACTGGTTATACTAATAACGGTGTATACGCACTATGGAATGTATTTCATTAAGAAGAGTGAGATAGCTCTCCATATAATGACAGAGATTGATGTCCGAGATACATTTTAAGTGGGAAAAGAAAGGTGCAGAATGGTATTGTATGATCCCATCTGTACAACATAAAGAAGGGGAGAGTTATAGGATAGATAGATCTAACTTTGTAAATATGTATACTTACATATGCATAGACATTTTCTGGAATGATGCACATGAAACAATTATCAGTTGTTACTTGTGGATTAGGGATGGCTAGGGTTTTTTCATGTTCACTTGACACTTTTCTATACTGCTTAAGTCGACTTGCTTACAACAAGCTATAATGCCTTTAAATAATAAACTTTAAATAAAACCTGTATTCCACACAATTCTTTTCTTGACACTATTATACTAAGAAATAAAAGGTGTAATTAGTGGTTGAGGTGAGAGGTCAGGTCTGAAGCACCAGAGGCAGAGTTTGGGCAAATCTAAGGCCTCAGAAAGCTACCAGGGAATCATCATGACCAGGAGGCTTGGGGGGTGGTGTGGGGTGGGTGTGGCTCTGTTTAAAGCTTAATGCTAAGAAAGTGAGATAAAATTAGGTAAAAATCAGGATTTTGTTAGGTTTTTTTTTTGTTTTTTTTTGCGGGACGCGGACCTCTCACTGTTGTGGCCTCTCCTGTTGCGGAGCGCAGGCTCAGTGGCCATGACTTACGGTCCCAACTGCTCCGCGGCATGTGGGATCTTCCCGGACCGGGGCACGAACCCGTGTCCCCTGCGTTGGCAGGCGGACTCTCAACCATTGCACCACCAGGGAAGCCCAGGTTTGTTTTTTTTTTTTTGATGAAGCAATTTTAAGTATGTCATTAGTTTTGATCTGTGGGTATTTTAATACCTAAGTTGCATAGTAATTGTATTTTAGGACACAATTAAACAATTAAGTGTCTCAGTGTCTGGATAAATAGTTCTTGTTCTTGTTCAACTTGTTTAAATATTGTAAGTGAATGCTAGGCTACAGTTTCTTGAGCTTTTTGCTTAAGGACCCGAGGAGGAATGCAGGTATAGTCTTAAGTTTGAAGCGGAGAAGATTTAAGTTGACTATATTTACATAATAAAGTTTTGATTAAATTAAATCCTCAAATGCTTCAGGTTCATTTTAGCCCACTCTCCCCCCACCAAAAGAAGGCTTTTGCCTGAGCTACAAGAGGTAAATGGAATTTCTAGCTGAATGTTCTCTTGATTTGGTGTAATGAATATTTCCTTCACTCAACTGTGTGCACGTAGAGATGAGTCACTAGCCAGTCTTAACTGACCCTGGTTCTCTAATATTTGGAATTTTAGCCAGGTGATGGATGGTAGAAGACTTAAAAATGGGTTAAGAAGCCAGACATGTTTTACACTAGGATGTATAATTGTATGTGTAATTGGGCAGGTGGCAGAGGCTGGAGTGAGAAAGGCTAAGCAATTTCAGGCTGTAGATTGGTGTAGAAGGACTGGAATCATAAAGAGTGCAACTTTTGAGAGATGTTTCTGGTTGGTGAAACCGTAGAGCATGAGGAGTTGCCTGGAGTGTGGCTTTAGACTGAACCTGAACCTGGACCTGGAAGTTATGCTTAGAGAACCAGACAGGAAGATTCTTGTCTTTGCTAGTGATCAGAGAAGCTGTAAGAAACAGCCCCACCTTGGACTAGGCATAAAGGAGGGGGAAACTGGGACAAGAAACAGAAATCCTAGAAAGACAGAGAAGGTCCTGAGCGACAAATGGGCTGAACTTTGTATCTGCTGAGAGCCAGACGTTGACTGCCCTGTGTAGAAAATGTTGCTGAGAGGCCTCACTCCATAGTAAAGTGTTCTGATTTGACTAAGGTCGAGGAAGAGAAGAGAACAAATAATAACGGCTGTCATTTATCCAGTACCTGCTGTGTGCTTCTTCCAAGTGCCTTACATGCATTAAAAAAATAAATTTATTTTATTTATTTATTTTTGGCTGCACTGGGTCTTCGTTGCTGCATATGGGCTTCCTATAGTTGTGGCGAGTGAGGGCTACTCTTCATTGCGGTGCGTGGGCTTCTCATTGTGGTGGCTTCTCTTGTTGCAGAGCATGGGCTCTAGGCACGTGGGCTTCAGTAGTTGTGCTCATGGGCTCTAGAACGCAGGCTCAGTAGTTGTGGCGCATGGGCTTAGTTGCTCCACGGCATGTGGGATCTTCCTGGACCAGGGCTCGAACCCGTGTCCCCTGCCTCGGCAGGCGGATTCTTAACCACTGTGCCACCAGGGAAGTCCTGTTACATGCATTTTTAACTGGTAACTGATAGAGCCTAGATCCAAGGCAGTCTGGCTCTAGTGACCTTGCTGTGGTACTAATGAGGAAGTGAAACGATCTCAAGGCAGTAAGAAGGCAGAAGGCTTGAATAAACAGTTGATGGATAAGTGAAATGGAATTTTGTGGCCAAAATTCTGGATTCTTCCTAAATTTAAGTAATTTAGTGAGTATCTTTTGTGTGAAAGACACTGCTAGGTGTCACAAGTGGGACTAAGAGGAATCAAAAGTAAACACTGTCCTCCCCACAGCTAATCTCTGAGTAAGTTAAAACGTGTAGAAATAACCGTGACCCAAGCTAGTGTTAGATACACATGATAAGAGAGGTTTAGAATACCATAGGAGTTAAGCAAAGGTAAGGAGGTGGCACCTGAGGTAGACCGGGTAGTATGGGGTAGGTTCTTCTATAGTTGTTGTTAGAGATACGATTTCAGGCAGCAAAGTACAAGGTACATTTGAGAAAATGAGAAAAAGGGTCATGCCAGGCCTGTTATATGCATTATATGCATTGTCTCATTAAATCCTCATAACAACCCTTTATTGACCAAATGATTTAATGTCAAAACCAGGACACTTTTAATCAAATGGCATTAGTCTAGACAGAGACTGATCCAGGAAAACCGAGACATATGAGGCAGTTGGTATTATCCTCATTTAACAAACAAGGAAAACGAGGCTCTTAAGTCACATAGCAGGACGTGATAGAGCCAGGACTTGAATCCAACTCTGGCTCACAAACTAAGAGGTCCATACTTCATTCTGCCAGCAGTGGGGGCGGGGGGGGGGCGGGAATTGAAGGGCTTTTTGCGGAGAATGTCATGGTTAGAACTATGTAAGGCAGATGGGAAGGAGATACTGGAATTGCAGAGATAAGTTAGGAGATCGCTGAAAGAGATTCAGGTAGAACAGTGTGAGGGCCTGGATATAAGAAGTTAATTTGGGGGAATTAAAGGAAGGGATAAATGTGAGAGCCATCACAAAGGAAGACATGACAAAGCTTGATTACTGGTCAACTTTGGAGGGAGAAGAGTAAAGGACAACTCAGGATTTCAAATTATTTAGTGAAAACGTTGTTAACCAAAAGTAGCCATTGTAATGTAGAAAGGTAATGTGAGTTTTCATTAGCATTCTAGACTAAGAGGAAATCTGCTTCTCAGTACAGTTGACTTACTGGGTTATAATCAACAAATTATTTAACCCTCCTTTGCCAATATTTACTCACCTGTAAAATGTAGTGTTATCTGTCACTAAGAAGCCCCTGAAATAGCACAGCTTGTCTGAATGGTTTTTTTACCTCCATCTTTTCAAAATTTGAGAGCTTGTGCTCAGTAATGTGAAATTGAATCCCAGTGTTGAATACATTCATTTTTATATTATATCAGCAAAACAATAATCATAATATTGATGATGATGTGTTGTCTCCCTCTTCTGAACTTCTGCCTCTGTTACCGCCTTTAACTAACTGCCAGATGAATTCTAATGCCCGCCTTATAATATCTTTTCTATCATTGTCTTAAACTGTTTCTTAAAATCTTTATTATGGTTTAACTTGTTGAAATGTTTATCTTAGCTCCCCAGATAGAGTGTAAAATACTTGAGGGACAGGAACATACATGTTCCTAATGCCTTAAATAGAAGCACCCGGGAAATAGTTATTGATTTGATTTGACCAGTTCATATGGTACAATATGACTGCTCTCCTTTTGTTTTGTCCATTATACTTTATTAATATGGCCTCAAATAGTATTGAGTTTTTGGCAGCTACATCTTACTATGAGCTTGTAATGAGCCTAAGGCCTACTTCTTACTCCAAGTATGTCTATGTCTGTCTGTCTCTTTCTCTCTTTTTAATTATTTTTATTTACAAAAACCTTTCTATCTAGGCTTTTACTTAAACATTAATGTAGTTAAATTTTTATTTGTTTGTCTTGTTAAATTTGCATTATTATTATATATATTTTATGAATATCTTTATCCAAGTAATTAATAAAATTTTGCTTGGTGTATTAGTTTTCTGTTGCTGCATAATAAATTACCACAAACTTCGCGGCTCAAAACAATACCCATTTATTATCTCACAGTTTCTGTGAGTCAGGTCTTTCATGGCTTGGCTGGGTCCTTTGCTCAGTCTCTCAGGCTGCAATCAGTGTGTTGGTTGGGACCACAAGTCTCATCTGAGGCCTTGGGGTTTTCTTCCAAGCCTACATGGCTGTTGGCAGAATTTAGTTCTTTAGTTGGTTGTAGGATTGAGGCCTTCAGATCCTAGGGGCCACCTGTAGTTCCCCGCCACATGGCCGTCTCCAAAGGCACTTTACAACATAGCAGCTTAGTTCTTCAAGGCCAGCAAACCATAAAGTCTTTATGTCACCACAGCAAGAAGGAATTATAGTAATCATGGGAGTGACATCCATCATCCTTGCTGTGTTCTGTTGGCTAGAAGCTACTCACAGGTCCCACCCACCCTGAAGGCAAGGGCATGAACACCAGGAAGTACGAATGATTGGAGGTGGTCTACAAGTGACTGCTACACTTGGCATAGAGCTGAATGAGGCTAATTGAAGACGTGCAACTTACCATTAAGACATTAAGGGACACTTACTGAGTAAGGCTGCTCTAACAGCGGTGACTAACTTTATTGTCATCCAGTGAATTTTTCTTTTTCATCTTGCTTACAAAGATATAATGAGAGGTGATGTTCAGTAATTTGCCTAATATCATTCATCATGTGGGGCCTTCCACTGAGACAAAGAGCACTGGAGCAGGAGTAGACTTGTGGAGATGGAGATTGCGGTTTGGATGCCTATAGGTATCCGAGTAGAGATTCATCTCCCCCAGGTCTGGGGCTTATTAGAGGGTTTGGGCTGTGTAATAGAGATTTGGGAGTCTTTCATATAAAGATGGTAAATGGAGTCTAGGGTGTGTGTATAGTTTGAGAGGGGAAAGGTGCCAAGGGTGAAGTTCTGGGGAAACCCAAGTACTTTGAGTGAGTCCCCTGACCTCCCAATTTAACAACCCAAATGAAAAAGGAAACAAGTTATGCCACTTCAGAGGAAAAGTTGTATTATTTTTGTTTGCTTCTGTCTTCAGTCCCATCTCTTCCTGTCTATTCTAGGTAGCATGTATCCAATTATCCCCCCTTTTCTTCTGGTATCTTTTCTTTCTTTCCACTGGACCCATTCGCTAGACTATCCATAAATGTTGTGGTCTCCCTTTGCTGTGCCCTCTAGCTACTAATACCTATCTAGCAAGCAGCCTAACCTTTCTGGGCCTCAATTTTCTCAAAGATTGAGTGGCAAAATATAGGGAGAAGGTTATGATTTTTAAGAAGCCTCTTTCAGATCTAAATTCTGTTCTGCCACCTTATTTTTCTCCCCCTTTCCCTTTTTGGTTCTGTTGACAGTTCAGTTCCTTTCTGAAACTTCCCTCCCTTGGCCACAGGGTTGTTGTACTCTGCTAGTTCTCTTTCTGCCTGCCTCTCCTGCTGTTGCTTTCCTTCTGCCCCCTAATTATATCCATATTTGGGAGTGTTCTTTGCCTTTTCTCCCTTTATATTCTCTCCCTGTGAAATTTTGTCTTCTCTTCTGGCTTTACCTCTTTTGGTTTTTGATTATAGAAGTAACACATGATTACATGTTTATCTTAAAACAATAATACAGAAGCATCGTGAGTAAAAAGTGAAAGTTCTCTTTCAACCTCCTCCTTAGACGTAACCACCGTTATCATGTTGGTGTCCTACCTTCCAGGTGTTGAGTCACAAACCCATAAACTTAGCTCTAAACTCTACTTTTTCACCTATAACTGCAGTCTGAATACCCTTAACTTGAATGCTCTACTATCAGCCTATCAAATGAGTTAGCTGAATGACTTGGGCATGTGGTTGATGTGATTCTCTCTGTGGTTGTTTCTATTCTGTGGTTCTTTCATTGTCTAATATATATTTATTTTTGTGTCCCCATCGCATTAAAGATATTCCTTATATGTTTGGTTGATCCTATTATTTTATGGCTGATTAAGCTCTCATTAGTACTCCTTCCCAGTTCTAATCCCAAAGAAGTAGAATAACCCTCTGTCAAAACTTTAGATGAAAAGGTGGATGACTGGGTATAGGGCCCAGTCACTGGGAACCAGAACTTGTGAGCGGTTAGGTGAGTAAGAGGAAGCATGGGGATTTGTTGGAGGAGAATAAAGTGATGGATAGTTTATTGGAAACTTTGATCAGTAAATTAAAGCCAGGGTTCTAACGTTAAAGAAAAATATCATGGGCTCTAAAACTTAAATATCTTAATCTAAAATATTAGCTACCAGAATCACTATTTGTGTGAAAGCGTTGTTTTGGCTCTGAAAAAGATACATGGATAAGCTCTGCAGTGTAATGGGTCACTTTACAAAAGTATTTTCCGCTGTATGTTTATTAGACGCAAATTTACTGGTAAGGTCATGCCTTTTGAGAATCCAGATTGCCAGTGGAAGTTGATTACTCCATGTAATTTTTTTTTTTTTGCGGTACGCGGGCCTTTCACTGTTGTGGCCTCTCCCGTTGCGGAGCACAGGCTCTGGACGCACAGGCTCAGTGGCCATGGCTCACGGGCCTAGCCGCTCCGTGGCATGTGGGATCTTCCCGGACCGGGGCACAAACCCGTGTCCCCTGCATCGGCAGGCGGACTCTCAACCACTGCGCCACCAGGGAAGCCCACTCCATGTCATATTAATGAAGCTGTGTCATAAGCAGATGACACACTGAAAATTGCAGGTCTCTGTATAAGCTTAATTACAAAGGAATTGAGGGTTGCCTCAATGTCTGGAGGCATTTCTGGTTTTCACAACTGCGGGGGATGTTACTGGCATCTAGTGGGTAGAAGTCAGGAAAACTGCTAAATATCCTATAATGCCCCCCACAGCAAAGGTCAGCCCCCTACAACAAAGAATGATCTGACCCAAGATGTCAGCAGTGCTGAAGTTGAGAAACCAGGGAATTTGGGGTTGAGAGAGATCCATGGAGGTGGTCATTGATGCCCCTTTGTATTTATGCTGATGTCCTGTAATTCTTAACCTTGGAAGATAATGACGATTGTTTGGATTCCAGTGATAGTAGCATGAATATCAGATAAAAGACCCTTATTTGCTTTTCTAGCTATTCGAATTATTTAGATACTATAGGAAATTATTCCCAAACTTTGTCAATACTCATTTTTTCAAGGGAAACTTATTGCCAGAACACTTAAAGAGAGATAAACAAGAATGCTAAGACCTGATGCAGTTTTCAGTTATTGCTCTGGTGTTCTAATTCTTAATCCTAAATACTGCAGGTGACCTTATCTTAAACTGAGATATAGCTCAGGAGTTTAAGTTGCATTGCCCAAGGTCACATAGTGATTTAATCAACCCTGGGCCAGAAATCAGGTCTCCTGATTTCTAGGCTATTGTTCCTTCAGTTCTGCCATCTCTTCTGTGTTGCTGCTTTTCCTGAAGAGCACAATCAAGTATGTCAAGATTGGATAGTCTTAGGTGCTGGGCATTTTGCAGATTTTTGCAAGAATATTCAACCTCACCAGTTATCTAAAAAAAAGCAACAAAAATAACCTAAAATACTGCAGAGTAAAACTCAAGGAGTTATACTTCTCCACCAATTAACATGGATGCAATATTACACAAATGGAGGGTGGAGCTTAAAGGAAGTGGTAGGGTAAAAGGACTGTTAGTATAATATAGCTGGATGGCATTTCTCTAAGCTACCATTTTGAAAAATGTTGCCTTTTGGACTGACTCCCAAGCTCCATTTGGCTAGCACTTTGGAATTTTAAATGGGTAAAAAATATGATTTTCCGTTGCTCCCAGCTGCCCTGCATGGTTTAATAGACGAGTATTTATTTATTTATTTATTTAACATCTTTATTGGAGTATAATTGCTTTACAAGGGTGTGTTAGTTTCTGCTTTATAACAAAGTGAATCAGTTATACATATACATATGTTCCCATATCTCTTCCCTCTTGCATCTCCCTCCCTCCCACCCTACCTATCCCACCCCTCTAGGTGGTCACAAAGCACCCAGCTGATCTCCCTGTGCTATGCGGCTGCTTCCCACTAGCTATCTATTTTACATTTGGTAGTGTATATATGTCCATGCCACTCTTCTCGCTTTGTCACAGCTTACCCTTCCCCCTCCCCATATCCTCAAGTCCATTCTCTAGTAGGTCTGTGTCTTTATTCCCATCTTGCCCCTAGGCTCTTCATGACCTTTTTTTCCCCCTTAGATTCCATATATATGTGTTAGCATACAGTATTTGTTTTTCTCTTTCTGACTTACTTCACTATGTATGACAGGCTCTAGGTCCATCCACCTCACTACAGATAATTCCATTTCATTTCTTTTTATGGCTCAGTAATATTCCATTGTATATGTGTGCCACATCTTCTTTATCCATTCATCTGTCGATGGGCACTTAGGCTGCTTCCATGTCCTGGCTATAGTAAATAGAGCTGCAATGAACATTTTGGTACATGACTCTTTTTGAATTATGGTTTTCTCAGGGTATATGCCCAGTAGTGGGATTTCTGGGTCATATGGTAGTTCTATTTGTAGTTTTTTAAGGAACCTCCATACTGTTCTCCATAGTGGCTGTATCAATTTACATTCCCACCAGCAATGCAAGAGTGTTCCCTTTTCTCCACACCCTCTCCAACATTTATTGTTTCTAGATTTTTTTGATGATGGCCATTCTGACCGGTGTGAGATGATATCTCATTGTAGTTTTGATTTGCATTTCTGTAATGATTAATGATGTTGAGCATTCTTTCATGTGTTTGTTGGCAATCTGTATATCTTCTTTGGAGAAATGTCTATTTAGGTCTTCTGCCCATTTTTGGATTGGGTTGTTTGTTTTTTGATATTGAGCTGCATGAGCTGCTTGTAAATTTTGGAGATTAATCCTTTGTCAGTTGCTTCATTGGCAAATATTTTCTCCCATTCTGAGGGCTGTCTTTTGGTCTTGTTTATGGTTTCCTTTGCTGTGCAAAAGCTTTGAAGTTTCATTAGGTCCCATTTGTTTATTTTTATTTCCATTTCTCTAGGAGGTGGGTCAAAAAGGATCTTGCTGTGATTTATGTCATAGAGTGTTCTGCCTATGTTTTCCTCTAAGAGTTTGATAGTTTCTGGCCTTACATTTAGATCTTTAATCCATTTTGAGCTTATTTTTGTGTATGGTGTTAGGGAGTGATCTAATCTCATACTTTTACATGTAGCTGTCCAGTTTTCCTAGCAGCACTTATTGAAGAGGCTGTCTTTTCTCCACTGTTTATTCTTGCCTCCTTTATCAAAGATAAGGTGACCGTATGTGCATGGGTTTATCTCTGGGCTCTCTATCCTGTTCCATTGATCTATATTTCTGTTTTTGGGTCAGTACCATACTGTAATAGATGAGTATTTAAAAGGGAATAGGGCTTCCCTGGTGGCGCAGTTGTTGAGAGTCCGCCTGCCGATGCAGGGGACGTGGGTTCATGCCCCGGTCCGGGAGGATCCCACATGCCGTGAAGCAGCTGGGCCCGTGAGCCATGGCCGCTGAGCCTGCGCGTCCGGAGCCTGTGCTCCGCAACGGGAGGGGCCACAGCAGTGAGAGGCCCGTGTACCTCAAAAAAAAAAAAAAAAGGAATAGAACCAGCATTGATTTGCATTATGAACTTAGGAAATATACTTAGTTTCTTCATATGCTCAGTTCCTTCATAAAGTAAATGGAGGATGTTAATGATAAAAGTAGTTAATTTTTAAAAATATTGCAGATATCTTTTACTGAGGATTAAGAACATCCAAAGGTACAGTGCTATTGATAGAACCACAAAGGTTGGAAGGGTATGAGTTTTGTAAATTGTCATAAAAACAACAACATAAGAAGTTCTTTACACACATTATCTCAAATTATCATAATTACCTTACAAAGTGGATCATGTTATGTTATTTTACAGATGAGAGAAATGAAACTCACAGAGTTATTCTGGGTGGAATGTAGAACTATTTATTTCCTACAGGTAGTTAATATTTATTGAGTCCTTACAATTTGCCAGGTACTGTTCTAAGCCCTTTACACATATTATTAAACTTCAGTACAGTGCTATAAGGTGAATATTGTTATTCCCGTTTTAAAATTGAGGAACCTGAGGTAAAGAGAGGTTAAATAACTAGCTTTTATAGCTAATAAGAAGTGCCTGATATGGATCGAGATATGCTCTAAGTGGAAAATACCCACTGGATTTCAAAGAATTAGTATGATTAAAAAATATAAAGTATTTCAATAATTTTTAATATTGATTACATGTTGAAGTGATAACATTTTGGATATATTGGGTTAAATAAAATCTATTATTAAAATTAATTTCATCCTATTTCTTTTTACTTTTCTTAACATGGCTTCTAGAAAATTTAAAGTTAACATATGTGGCTGGCATAAAGTTAAAATTTAAAGTTGACATAAAGTTAACATATTTTTTTTGTTTGGTTTTGTTTTTGCGGTACGCAGGCCTCTCACTGCTGTGGCCTCTCCCATTGCGGAGCACAGGCTCCGGACGCACAGGCTCAGAGGCCGTGGCTCACGGGCCCAGCCGCTCCGCGGCATGTGGGATCTTCCCGGACCGGGGCACAAACCCGTGTCCCCTGCATCGGCAGGCGGACTCTCAACCACTGCGCCACCAGGGAAGCCCAACATATGTTTTTATATTTCTGTTAGATGACACTGCTCTAGAGAGTTTTATCAGGCTAGCTTCTGTGGGTGGGTGATATCTTACCCTATTATGTACATGAAGCTAAAAGCTGAGGAAGGCAAAAATATTAAATACCTTGGGCTAAAGTTTGCTGCTGTCACCGGTAAGTCTCTAAGGGGGAACTTCAGGGCTATTCTCTAAAGCTTGCATTAAGGGGTGGGGAGGGAAGATGCTTTTAAACTTATGTACGTTCTAAAGTTTTAGTCCTGTGCACATCTAATGAATAACTGTGGAAGACACTGTGTTGACAGTATGGCGCCGATAAAAATCAGTGACTTGGACCTTGCCACCAAGAAGCTTATTATCTACTGATAGTGAAAGAACCTGTACCCACGAGACTCTACATAAAGTCATATGTAATGAGTGGTAGAATAGAAACAAAGGGCTTAGAATCTTAGGAGGACAAGAAGTAATTTGCAGCTGTGGTGAGGAAGAGGGAAGGCTCAGGAAGGAGGTGACATTTGAGCTGGTTGGAGAAAGATGGATAGGATTTTAATAGATGTCCCCTCTGTACTCCCAATGACATGCAGAAATTGGTGACAGTTCATTGAGCTGGCATGGTTTTCTGCTCACCAGACGGAAGCTCTGTGTGGCACAAGATGGAGAGAGGTCCTGTACATTGAAATGGGGATTTGTTAAGGACCCGTTTGTGTTGCTGTGCCTTCCTTTGGCAGATCCTTTTCTTGCACAGACATGGAAACTTCCGCTTACAGAACAGCCTACTTATCTAAGTCTTTTGATTTCTAATCTCCTGGATTAGCCAGAGAGCAAGTGTTGCTTAAGCACGTATCTTGTGCCCATGCATATATTTTTAAGTACGTATAGATGGATGGGCAGGCAGATAAATTGTTTTTAAACTGTGGTTACAATGGACCAACCTTGAAATTTATATTTAACACCAATTTGTTCTTATAAATTGTTGTCTAATCTCTCAAGAAAATAACTGTAGCTCTTTCCATGGGGAGGAGTAAGTAAGGGGGTAGAAAGAGACCAGAAATGTTATTCTAACAGAAGCTTCTCTACCTTGAAATGGAAGAAGTAGAAAATAAAATCATCCCCTCTCCCCCCACCAATACCACTGTGTTTAATTCTCTCCTGTCCTTTCACCTACCAATTGTGCATCATATTGACTGGTTTTGGTTTTGTGTGGAAGTCATTTGGCATTAAAAGACTGTGGGGCGGTGGTGGGGTGTGTGTGAAGAATACTGCTTTCAAGATAAAATCCGAAAGGAAAGAACTCTATAGCTTTAAGCGGTGGGGAGTCCCCACCCTGTACTTGCAGGGCCTTTGTCTCCTAGGAAGGTTTTGTTTGTTTGTTTGTTTGTTTTATGCTAATAGAGTTTTGCCGCATTAATGTACTAGATGCTGCAGTGACCCCTTCCTGCTCTCCAGAGGATACCATACAGTTCATTAGTTTTTCCTTTCAGAGTCCAAAATGGTAAAGCTACAAAGGGATGCTGTTGTAGAATGTTAGTGTAACTAAGTCCCTTAAAAATGATAATCCATCTCTTCTCTTAAAAATATTAATGTCATTCATTTTTATTGTAACCAGTTTTTAAAAACTAGAAAATACAAATAAGGGACAAAGAAAAATTTTAACATCCCAAATTTTAAAAAAAGAGAACATTTTTAACACCCATGTGTGTAGGCTTCTAGGTTGTGTGTATAACTTTAACAATAAAATGAATTGTACCACTTTATAAACCACCTTTTTTCGTTTTTACATCATGGACCTATTTCTCTATTGTCATCTCTTCATTTGCAATAGCACTTCTGAATGTCCCATTGTATTGTTGTACCATGATTGATTTAACCAATCCCTTGTTGTACATTTGTTTCCAGTTGTTGTCTATCGTTACCAGTGTCACCATGAACATCCTGAGAGTTAAATCGTTGGTCATGTCCTTCACTGATGAATACTTTTATTTTACAGAATTGGCGTGGTTTTGTTTTTCTTAAGGCTTCTAATGAGCTATTCAGTCAACCCAGCCCTTAATTCCCTTGAGATGCTGTAAGCATAGCCATTGGCTGCTTCTGAATGCAGGTTGCTTATTGTGACGACCTTGGTTTATTTTTCTCTAACTTTTTTTTCCAGAAATTCATCTGGATTTGACTCAACTTTTTATCTTCTTTCTCTACTTTTAATCATATACTCATACCCCAAAGACAGTTCAGCCTACCAACTATTAAACTGACTTTCAACACGGCAGGTTTCTTTCTTTTTTTAATCTTTAATGAAGGAAAACCCTACTTTTATTTCCCCAGAGATAGAAATCTCAATTTATGTTCAAGCAGAGAAAACTTGTTAATTAAAACTGTCAAAGTGGAGTGAGCTTTGCGAATTTAATATATGTTGCATCAGTTGATGGGGGCAGGGGTTGAAATAGGAAATAATTCCCAGGTACTTTTGTGATTCAGTTATGATGACACTAATCTTCTGTTAGATCTTCAAACTGCAGATTTTGATGAAACCAAAACTGATCTGAATGTGTGGAGAACTGTACCACTACCTGCAAGGTGTCTTAGCTCTTTGGGCCTTATCCTGTTGCCTTCACTCTCAGACAACCTGCTTTAGGGCTAGTATTTTTTTGTTTGCTTGTTTTGCTTTTTTAAAAAATATCTTTATTGGAGTATAATTGCTTTACAATGTTGTATTAGTTTCTGTTGTACAACAGAGTGAATCAGCTATAAGTATACATATATCCCCATATCCCTTCCCTCTTGTTTTACTGTGTTTGTTTGTTTGTTTTCAGTTTAGGGGCAATGTGGACATAACACACAATAGCATAGCTCTTTTAGTTACTATGCACATTGCATTATGCTGTTTTCCTCACTCATAAGTCTAGGATAAGACTGAAATTATAGAATTATGGTCAAAATACTCTGCAAAAAACCAAAGGAGAGCAGATGTATAAGGAAATAACATAAACAACCATTACAAGATTAAAAATATATGTGTAAGAAATATTTTGACAGCAATGTCCCTTACCTTCCTAGTAAACTATATATTTCTTTTAAAAATGTTACTTTTTGTTTTGTACTAGAGCCATACCACTTTCAGAAGGGCACCACTTTGTATTTCCAGTCCAAATTAGCCTGTCATCTAAGATTCCTAGAATCCTGTTGGCTTACATTTGATTTAGTCCAGCCTCTGACTCAGGCTAGCAGTCCACTCACCCTGCAGTGGCCTCAGCGGGTGATTGTTCCAAATACCCCACATGTAGTGGTTCCGGAGTGGGGCTGCCCGAATTTGAATTCTAGTTTTGATACTTCACTAGCTGTGGTTATAGCCTTGGGCAGATTATTTAACCCCTGTGTACATTACTTCTCTCATCTGTGACATGGGGATAATAGTACCTACCCCACAAGACTGTTGTGATGATTAAATCAGATAACGTATAGTACTTATTATATCTTCTAGCACTTTCTTGTTGCTCTTACCGCTATTGGTATTTCACTGTCATGAAAATTGAAATGTTTGAAAATCCTTCTTTATTTTGATCTGAAATATCTATCTTTGTAATCTCTAACCACTGTGCTGCACAGAAAGAAAAAAATCTAACCCTTTCCCTACTTGCCAGACATTCAGATATTGGACAGGTAGGGACACAGTGTGAAAGCACGTTGTAAATTGTAAAATGCCATGCTACCTCCAAAGGAGTATTTAATATTATCATTATATCGTGGTCTACACTATAATTATTATTATTATTCTAAAATTTATTTATTTATTTATTTATGGCTTCGTTGGGTCTTCATTGATGTGCAGGGGATTTCTCTAGTTGCGGCGAGCGGGGGCTACTCTTCTTTGCGGTGCGCGGGCTTCTCATTATGGTGGCTTGTCTTTGTTGTGGAGCACTGGCTCTAGGCATGCGGGCTTCGGTAGTTATGGCACGTGGGTTCAGTAGTTGTGGCTTGTGGGCTGTGGAGCGCAAGCTCCGTAGTTGTGGCACATGGGCTCCACGTCATGTGGGGTCTTCCTGGACCAGGGCTCGAACCTGTGTCCCCTGCATTGGCAGGCGGATTCTTAACCACTGTGCTACTAGGGAAGTCCCTACACTATAATTATTATCTAATGTGTCCCTTGCATCTGCCACATTGTATGTTCTCCAGGCTAAATATTTTGCGCTCCTTCTAGTGTTGTTCATATAACAAGATTTCTAGATATTTAATCATCTTAGTTGCCTTACTTGGGATATACTCTAGTTTATTCATGTGTCCTTTAAAACATGGCCCCTAGGACTTGAACTTGGTCCTCTATATGCATTCAGATTAGTGCAGAGCACAATGCTAATATTTACCTCCACCTGCCCTTAAAAAAATATACTTCGTCATGAAGTGGAAAATTGTGTTGGTTTGAGGGAATATTATCATTGTGTTGGCTAAAGGGCCTTTTCTTTTTAATTAATTAATTAATTTGGCTGTGTCGGGTCTTAGTTGCAGCATGCAGGATCTTCATTGCGGCATGCGGGATCTTTTAGTTGTGACGCATGGGCTCCAGAGCACGCGGGATCTTTCATTGTGGCACGTGGGCTCTAGAGCACGCGGGCTCAGTAGTTGCAGTGCATGGGCTTAGTTGCCCCATGCATGTGGGATCTTAGTTCCCTGACCAGGGATTGAACCCACGCCACCTGCACTGGAAGGTGGATTCTTAACCACTGGACCACCAGGGAAGTCCCTAAGGGCCTTTTCAAGTGAACTCCCATTAAACCTGTTGAATATTTTAAAACTTGCCTTCACTTACTTTTTCACCATTTTTTGAGCCCTTTTCTTTGTGCCAGGCATGGTGCTGTGTGCTTGGGATACAATATGGTGGGCTCCACCTTTGTCTCTATTGTATTTCAGTCCCTAGCACAGCCTGTTGCTATTCTTGGATTCCAGTTTTGTTTGAAACCAGATTAGCTGAGTCTCTATGTTTTATATCATTCATAAACTTGATCAACATGCTTCCTCTGTGTTCCCTAACTTGTTGGGTTAAAAATGGTGTCTCAGTTGTGTCAGTACAGAGCCCTGAGATGAGCAGCTAGATCTCCTTTTGTGAGGTGGACATTGATTCGTTAATTAGTGCTCTTTAAAAAAAAACCTTGGGACTTCCCTGGTGGTGCAGTGGTTAAGAATCCGCCTGCCAATGCAGGGGACACAGGTTCAAGCCCTGGTCTGGAAGATCCTGCATGCTGTGGAGCAACTAAGCCCGTGTGCCACAACTACTGAGCCTGCACTCTAGAGCCCACGTGCCACAACTGCTGAGCCTGCGCGCCACAACTACTGAAGCCCGCGCGCCTAGAGCCCATGCTCCGCAACAAGAGAAGCCACCACAATGAGAAGCCCATGTACCGCAACGAAGAGTAGCCCCTGCTTGCTGCAACTAGAGAAAGCCCACACACAGCAAAGACGACCCAGTGCAGCCAAAAATAAATAAATAAAGTAAATTTATAAAAACAAACCAATAAAAAGACCTTTTTTTTTTTGCCTGCACTATGCGGCTTGCGGGATCTTAGTTCCCCAACCAGGGATCGAGCCTGGGACCCAGCAGTGAAAGCGCCGAGTCCTAACCACTGTATCACCAGGGAATTCCCGTAAAAAATCTTTTTAATTTGAAATAATTATGGATTCAGAGGATGTTGCAAAGAAATGTATAGAGAAGTCCGTGCACACTTTCTTCTAGCTTCTCCCAGTGTTACCGTCTCACCTAACTATAGTACAGTATCAAAATCAAGAAATTGAACTTGGTACGATCTGTAGAGCTTAATTCAGATTGTGTGTGTGTGTTTAGCCCTATGAAATTTTATCATACGTGTGGCCTTGTGTAACCACCACCACGATCAAGATACTTAACTCTGTCATCAGTGCAAGACTCCCTTGTTCTACCCCTTTATGGCCACATCTCTTCCCCCTCCCGCATGTCTACCCCCTTGCCAACTGTTCTCCTTCTCTATAATTATGTTGTTTCACGAATGTCACATAAATGGAATTGTGCAGTGTGTATCCTTTTGAGATTGTTTTTTTTTTTTTTTTTTTTTTTGCGGTACGCGGGCCTCTCACTGCTGCGGCCTCTCCCATTGCGGAGCAACAGGCTCCGGACGCGCAGGCTCAGTGGCCATGGCCCACGGACCCAGCCGCTCCGCGGCATGTGGGATCCTCCCACACCGGGGCACGAACCCGTGTCCCCTGCATCGGCAGGCGGACTCTCAAACACTGCGCCACCAGGGAAGCCCTGTTTTATTTTTACTCAGTGCAATTTCCTTGTGGTTCATCCAAGTTGTTGCATGTATCGATAGTTTGTTCCTTTTTGTTGCTGAATAACATTCCATTAGCATTCTTTTTGAGTATTCCATTAGTATTCTTTCTGAGTAAGGTTATTCAATCAATCATAAATCAACCTATCTGTATAACAGTGCAGAGCACATCTCGCTGTCTCATGTGAATGTATTCTACAGGGGAAAACACTTAATGGCATTACCTCAATCTACCAGTCTCACTACCTGATCATTGCTCATAACCATAAGTTTAATACCCCATTGTAGACTGTTTTTCATCAAGATCAGCAGTCTTTGATTTCTGAGCTGTTTTAGAAATATCTGACTTTTGAAAATTGGGCTGTTAGTTGTCCAGTCATAGTCTTCCTTCATTTTTGTAGTTGGCTGTGATTTTTCAGAGATACCAGTAGTGGCTTCTTAATCAGGAATGTTGGGTATCTCAGTAGCATGCGGTATTCTTGATGTGGGCCAACAGACCCAAACTGATTTGAAACTATTTGCTTGTCTCAATATTTCAATATCTGTTGGGCTCTGACAAACTATTGTTCACATTTGTGCCACCATTTTCAATTTGAAAATGATCCTTATCATTTAAGACGGAATCAAAATAGGAACTGAGTCAGTCATCCCACTGGTGTTCTTGCTCCCTCACTTGCTCTCTTTGTCACCTGTTCACATATATCTTCTATTTAGGGTTGATGATCTTACCTCGAAAAATCTGAGCTTGCTATAGCTACATTAGTTCCTGTAGCCCACCAGCATGTTTCCTGTGTAGCTACATTGTGTTCTTTACTCATTTCTCCTTTGTTCCTTTCAGGATCATGGGCGATTGATGATATTATGAGAACTTTCCCCTTGAAATCTTTTATTCCTCTTAAACAGTAGTCCACTTAAGAGTCACTATGGTCTCTTGTAGAAATGTCCATCCTCAATATCTGGGGAATATCTTGGTACCTATCACACTTTTTTGTTCTTGGTCATTACCCAACAGTACTTAAGATGATATCATGGCTGTATCTCCTAAAGTTTCTTTAACTTCTACTTTTACCAATCAGTTCTTCTTTCTTGGTCAAACTTACAGAGTTGTAGTTCCTCTTGCTGCTTCCTCAGCCTCCTAAAGGATAAAATTTCCCTCTTATAAGTTCAGTACAGCCCTTCCCCTTCCATAGACATATTGTTCCCTGGCTGACACTCCCTTCTCAGGTCCCTTGTGGCCTCCAGACCTCCTGTTCTTTGGTCAGGAAATGTCTGTATATTATCAACTATTTTTCTGGAACTCTTTGCCTTGATGACACTATTTTCTTCACTACCCTCTTAAATGGAAGCTGCTCATTCTCTCGTAGTTCCTCAATCTCAAAGCTGGCTTCTGCTGCCAGGATGTTGTTCAACACCATCCTTTTCCTTATTCTTGAATGCACATGCCATTGGGTAGTGTACCAATTCTCTTCATTGGCATAATCTGATCCCTGACTTACTTGCTCAGATTCTTTGAGACCTCCGGCACCTAGCTTAGTGTTCTGTGCTATCCTGACTCCTGGCATAATCCTAGACCATGTCAGTGGCCACACTGATGCATCATCAAATGCTCCAGCGTAACACTTCCTTGACCTCCAGTACTGTGACCATCATTTTTGGTCTGCCTCAGTAACTTCATCTTATGGCCACACTTTGGGCCTTGTCACCAGCTGGAACTGTCCTACCTCTGATATTTCAAACGCTGAAGTTCAGTTTTTTGACTAGTACCTTTAGCCTTCCACATCCCATATTCCCTTTCTCTCACAGAACCTTTCTGACCTCATCGTCCCTTTTCTTTTCTTCCTGACTTTCAGTCCTCTCCTGCTTCTACGGTCTTTCCCACTCAGTCAGCCATTTCTCACCCCCGCTAAACCCTGCCAGCCATTTGATATCAATTCCCACCAGTATCCTCAATTACCTCACGTCCCTCTTGTTCCCCTGCACCTGCCCTGCCAATCCTCGAACCTCGATGGACTTTAGCATATGTTTTCTTCCGTCCTGTTCCCAGGCTGCTGAGTTGTCCTCGGGAAAATCACCTCACCATGCTGATTATATCCATGACCAAAGTGTGATTTCTGACCACAGCTGGATCCTCAACGGCTGCTCACTAATCCTTTTTTACACATTCCTAGTTGGTTCCTTTTCCAATTTCCCACAGCATCTGTTCCATTTTCTTACTGCACCCCTCCATTGCCCTAATTTAGCCTTCCCTATCCCCAATTTCTTTCAGCAGATAATCTAGTTACGTACTTCCCTGAAAAGATAGAGCCCACTGGTCACAGACTCTCTTTCCCTTGAAACATTTATTTCCATGGCTACTTTTATCTTCATTCTTCTCATATCATCTTTTCCAATGCTTTTTACTTATCCCCCAATGCCTCCTTAATGATATTCTCTGTTCCATTCATCTCTTCCTTCTGTCTCTTTAGTATTTTCCTCAAAGAACTCTTTTTCTTCTACTTGCACATATCCAAGAATCCCTCTTTCACTTATTTCCCCCAAATTCCATCCCTACAGACTAATGGGAAATCTTTTTCCTTTATTTTATCTGAAAATTTCTTGAAACAGCCATCTATGCTTCCTCATTTTTCAGCCTTCAACTCATAAAATCTGGCTTGTGCACCCTTCCCTCTAGTAAAAACTGACCTCTCATAGGTTAGCATTGACTTTGAAATTCAGACTGTGTGGATTCGATGTCCCGAGGTACAGAAAACAGAGGAGGGAAGGAAGGAGTGTGTGTGTGTGTGTGTGTGTGTGTGTGTGTGTGTGTGTGTACATACAAGATTGCCCATGCTTGTTTAGAGGGGAAAAGAAGTATCAGGGAGAGGGGATAGAATTCAATACTATACCTTTCTTCTGTTCCAGAAAAGTTCATAAATCACATGATGTAATAACATCACTTCTTTCTCTTTGCTTTATTCTCAGCTGTTGTTCACTGTGTTTCCACCATCTGGTTTATTAAATTTCATAAGAAAGTACTACTGCCTTTTTACTACAAATGATGATGAGGATGATGATGGTGATGATGATAATGGCCACCTTTGGGGTGCTTACTCTGTGCCACATACTGTGATAGATACTTGAATGTATTAAATAGCCTTTGGTTTTCATAAGAGCTTAGTGAAGTAAGTATTGTAATACCCATTTTATGGATGGGCCAGTGATGGTTCAGAGAGGGTAAGTGTTTTAACCAAGATTACGTGACAAGCAAGAGCCAGCACCCTGGTCGGCCTGACTTCAAACCTCTCCTTAACCATTATACTTTACTGCCTTCTATGATCTAGTGCCAGATGCCATCTCACTCCTTCTTGATGATGGTAACTGTGAGGTCATTGCTTTCTGGTGTTTGAAGTGCCCCAGTGACTTTGTGTATTACTACTACTCTTTAAATCAGTCTGAGGACTTCTAAAGCCCTAGGCATGATTCTAGCTCTTTTTTTTTTAAAAAAAAAAAACATCTTTATTAGAGCATAACTGCTCTACAATGGTGTGTCAGTTTCGATTCTAGCTCTTTTGTCTGGTTTTCTCTTGAAGAGCAGAGGGTGTCTCTTCCACTGTGGTTTTTCTTTCTATGTCACATTTTTGGTGGTGTTTTTCTCTTTTCCTTAACATTTTCTTTTAAGTCCATATTCATCATGTTAATGAATCTCCAGCAAAATCATTTCTTCCTTGTCTGTGTGAAATTTCCCCCTCCCTTGCCAGAAGTTCATCATTCTGAGATCTTAAGTGATTATCCAGAGAACTACATCCTATTCTTTGACATCATCTAAGTAGCAATATTCATTTCCCGTATCTTCCCTTCTGGTCAAGAGTCATGACCTTCAACAAGGAAGAAGAGGTAGAAAGCTCCCACATGCCCCTAAAGTCTTCAGTTTTCTGCCTAAACTTACAAAATCAGTAGATATAGTCCAGGTTCTTCTTGGTTGTATAATTTGTTGCCAGATCTAGACATTTTCAGGACAAAATAAACTGGAAGATGCATGGCATCCATGTCCATCTCACTGAAAGAGTCAAAAAAGTCCAGCATGGGAGAATTAGCTGGGACTGAAAAAAAAAACCTCTTTCTGTTAATTGGGCTGGAAGGACAGACACCAATGAAGACAACTGCAAAGTTAACAGGAAACATTGTTTCTCCCAAAGTCAGGCAGCAGCTGTAAAAAGCCATAAAGATACACTCTTTCAGTGAATACTGCTTTCTTGTTAATGGTGCCCGAGACCCACTTTGCTGTTCCCATCTGTTACTGGGGATTCCCAATTGATGAGCTGCCCTTGCCTCAGAAGAGCACCCAACCCTTAGTTTATCGCCGCTTCTCCTAATCCTGCCTCAAAAATAATAACCAATCCAGAACTGATCCCCACTTTCCTTAGGCCCTTCTCAGAATCATTCAGAAACATCCCTGAAAGATGTTTCCCTTCTTCTCGTTGAGCAGCATCCCATGGTTCCTCTGGAGTGCCCTCCCTTATGATGCATGAATAAATCTGCCTTTGTCAGACTATAGGCTTGTCCTTGGTGATCTCTAGGTGATTAAGCTTGAAATGTCATTCTCACCTTGAGCTTACCCCAAATGAGAGCTTGGCCTATTTAATTAAGTTCAAGCCTGGCCCAGTTCCATATTTTCTGCCTTGAGAATGAAGGTCCCCACCCTCTTCCTGGCCCAACCAGGTATAGTACTGATAACAGATTGATAGGGTGCCATCTTAGCCTAGAGGCAATAGCATGAGCTGAAAATCCAGTATTGGAACGAGATTAGGGACCTGACATACCTGGGCCAGTACTACAAGTGATGGTAAAAGGGGTGCAGACTTAATGAACAGCCAGCCAGTGACTCCAGAAAGAGGTGGGTGGTGAAAGAAGTGAGAGACATACGTTGGTTTTAAAATTTTTTTTTAAGGAAGTGTTTGACTTGAGGTGGGGGCAAGAGCAAGTGATTCTGGGTAGAGCAGAATGACTTGTGTAAGAGGATGGAAGCCGGAATGAACAAGTCATGATGGAGCAATAACCCTTCCCTTGAGACTGGAGAGGCAAAGAACAAGAAAGCTGTGTTTGATCTCTCTTCCCAGTGAAGTACATGGTTTGAGGACTGGGGAGAGGCTGATTAAGATTTAAGAAGAGACTATTGCAACAGGTGGCCATCACAGTAATGTAAAAGTAGTCTAGAAAGGAGGAGGAACAGAAATGTCTGGCAGTACCCAGGACAAAGTGGTAACCACTTGGCTGCTTCTTTGAGGACACTTTACTTGCTACCTGTGGAGATGATGCTTTCAACTTCTGCTCACCTGGGCCACTCAAAGCAAGGAAATATTTCTTCCTGCTTGATTCCAGCCTTTCATTAGGAAAAAGGGAATTTGATTTCCCACCTTAGAAGGTATCTCAGGACAAACGTTACAAACCAGGTCAGTATTCCCTGCAAAAGAGGGATGACAGGTGAATTCCATGTCATTTACTTTGTTTTTGTTTTTTTAAAACATATTTATTTATTTATTTGGCTGCACCGGGTCTTAGTTGCGGCATGAGAGATCTTCATTGCCGTGCGCGGGATCTTTGTTGCAGTGTGCGGGATCTTTAGTTGCGGCATGTGGGATCTTTTAGTTGTGGCATGCGGGATCTAGTCCCAGGGATTGAACCCGGGCCCCCTGCATTGGTAACGTGGAGTCTTAGCCACTGGACCACCAGGGATGTCCCCATGTCAGTTACTTTGAAGACCTGTGCTGTTTCCCAGTGAGGCCATTTAGGGTATAGTCCATGTTCTTGCTGTTTGTGGACCATTAAGTCTGTCTTTTTCTCTTGTTCTCACCAAAAAGTGCTAAGGAATGCCTGCATTGCATCATCATTTTGGCTTAAATCAAAGCCTTAATTCTGCTGCTTTTGCAGTGAACTAGCACCTTTCTTACCTTGGGCAACTTCATTGAAGTTGGTTAACCGGTTAGGTGGTAACTCTACCTCTTTTGGGTTATTTCCTATTTGGATGGGATGCATGTTGCATTTTTAACTCTGACTATAAAAACAGTAATGTTACTTATGGTACATTTGCTTTGGTCTGGAAGAATATTTGTTCAGCAACCATTTATTGAACACCAACTGTGTGCCAGAAAATATCAAGCAATGTTTTGAAAATAGAGCTGTTTTTGTTGAAATTAGAGCAGCAAACAAGGTATGTTCTTTTGAAAGAACTGTTACAGGAGGAGTAGGTGAGAGATTACTTCTTGAAAAAAACTTCATTAATTCCATCCAATTGTAGGAAAAGTCACTGTATTTTAGCAAAAAGTGTAGCTTGAAACAAACTTTTGCCAGTTACAGCTTTAATGAACAAGTAGCAGTTTAGTGCCAGGCTTTGTTCTAAGCACCTTACAAATAAGAACTCATTAATCCCCAACAACCCTGTGAGGTAAATACTATTTTCACCTCCATTTTATAAGTGAAGAAACATGGAGGTCTGACATCTTATTCAAGGTTACAAGATATTAAGTCATGATGTTAGGATTTGAAATGCAGGCAGTTTGTGCTACCTGTATTAAGCTGCAAGTAGATTCTTTCTGAAGGACGTGTAAGTTTAATTTGCTTAATTGAATTTGTCATGCCGCCGAAATCCTGCTTATGCTGTTGATCTGTTTATTGAACTTTCTCCCTTTTTGAAGATATTTTTCTACCTAGCTATAATCCAGTTTATGACAGATTCTGAATTAATAGTATTTATTTTTTATTTTTATTTTTTTTTCGGTACGCGGGCCTCTCACTGTTGCGGCCTCTCCTGTCGCGGAGCAACAGGCTCCGGACGCGCAGGCCCAGCGGCCATGGTCCACGGGCCCAGCCGCTCCGCGGCATGCGGGACCGCCCCCGGACCGGGGCACAAACCCGCGTCCCCTGCATCGGCAGGCGGACTCCCAACCACTGCGCCACCAGGGAAGCCCTAATTTTGTTATTTTTATTATTTTTTGCTTATTTTTTGATATCTACTATGTGCCGGGCACTTGTCTCCAAGGCTCATTCTTTCAGCCATCAAGAGTGTTCAGTTCCACAAGCCGTCTCTTCCATTGCTCCCTCAATAGCAGATTCCTACAGACCCCACATGGGACAATTTTTATCCTGCCTCAGTCTGTTAGTGACTGAGTGTCCCAAGTTCAAGGAAAACCCTTTCTTGAACTTCATCAATATCTGCATGACTGAAAATTGTGTCACATACAACAAAGCATATGTGCTTCCAGGGCAGCCAGCAGGGGGATTGAAATAGGTCTGTCTTGTGTTGTCTCGTGCTGCTCATTCCACTTGGAAGTTGAACGCACAGGCTCATACTCCTCAGCTTAAACCGGGAACATCAAAGTGACAGAGGGGCTGAAGGATCTGCCCAGGATTGGTTTAATGATTTGTAAGAATCTGTTCGGCCTTGAGAACGTGTGATTTTTTTTTTTTTTTTTTTTTTTTTTTTTTTGGCGGTACGAGCAGCCGTGGCTCACGGGCCCAGCCGCTCCGCGGCATGTGGGATCTTCCCGGACTGGGGCACGAACCGTGTCCCCTGCATCGGCAGGCGGACTCTCAACTACTGCGCCACCAGGGAAGCCCTTTATCTATTTTTTAATCAGCTTTATTGAGACATAATGACACGCAATAAACGGCACATATTTAAAGTGTACAATGTGATAAGTTTTGAAATATGTATACACCTATGAAGCCATCACCACAATCAAGACAATGAAAATATCCATTACCTCCACAAGTTTCCCTTTGTTAATTCCTCCCTTCTCAGCCAGTGGAGACACCGCCCCGCCACCGACTCCCCCACCAATCTGCTTTCTATCACTATGCGTTAATTTGCATTTCCTAGAGTTTTATGTAAATGGAATCATACAGTATGTAGTCTCTTTTGTTTGGCTCCTTTTGTTCAGCATAATTATTTTGAGGTTCAGCCGTGTTGTACATACCAACAGCCCCATTGCTTTTTATTATCCTATTGTGTGGTCATACTACAGTTTATTTATCCATTCCCCTGTTGATGGACATTGGAGTTATTTATGGTTTTTAGCTACTGTGAATAATGCTGCTGTGAACATTTGTGAGCAAATCTTTCTATGGACATATGCTTTCATTTCTCTTGAGTAAATAGCTGAGATTGGAATGACTGTGTCATATGGTAGGTGTATGTTTAACTTCTAAGAAACTGCCAACTTGTTATCCACAGTGGTTGCTGATGGTAATGTAAAATGGTAGAGTCAGTGAGTTTCAGATGCTCCACGTCTGTCCCAATACTTGATATGGTCAGCGTATTTGACTTTGGCCATTCTAGTAGGTGCATGGTGGTATCTCATTGTAGCCTTAAATTGTCTCTTACTTTTAACTCATTTGTGTCATTATATGTATATATTTTTAAAAATAAATTTATTTATTTATTTTTGGCTGTGTTGGGTCTTCGTTGCTGCGCATGGGCTTTCTCTTGCTGCGGCGAGTGGGGGTTACTCTTTGTTGCGGTGCGTGGGCTTCTCATTGTGGTGGCTTCTCGTTGTGGAGCATGGGCTCTGGGCGCGTGCGGGCTTCAGTAGTTGCAGCACACGGGCTCAGTAGTTGTGGCTCGTGGGCTGTAGAGTGCAGGCTCAGTAGTTGTAGCGCACGGGCTTAGTTGCTCCACGGCATGTGGGATCTTCCCGGACCAGGGGTGGAACCCGTGTCTCCTGCATTGGCAGACGGATTCTTAAACACTGCACCACCAGGGAAGTCTCTATTTATTTATTTTTTAATTGAAGTGCAGTTGATTTACAATGTTGTGTTAGTTTCAGGTGACAGCAAAATGATTGTTATACATCCATGTATTCTTTTTCAGATTCTTTTCTGAATGTTTTTCTACTGATAGACTTGTGCAATAAAAAGATTTGTGAAGCAACCCATCCAGAGTTTGACAAAATGCTTTCACTATCAGCTCAGCTGATCCTACCACCACGCTGTGACGCAGGCAAGATGTATTTTCTCACCCCTATCAAATATGGAGAAACACTGAGGAATTTACTAAAGATATAAAGCTTAGCGATTGTTAGACCTGGGCCTCAACCCCAGGATTTCTGACCCCAGAGTTCATATGTTTCCACACCAAGTGACCTTGCTGAATAAGCTCTCAGCTGTCTACATGTGACTTTTCTACTTAGGAATTTTAAGGCCATTTAAAATCATATGATTCTACAGCCTGTGCTGGATGCTTGCAACATACAGATTTGAAGACGTTGTGGCTCAGTGAGGTTAAGTGGCTGTTAACTTCCTTAAGCAAAGTAGGAAAAAGGAAACCTTACTGCCATTTCCCTTCCTCCTCTCACAAGGACCCCCCACACATCCTCAGAAATGTTTGACTTGACTAACAGCAACATTTATATGGTGCTTTACCAATTATAATGCATTTTAATACATTCTTTCATTTTAGATCCACACCAACCCTGGGAAAACAAGTTCCCAGGTGATGCACGTGTACCTTCAAGTCTGAGAAGCACTGGTCTAGGGCACTGACCCTTCACTTCTACTCAAGCCTGGCTCTCACCAACCTCTCTGGCAGTGCCTTGTCATGGCCTTGTCATGGCCAGTGCCAGAGAAACTTTCTCTGTAGCCAGACAGTTTCTCTTTAGTCAAAGGTGGCAGTCTTCAGAGTGGGATATACAAGATAATCTACTAGGATGTAGGAAGGAAATAATTAGGAAAAAACTTTTTGGACATTTCTCCAGCTGTTCTTCTATCTTCTTTTTTAGCAGCTTTATTAAGATATAATTCACACACCATCAGCTCACCCATTTAGAGTATATGATTCAATGGTTTTAATTATATTCACCCCCAACCCTAGGAGACCACTGCGCTACTTTCTGTGCCTATTCTAGACATTTCATATACATGGAATCATACTATATGTGGTCTTTTGCGTCTGGCTTCGTTCAGTCAGCATAATGTTTTCAAGGTCCATCCATGTAACTGTACTCCATTCCTTTTATTACCTAATAATATTCCATTGTATGGATGTACCATATTTTGTCTATCCATTCACCAGTTCACGGACATTAGGGTTGTTTCCACTTGTATACTATTACGAATAATGCTGCTATGAACAGTTGCATACAAGTTTCTTGGTGGACATATATTTTCATTTCTCTTGGATATTAACTGTGTTCCTTGATGAATATAAATGTTATGTGTTACATTTTGAGAAAAGAAAACAATAGAAAAGTGAACATGATTCTTTAAGGGAATTAAATTTTTATTTCTTATTTGTCTTTCCATGTTATCCCTCTCACTCTCTCCCATTTTATTGACCTTTTATTTAGCTCTTTACATGTCTTCCTGACTGCTGCTTACTCCTGTCGGGGATGCTGTGAGGAGAAATGAAACATTTATTATTGAGTAACATTGAAGTGCTAAGTACTTCACGTTTAACTTCATAAAAACCTATGTAAGGTTGGTGCTGTTAAACCCACTTAAGGATAAGGAAACTAAGGCTCTGAGATTATAACTTGTTCAAAATCACCTAGTGATTAATAGGCAGATGTGAGATGAGCCCACTTCTATTTGATTCCAAAGCCCATGCTCTTTCCATAGATTGTCTACCAGATGAATATTTATTGAGGTTTAGAGGGCAGATCTTGCTTCTCACTGAAGACACCAAAATGGATGTATGGAGTGAGAAAAATAAGAAGTGAGGGATTATGCCAAGATTTTGATGAGAATACATGAATGGAGTATGGGGGAGGTAGAAGGGATGGTAGAGGAATATAGAAGTAGAACCTAGTTTGTGGAAGGAAGGTGTTGGCGAGTGTTCAGTTTGGGACATACAGAATTTGAGGACATCACTCATTCAGGTGATACTTAATTTGAGTGGCTTGTCTGTGCCTGGCATAGTTCAGGATGCTGGAGATACATTGAGAAAAGGCCTAGTCATGGTTCCTGCCCTAATGGAGATTGTGGGCTTAGTAGGGCAGACAGACAAAAACAATTATAACTAAGTGTAATGGGTGTCATGATAGAAGTGAGGAGAAGGATTTAATTCAGGCGCCTTGAGAAAGTGATTCTATGAGGCTCCGGGGTGAGTAGAAAGAAGTTTAAAATGGCTATAGCTTGGATAAACAGTAAGGTCCTACTGTATAGCACAGGGAACTATATTCAATATCCTGTGATAAACCATAATGGAAAAGAATATGAAAAAGAATGTGTGTGTATGTGTGTGTGTGTGTGTGTGTGTGTATGTATATACATATATATGTGTATATAACTGAATCACTTTGCTGTACAGGAGAAATTAACACAACATTGTGAATCAACTATACTTCAGTAAAACAAATTTAAAAAAATAAAATAGCTATAGCTTAAGGTACAAATGGGGGAAGGACAGAGAATTACCGGAGACGGATATAGGAGATAAAAAGATTGAAGGGTTGATAATGTTGTTTTCCCCTAACTAACCCCTTCCTACACGGGGGTGGGGGGGAAGATGATTCCCTACAGCTACAAGGAACAACTAGTAGTTCCCTGACTCTCATGCTTTGTTGCCTCCATGCCTTTGAGTGTGCCATGACCTCTGCCTGGAATTTTCCTCCCCCATCCCTTTTGTCTAGCCAACTCCTGCCCATCTTTATCGTAATCTTTCAGAAAGTCTGCTGTGACCCCTTGTTCCATGTCCCCACAGTTTCTTGGGTCTACTGATCACACTGGCTCTTCTATTAATTGTAAGTGCCTTAAGAGCAGGGACCTGTTCATCGACCTGAGTAGCCCCCCAGTGCTTGACACATAGTAGGATAGATACATGGATGAATTAAACAAAAATGATCACATCTGGAGAAAAATCTGCATTTTATGAACAAGAGGAGGCTTCATTACTTCATTAAAAAGGGAGCTTGGCTGTCAGTCTAACTCAGTGGTTCTTAACCTGGGGTGATTTTGCCTACCCCGGCCCCCCCAGCCCAGGACACTTGAAAATGTATGGGGACATTTTTGGTTGTGACAGTTGACTGGGGGGAGGGGGCAGGTATCTACTGGCATCGAGTAGAGGCCAAGGATGCTGCTAAGCATTCTGTAGTGTACAAGGCAACCCATCACAAGTTACCCAGCCCAAAATGTCAGTAGTGCTGAGGTTGAGAAACCCGGGTTGGTAACAGAGCCAGAACCAAAACCCCAAGAGACCCCCAGCGTGTGAGTGGTGGTTAAGGAATAATGGTAGAACAATCCACAGGAGGTACTGGTTTCCAGGGTGAAGTGGTCCTTGGTATCAGATATTCCTGAAGAACTGCTAAATATGAGAACAGGCAAAGGGAGTTGAGACTGCTGCTAATAGTTAAGACTCCTGAAATGGAGGGCGGTGAGGATAATGTCATTCAGAAGTGACAGGTTTGAGTAGGGGGGACCTGAAAGCTTTCAGTTTGCAGTCATCTGTGCAAAAGAACTGCTTGTTAAAATTTGTATTTAATGTTAGGCTTCTGGAAATAACTTGCCAGGACTCTCATCCTTCTAACACAGCAGCTCTTATTCTTTTTGTGTTTTCTTTCAGGCTTTGTCTATGTGCATAAGTATTTTTACAGTGGAGTGTTGCTGTAACAGTACATAAAAAGGTGTTTTCAAAGGTTATGCCAGAGTGGTAGGCAGCAAAGGTAAACTGGATTCCATGGCCAGTTTGTTCTGCTTGGGGGAAGGGTGGTTTGGTGGACTTGGAGGTCCTAGGAAAAGCTAAGCAGGTGCCTTAGGCTAATTTTGGTTCTCTGGGAAGAAACCAATAAAAAAGCCAACTTCAGAACAGAAATTTTTCTCAAGCCTCATTAAGGAAGTCAAGGATATAGATAAGACAATGGGAGAGGAAAAGTCTCCTTCAGGGGAAAAGCTTGTATCGTAAATAGTAGATACTCAGAGCGATTTGGATTGGATAGTTTTCTAAAGAAGCTTTTTATTGAGTGGGCGTGAGGGTAGAAAAGAATTTTAGAGCCTTGTCTATGTTGGGGGAGGGAGAGTTAAAATAGGTGCTGGTATTAGGGATTTGTTTCCCTAACAAGTTGAGTATGTTAGAGAAATGCTGACACTGAATATAATTTTTTAAAGCAGTTATTTTCCATACAAGGCTTTAAAAAAGTTCTCTTTAAAAAGAAACTTCATGACTATATGTGTGTCAGGCACAGTGCAGTGAATCTTTAAGCACACTTCATAAGCCAGGGAAATTAATGGTGGTATCCCCAGTTTGTAGGATGAGGAAATTGAGGCTATAAGAAGTAAAATGATGGGCCTAGAGTCAGGCAGCAAGTAAGTGTCAGGGCTAGAATTCTAAACCCTGGTATGTTTTTCTGCAAGTCTACTGTTATTAACATAGCAACAGAGTTGCTATAGTGATCAGTTTCCTAGAGGTATCTGATATATCTTCATACCTCTCCTTATTGGACTACAGTCAGTACCCAAGGTTGAACATCAGGACCACAAGGGGAGTTTTCAAAATATGTGTGTCTAGACTTCCTCCAAAGAGGATCTATGGAGGGAGACTGAAAAAAAAAAAAAAAAAAAAAAAAGAACCACTTTCCCCCCACCCCCATTTCCTCCTAGTGCCTCCTCTTTCCCAGAAGCCAGGCTGTACAAAGGCTGATTTTAGAGTGTGGAGCAGGTGGCGGGCAGGGCTGGGCCAGCCAGCCTCAAGCCAATTCAGCTGTGATGGTGACAGCTGCTCCTCTCCAGTTGCCCATAACTAGCAGATCTCAATCACCTGGAAGAGGGACAGGGAGCAAAAGGGTCTTTTGTGGCCATGGGCAACTGGCGTCAAGCTTTCTGGATTTCAGTTTTCTCTCTGTTGCAAATCAACGGTGTGACATTGGGTAAGCTGATCCCTTAACTACTTTTTTTTTTTAAGGCAGTTATTTTGCATAGAAGACCAGGAGACAGGATAAAGTAGTGGTTGGGTAGGTTTGGTCTGTAGACTCTCCCAAAAGGATGGACATTTTTTCCAACCAATGTGGAAGATAAAGGTAGGAGCAAAGTATCTATGGATGGCGTGGGGTGTATATTACTTGAGGGGACAGCAAGATTGAAGGAGTGTCTGTGGTTCTGTTTTAAACGGAAGGAGTGGACCACGTGTCACTGGAGATATAGGGGTCCCTTGGAGGCAGTTGAACCAAAGGCCCGCACAAAGGTGAGGAAGAAGGTAGTCAAAATGCAGGTTAGGGGGCCAACTTTGCAGAGGATGGGGGGAATTTCATCCTCTGAAACAAGGAAAAAAGTTGAATATGATATGTTTTTCTTTACTGTATACTAATATACCTGAAAAGAGGGCAATATCTTCCTCACAACTCTTTCTTACCTCTGTGTCCTTGTGATTTTTAGTGAAAGACAGATGTTTTGTGTTCTATCTTCATTTTATTTTATTAAAGTCTTGCCTACAGCCCACTTCTCTTCACACCCTCCACCACGGGCCACACATTTATCATTTTTCATTTTTGATGGCTAGATTTTAGTCCGTCACTAATATACCACAGTTTATTTAACCATTTACCATTTTTAAAACTTTTGGGAAGCAGATGATTTCTTTGTAAGAATGAACTTGTCCACAGTTTTCTCACATTGCTCATTTCTGTGTATCACAGGATAGTTCTGAAGCTTTGCACCTGCCTTGAATTATTTCTGTCCATTCTTCAGACTCAACAAAGTATAATTCACTTTCAGCCCATCATACATATCTACTCGTTTGGCCGTGTCTTTGTGAATTTAAAAAATATCCTCCATTATTAGGTAAGCGTTAGGTGACTTTTTAGCTCCTCTGCTTGCTTCACTTCTTTGGCTATGCTTTCTCTACTTTTTGTTCCCTATAATTTTTTTGTATTGAAGCAACTTTACTTTTATAAATTCTAATTAGTCACATTAAAGGTCTAGTACTGTCTAATGTATTTAGGATTAAAGGTATAAATATTCTTATGATTATTGGGATGCTGAATTAATTATATATCTGTATGTATCTCTTAGTTTTATATTACAGAGTTAAAATAACATTTATTTTTATTGATATAATTAACATATAACATTAAGATGTACAACATGTTGGTTTGATACATTTATATATTGCAATATGGTTACCACGGTAGTGTTAGCTAACACCTCTATCATAAAATAATATTTAACATCTAATGCCACTTTTAGAATAAATTCAGCCAGTCCTTCACTGTTGAAAGCTTTGTTTCTCTTCATAATATAGGCTTTAATGAAACAAAATGATTAAAATAGCCCCAAATGCCTTTTTAGAAGTATGTTTTAAATGTTGTAAAATCACCAGAAAGTGTATAAAAGTTATTTATTGATAAAGAAGCTTGTGACTGGAAATATTTTCAACCAAATTTCCAAAAGCAGTTTCACTTAATGGCAGAAATAAACTGGAGAAATACTTATGAAAGATTGCCAAACAGATTTAGGCATAAATGGCTAAAAATCTGAAATTAAAAAAAAATCTGAAAGGAGCTGAAATGCTAAAAACATGCCCTAAAGGTTACAGAACTATCCTAGTGGTGCATGGAAATAGTATTAAAAATGCCAGTGACCAAAAAATATGGATTTTTCTCCTGTTTGTTGCTTTAACTAATTCATCTGGAGCCAATAGAGTACTGTAACCTTAAAAACTAGTATCATTTGTCAGGAGAATAAAATGTGGCTGTAGCATTGAATTTTATTACAGAGTTAATAGGTAGTGCTTTAATCGCCGATGAGGCTAAACAGTTTTCAGTGTTCCTTTCTTGGTGACTGATGTAAGATTTTTATATTTTTTAGCTACTTACCCAAAGGAAGGTAGTATTAACTATCAGGTTGTATCAGATCTTTATTATTTTCTGTATTAAGTTCTTTTTCCATCAAAATCATGGCTGCTTTTATCTGTATGGCTTTCTTTTTAAACTTTGTAATTTTTTAATGTACGAAAAGCTTTATTTTTATTTAGTCATATTCATCACCCATAGGTGATAATTTCTTCTTTTGCTTTGGTATTAATAAAATTCTTTCACACATTGATTATAAATGTACCTTTCCATTTTGTTATAGTGTCTCATAATTAAAAAAAAAACTGAATCCTTGACTCATCTGGAATGAATTTTAATTGTTTTCCCAAAAGCATTTATCGAAAGTTCCTTTCCCCAATGAACTGTCATTTCTCACACTGTAATTCAAAGACATTGTGTGAATTCTTTTTCTGCTATCCATTCTCCCACATAGTTGAAGTTGCTTGAATCCTATTCTAATTTCAGGTTTCATGGTAAATGCATTCCTCCATCTGTGAGCCTTATACATATCTTTCCCTACTTAAAAAAAAATATTTCCCTACTTTTTATTCTGGAAACTCAACCCTATACTACACCCTAACCAAAAGAAAAACAGTGATAAAACAAACAAAAAACTGCATCTTGAAATTGCATGGAAAGATACCGTAGGTATTTTATTTTATTTTTCCATGCCTCAGCATCTCAGTTTTAGCAGATTTTTATTCCATTTATTTACTTATTTTTTAAGTCAAGTTTTCAAGCACAGAAGTCAGGCCTTTCAAGATTCAGGATTTAAATCCAAATATTACTAAATTCATTTCTTTCTATTACTAGTAGCCGGAGAGCAGCAGCTGTTGAGCTTTTGAGAGAATAGCAAAGAACACAGAGGATGTATTTGGACTACCGTTAATTGTGTTCGAGCTAAAATATGAAGCTGAAATCAATAGAATAAACCTTCTAAAGATTAAATTCACCAAACTCTCAGTGGCATCATTAAGGAAATTAGTCTAAGTCCTCCGGTCCTGTGTTCTTTGCCTCTGAGCCTGAAGGCTTTGTGATGCTTCTAACTGGAGCCAGTGGCCATACGTCTGCGGGAATGGCGGGGCGGGGGTGGGTGGGTGGGAATTATCTTGGCTTTTGCTGCCGTTCCTCTTTTCCCTTTGACTGCCATTATCATCCGTGCTCATTTCTTTCTGTGTTTTTGATCTCCTAATTTTGAGCTGTTTTTCAAAGTGGCAACAGAGACAAAACATCGTTTTCAATGCAGGTGACATTTAGGAACAAAATAAGTTGGAAGTTTTAAGACTAAATATAAAATCCCTTTAAATGTCCTGAAGGGCCAGGGGGAGCCTAAATGTAGAGGAGCCCCTTGCCCCCTGGTGGGAAACTTGTAATGTCGACTTTCAGGATTCCTTTTTACATTCCAACAAGTAGCATCATATAAAACAGGATGGGGGAACTTGTATTTTATTTTTTCTATCAAGGGTCACTGACCCACTGAAAGATTTCATTTAAGGATCACAAGTTTAAAAAAGCAACTTTTTAAAAGTAAAGAAATATAACATGTTCCATTCATCTGTTTTTAAAATTAGAAAAAGGGAACATAAAACCCCCTATTCAGTAAATGCAGCAAGTACAATAATTTACAAGAAGTACTTGGGTTTTACGTTATTGGCAGTTAGAAGAGAAACAGAGGAGAAGGAAAAAGAGGGGAATACTGAGTTACATTTACATAAAGGCTGGTCTCCCTGTAAAAAAAATAGAAACAGAAGCAGCTAGATAATGCCAAACTTTGCCATTGAAAGCATTATAGAAGTTGCAGTGCAAGTTTGTATGCATGTGTGATTTAAAACACCAACTGTTTATATTATTGTACATTTCTTACACATTCTTGTCTCTCTCCTTTGTTTCTATTTGTGTGTATAGAGAGAAAATCTTTCCACATTGCTTTTACCATTGGTTATGCAGTTTTTTGTTTTTGTCATTGATAGACCTTTTCAGCTAACATTAGTTTTTACACTTCCATGTATCATGATATAACACTTATTTAAATGGTTGAATTAAATAATATCACCCAAGTTCCTTGATATTAGAGAGTGCATGCTTCGTTCATGTGTGTATCACTTGAAATGAACAATCAGTGAGTGAGGGGAATAAGTGCTATATCGGGGTTGGTTTAATCACATCTCTGGGATTTTTAAAAAAGATTATGAATGCAATTGTGACAATTATCTTTTGTACAAAGCACCCTTTATAAATGGGAGAGGAGAGATTTACTTTGGGGAGGGGGGCGACCTGTTCCTGAACTGAGAGTACTGGGTCAGACAGTTGGTTTATGGGGTAGTATAGTCAATAGCATCTTGAGTGTGTCTTCATTATCCCAATAGCCCACAGTCACTTGGCTTTATTGTTTTACTAACACAGTGGGTGAATATGGTACTAAGTAATCATTTACTTGTGGTTTGTACATCATACTGTCACATTACAGAAGTAAACTTGACAGGATTCAGCGAACGTCTATGCAGAAATGAAGGCCTAAACATTTCTGTATTGTATTAAACTGTTGTCATCTTTGCCATAGTTAGTCCCCACAAAGTATATGTGGCCCAGTTAGGATAACTCTTGGGTTAACTTTTTTTGGTGGCTATTGCTGTGGTAAAACAAATTTCTGTAGATGTTTATTATTGGCATGCAATAGATTTTTGAGATTTTATCTTATAATTTGCCCCTTTGTTGAAGTCATTACTTTTAATTTTGTTTCTTGAATATCTTGGTCTTTCAGGTTATATAACTACATAATGTGCAAAAACTGCTGTTTTAATTTTATCTCCTTATACTACTTGCTCATTTTTCATGCGTCGTTACAATGGTCCAGTTTTCTAACATGATTAATTAGGAATGGTAATTAGATATCTTTGTGTTTTTCTGCTTTTATTTTTTGGATGAATACCTCCAGTGTGTCTGCTTTAAGAATAGTGTTGACTTCTTTCAGACATATCATATTTATAGTTAAAAGAAAATCCTTTTTTAAAAATCAGAAATGAATATTGAATTTTCAGATTATTTAAACCATATTTATTCACTTAATTTTGTGTTTATTATTTTTCTCGTGAATCGCTGGTCTTATTTAGAAATCAGCCTTGCAACCTCAGGCTAAAACCTGAATGCCCATGAAGATCAATTCTTGTAAAGTGTTGGTATATGGTTTGCTAAAATTTCATTTAGAATTTTGCATCTACGTTCACAGATAAGACAAAACTATAATTTTCCTTTTCAGAGTTTAGCCATAAGTCAGGTTTAGTAATCAAGCTGATGTTCACCTCATGAAAATGAATTTGACACAACACTTTTAGGAAACATTTGTGTAATAGGATTATTATTCATTTACTATTTAGACATTTAAGTGCCATTTTTGTTTCTTTTGAAGTTTGTTGATAATGTTGCTTATTTCTCTGGTCTATTTAGATTCCTTATTTCACTCTGGGTACTTGGGCTTTTCTTTTGAAGAAAGTTATTCCTTTTCTTTTTTAAAAAAATATATTTGCATATGGAATGCCCTAATAATGTAAATCATCTTTGCATGAATTATATATCTTTAAAGTCAGTAATTTGTGTGCTTTTCTCTTTCGTTGAATTGTACTACCAATTTCTCAATTTTATTAGTTATTTTAAACCGCTCTTTTCTTAAGAGTGGCATGTAGAGCTATGAATCTATTTTGATTCATATTTGAATTTTAAATAGTCCCTTACTTTCTTGGTTTAGTTGTCATTTAAGAAAGATATATTTTATAATTTCCATGTGGTTTGTGTTCTTTTATCCCACTTTTATCTTACTGCTTTGTGCTGTGTAAAAATCCTGCCACTTCTTATTTATTGAGAATGTTTTTGTGTCTGAGTATATGATAAATATTTTGTGAAAAAAATTTTCTCAAAATTTTCCAGTTGAATATTATGATAAACCTGATAGTTGTATTGATTGTTTTGTTTAGATATATTGAATTCTTTCATTGTTTTTGTTGCTAATTCGATTTCTCACATTCAAATAATGGAACAGTTCTCCAACTAGAATTGTGTTTGTCATGTTAAATTGTTCAATTTTTTGTTTTGTAAAAAAATCATTAGATTTTCTTTTATTTCCAAGATATTTAAAAAATCATTATCTAGAGCTTTAAAAAAATCATTTTATGGGCTTCCCTGGTGGCGCAGTGGTTGAGAGTCCGCCTGCCGATGCAGGGGACACGGGTTCGTGCCCCGGTCCGGGAAGATCCCACATGCCGCGGAGCGGCTGGGCCCGTGAGCCATGGCCGCTGAGCCTGCGCGTCCGGAACCTGTGCTCTGCAACGGGAGAGGCCACAACAGTGAGAGGCCCGAGTACCGCCAAAAAAAAAAAAAAAAAATCATTTAAAAATGTCTGTTTTTGGTTTAAAATTTGCTTTTTTTAAAAAAAATTCTGTGACTAATATCTTTTAAATTACATTAGCAAACCTAAAAGGAGTAGCCTTTTTAAAAAAAATGAAGTATAGTTGATTTACAATGTTGTATTAGTTTCAGGTGTACAGCATAGTGATTCAGTATTTTTGCAGATTATACTCCATTATAGGCTGTTACAAGATGATGGCTGTAATTCCCTGTGTTGTACATTGTATCCTTGTTGCTTGTCTATTTTATACACAGTCATTTGTATCTGTTAATTCCATACCCTTAATCTGTCCCTCCTCCCTTCCCTTCTCCCTTTGGTAACCACAAGTTTGTTTTCCATATCTGTGAGTCTGTTTCTGTTGCCATTTGCAGGAGTAGACGTTTTTAAAATGTATTTTTATAGGGACTTCCCTGGTGGTCCAGTGGTTAATACTCTGCGCTCCCAATGCAGGGGGCACAGGTTTGATCCCTGGTCGGGGAGCTAAGATCCCACATGCCACATGGCGCGGCCTAAAAAAAAATGTATTTTTGTAATCAGTTAGGGTCAGATTTTATTTAAACCAATCTATAATTATTTTTATTGTATTTACTGCATAAAATTTAGCATTGTGATTATCCTGTAGTTTTCACTTAACAATGAACTTTTTTTCTTTTTAAATTCATGCTCTAATAGATTTACTAGATGGTTCAATGATGTGGAAGGATAGCCTTAATTCCTTAATTTATAATATTGCCTCAGTTTCTTATAGATGTGCTCAGTGATTTTTTAATTTTTACTAATCTAATGGTTATTTGCCATTGAATGGTAGTCTTTCTTATATACTTGTTAGGCCATCTATCTTATATTTGTTTTTCTTATACTATCTTAATTGCTACTGTTTTCACCCTGTCCTTGTGACTTTGCATATTTGCTTTTAGTGTTGTGAAACTTTTTACTTGGACCTGGCTTGCTTTTTAAGTAATGGCTGAAAATTTCCCTAACCTGGGGAAGGAAACAGACATCCATATCCAGGAAGTCCAGAGAGTTCCAAATAAGAGGAACCTAAAGAGACCCACACCAAGACACATAATTAAAATGTTAAAAGTTAAAGACAAATAATATTAAAAGCAGCAAGAGAAAAACAACTTGTTACACAGAAGGGAACCCCCAAAAGACTATCTGCAGATTTTTCAGCAGAAAGTTTGAAGGCAAGGAGGGAGTGGTGCAATATGTTCAAAGTTCTGAAAGGAAAAAAAACTTCCAGAATACTACCTGGAAAAGTTATCATTCAGAAGTGAAGGAGAGAGAGAATTTTCCAGAAAAGCAAACAATAAAGGAGTTCATCACCACTAAACTGGCCTTATAAGAAATGTTAAAGGGACTTCCTTAAGCTGAAAAGAAAGGGTGTTAATTAGTAACACATGTGAAAGACTAACTCTCCCTGGAAGGGTAAATATATAGTAAAGGTAGTGGTTTAATCGCTTATAAAGCTAGTATGAAGCTTAAAAAAACAAAGTAGTAAAAATAACTATGATTACAACAATTAGTTAAGGGATATACAAGGTAAAAGATGTAAAATGTGACATATAAAACATAGTGGGGGGAGAGTAACAATGTTGAGTTTTAAAATGGGATCAAACTTAAGTTGTTATCAAGTTAAAATAGACTGTTATAGATATAAGTTATTATATGTAAGCCTTATGGTAACCATAAAGCAAAAACCTATAGTAAATACACAAAAGGTAAAGAGAAAGGAATATAAGCCTACCACTAAAGAAAGTCATCAAACCACAAAGGAAGAGAGCAAGAAAAGAAGAAAGGAACAGAGAGGAACTACAGAAACAGACAAAAAACAACTACAAAATGGCAACACGCACATACCTATCAATAATTAATTTAAATGGACTAAATTCCCTAATCCAAAGAGAGAGAGTGGCTGAATGGATTAAAAAAAACAAAAACAAACCAAAAAAAACCCACGACCCATCTATATGTTGCCTACAGGAGACTCACTATAGATATAAGGACACACACAGACTGAAAATGAGGGGATGAAAAAAGATATTCCATGCAAATGGAAACCAAAAGAAAGCTGGAGCATCTAGAAAAAGAAAAACAAAGCCCAAATTTAATAGAAGGAAGGAAATACCAAAAATTTAAACAGAAATAAATGAAATCGAGACTAAAAAGACAGTAGAAAAGATCAGTGAAACTAAGAGCTTATTCATTGAAAAGATAAATAAAATTAACAAACCTTTAGCTAGACTCACCAACAAAAAAAGAGAGAGGTCAAATAAAAACAAGTGAAAGAGGAGATGTTACACCTGGTGCCATAGAAATACAAAGGATCACTACCATGAACCAATTACATGCTAATAAATTGGACAACCTGGAAGAAATGGATACATCCCTAGAAAAGTTCAGCCTACCAAGACTGATGAAAGAGAAAATCTGAACAGACCTATTACTAGCAAGGAGATTGACTTAGTAATCAAAAACCTCCCAACAAATGAAAGTCCAGGACCAGAGGCTTCACTGGTCATTCAAAGAAGACAGCTTCATTTCATTCAAAGAAGAATTAATACCAATCCTTGTCAAATTCTTCCAAAAAACAGGAGAGGAGGGAACTCTTTCAAGCTCATTTTACAAGGCCAGCGTGACCCTGATACCAAAACCAGATAAGGATGCCACAAGAAAAGAAAATTAGAAGCCAATGTTCCTGATGAACATAGATGCAAAAATCCTCAGCAAGATATTAGCAAACTGAATTCAACACTTATATTAAAAGGATCATAATAGAATTTATTCCAGGGACCCAAGGATGGTTCATCATCAACAAATCAGTCAATGTGATGTACCACATTAACAAAATGAAGGATAGAAATCATATAATCATCTCAATAGATGGAGAAAAAGCATTTGGCAAAATTCAACATCCATTTATGATAAAAACTCTCAACAAAGCAGATATAGAGGGAATGTACCTCCACATAATAAAGGCCATATATAACAAGACCACAGCTAACGTCATACTCAACAGTGAAAAATTGAAAACTTCTTCTAAGATCAGGGACAAGATAATGATGCCCAGTCTCACCATTTTTATTCAGCATAGTACAGGCATACCTTGTTTTATTGCGCTTTGCTTTATTGTACTTCGCAGATATTGTGATTTTTACAGATTGAAGGTTTGTGGCAACCCTGCATCAAGTAAGCCTCTTGGTGCCATTTTTCTAACAGCATTTGCTCACTTCATTGTCGCTGTCACATTTTGGTAATTTTCACGATATTTCAAACTTTTTAATTATTATTTGTCATGGTGATCTGTGATCAGTGATCTTTGATGTTGCTATTGTAATTTGGGGAGATGCCATGAATCGTGCCCATATAAGACCGTGAACTTAATTGATAAATTGTGTATGTTCTGACTGCTCCACTGACCAGCTGTTCCCCTGTCTCTCTCCTTTTCCTTGGCCTCCCTATTCCCTGAGACATAGCAGTATTGAAATTAGGCCAATTAATAACCCTACAGTAGCCTCTAGGTGTTCAAAAGGAAAAGTCAATTGATGGGGCAAACTTCACTGTTGTTTTAAGAAATTGCCACGGCCACCCCAACCTTCAGCAGCCACCACCCTGATCAGTCAGCAGCCATCAACATCGAGGCAGGAGCCTCCACTGGCAAAAGGATTATGACTCGCTGAAGCCTCACACGATGGCGAGCAATTTTTAACAATAAAGTATTTTTTAAATTAAAGTATGTACATTTGTTTAGATATAAGGTTATTGCATACTTAATAGACTACAGTACAGTGTAAATGTAACTTTCTTATGTGCTGGGAAAGCAAAAGATTCATGTGACTTGCTTTATTTTGATATTTGCTCTATTGCTGTGGTCTGGAACTGAACTCGCAATATCTCCGAGGTATGCTTGTATTGGAAGTCCTCGCCAGAGCAGTTAGGCAAGAAAAAGAAATAAAAGCATCCAAATTGGAAAGGAAGACGTAAAACTGTCACTATTTTCAAATGACATATATGTAGAAAACCCTAAAGTCTCCATCAAAAAACTGTTAGAACTAATAAACAAATTCAGTAAAGTTGCAGGGTACAAAATCAACACTCAAAATCTGTTGCTTTTCTATAAATTAATAATGAACTATCAGGAAGAGAAGTTGAAACAATCCCATTTACAATTGCATCAAAAAGAATAAAACACCTAGGAATAAACTTAAACAAGGTGGTGAGAGACCTGTATATTGAAAACTGTTAAGACATTAATGAAAGAAATGGAAGATGACACACAAGTAAATGGAAAGATATTCCATGCTCATGGATGGGAAGACTTAATATTGTTAAAATGTCCATATTACCCAAAGTGATCCACAGATTCAGTGCAATCCCTATCAAAATACCAATGGCATTTTTCAAATAAATAGAACAAACAATCCTAAAATTTGTGTGGAACTATGAAAGACCCCCAATAGCCAGGACAGTCTTGAGAAAGAAGAACAAAGCTAGAGGCATCAGGCTTGCTGATTTCACACTATATTACAAGGCTAGAGAAATAAAAACAATATGGTATTGGCATAAAAACACACACACATAGATCAGTGGGACCTAATAGAGAGCCTGGAAGTAAACTCATGCATATACGATCAATTTATGACAAAGGAACCAGGAATATTCAATGGGGAAAGGATGGCCTCTTCAATAAGTGGTATTGGGAAAATTGGATAGGCACACGCAGAAGAATGAAACTGGACCACCATCTTATACCATACACAAAAATTAACCCAAAATGGATTAAAGACTTGTACATATGACCTGAAACCATAAAACTTCTAGAAGAAAACATAGGCAGTAAGCTTCTTGACATAGGTCGTAGCAGTGATTTTTTGAACCTGACACCAAAAGGAAAAGCAACAGAAGCAAAACTAAACATATGGGACTACACCAAACTAAAAAGCTTCAGTTCAGCAAAGAAAACCACCAACAAAATGAAAAGGCAACGTACTGCTTGGGAGAAAGTATTTGCAAATCATATATCTGATAATGGGTTAATATCCAAAATATATTAAGAACTCATACAACTCAATAGCAAAACCCAAACAATCCAATTAAAAAATGGGCAGAAGATCTGAATAGACATTTGTGCAAAGAAGTCATACAGATCGCCAACAGGTACATGAAAAGATGCTCTACATCATTAATCATCAGGGAAATGCAAATCAAACCCACAATGAGGTATCGCCCCATTCTGGTCAGAATGGCCATCATCAAAAAGTCTACAAATAATAAATGCTGGGGAGAGTGTGGAGAGAAAGGAACCCTCCTACAGTGTTGGTGGGAATGTAAATTGATACAGCCACTATGGAGAACAGTATGGAGGTTCCTTAAAAAACTAAAAATAGAGTTGTCATATGATCCTTCAGTCCCACTCCTGGGCATATATCTGGATAAAACTCTAATTTGAAAAGATACATGCACCCCAATGTTCATTGTAGCACTATTTACAGTAGCCAAGACATGGAAGCAACCCAGATGTCCATCGACAGATGAATCAATAAAGAAGATGTGGTATATATATACAATGGAATATTACTCAGCCATAAAAAGAATGGAATAATGCCATTTGCAGCACATGAATGGACCTAGAGATTATCATACTAAATGAACTAAGCCAGACAAAGACAGATATCATATGATATCGCTTATATATGGAATGCAAAAAAAAAGATACAAATGAACTTATATACAAAAAAGAGACCCACAGACATAGAAAGCAAACTTATGGTTACCAAAGGGGAAAGGGGGGTGAGGGATAAATTAGGAGCTTGGGATCAATGTGTACACACTACTATATATAAAATAGATAACCAACAAATGTCTACTGTATAGCATGGGGAACTCTACTCAATATTTTATAATAACCTATAAGCGGAATAATCTGAAAAAGATATATATATATATATTTATATTTATATATCTGAATCACTGTGCTGTACACCTGAAACTAACACAACATTGTAAATCAACTATACTTCAGAAAAAACACACAATGAGATATCTCACACCTGTTAGAATTGCTATTATCGAAAAGACTAGAAATAACAAGTGTAGGGGAGGATGTAGAGAAAAGGGAACCCTCCTACACTGTTGGTGGGAATGTAAACTGGTGCAGCCATTATGGAAGACAGTATGGAGATTCCTCAGAAAAGTAAAAATAGAGCTACCATATGATCCAGCAATCCCACTTCTGGGTATTTATCTGAAGAAGATGAAAACACTAGCTTGGAAAGATATTTGTACCTTCACATTCACTGCAGCATTATTTACAAGAGCCAAGATATAGAAACAATTTAAGCGTCCATTGGTGGATGAATGGATAAAGAAATTGTGGTGTGTGTGTATGTGAGTGTGTATACACATATACATACATACACATGATGGAATATTGTTCAGCCATTAAAAAAAATGAAATCTTGCCATTTGCAACAACATGGATGGATCTCAAAGGTATTATGCTAAGTGAAATAAGTCAGACAGAGAAAGACATCATATGGTCTTTGTTATATGTGGAATCTAATATATATAATATATATATATATATTATAGCTTATAGATACAGAGAATAGATTGGTGGTTGCTAGAGGCAGGGGGTGTGAGGTGGGAAAAATTGGTGAACTGCTTTTTGGGTTTTAGTTTAAATAAATAAAAATAATTAAAAATAATATGTATTGAACATTGTAGTTATGAACTTTATTAGGTGTGGTGCTAAGAGGTTTACATATTATCCCCTCCTTAACCCAAGAAATAAATACTTTTATTATCTCCATTTTATAGATGAGGAGAAAAGATATCATAGTAATCGCATCCTATCTTGATTAGTTTTTAATTAATAATATTCATTATTCTTTGAGATTTGAAAAAAAATTTAATGTGTTTAATTTCAAAGGAGCTGTTGTTTTGCCATATCTGCTGAGATGTCTGGCTTCTTGTACAGCTTTAGTTATTCATTTTCTCTACTATTAAGAATTAGTATGTTTTTAAAACATCTGTAGAATTTTTTTCTAAGGACATGAAAATAAATTGCTTTTTCCTTAAGTCAAATGTATGTAAGGATTTGTTTGTTTAAATTAAAAAAATATTTATCTTAGGTGTGATATTTAGCACATTCATATGTGGCAAACCTTTAAAGATGATTGTTTTCCTTTGCATTCATGGTTTAATTTTCCATCTTTTCTCATCATTTTTAATTTAGAAAAATGTCAGTTATTGAAGAAAACATTAGAAATCAACCTTCCTCTCTGCACTAGCAGCCCTAATAAACTGTCTTAAAATTTAGCAGTGTATATAATACAGCAGGTTTTTTTCCGAAAAGCAAAGTGACTATATTGTCTTCTAGCTTGCTTATTACACTGTATCTTAACATTTAAAAATACAATTATGTAATATATATGTAATACTAATATCATAAATATATATATATATTTATAAGCTTTAAAAATATATCCTCAGTCAGGTCCTTCTGTGAATGAACAGTGTGTGGCTACATTTACATCCCACCTGCCTTCCTCCTGCCGCCTGTCTGATGTTTTGGCAAACGCTCTCCATCAGTGTCAGGAATAAAAATGAAAAGTATGGAAAGTACAGCTGGGAAAGTAAATATACTTTAAAAATGTGAAATGAATTGTGATACCTAGTATAAATGACTTTTAAATACTGATTTTAAAATACTGTGCTTAGGCAAGGCAGCACTTCCTACACAAAACAATGTTTTCCAGGAGGTTCAGAAGCATTCTAAGAGGGGGAGAAAAGGTTTTTAAAGACCATAGAGCAATCATACTTAAAAAAATTTTTTGAGGTAACATCTCATGTAACCAGGTGTTCCGTAATTCGCAGTTTAGAGAATGCTGGTCTAAGGAATATATACTTGCACTCATTCAAAAGAAGCTGCTGGACTTGATAATCTTCAAAAACAGAAGATTATGTAATAAGGAATAATGCAAGACACGCTCAACAGTTAACACAGGTGTAGACTAGGTCAAAAGCTTGAGTGCTGACAGGAGACCCAGCTTATGTTACCCAACACATTTTTGAAATGACATTCTCATCCTCACCCCACCTTGTGTCTCTAAACTATTTCATTGGCAAAAGTTCATTGACATTGCCTGTTTATTGAAGTTTCACGAAGTTTGACCCCGTAGGAGACTGTAGCCCCGTAATGCTTTCTTATCTTCTGAACCTGTCCAAGGTTGTTTGTGGTCCACCCTACCCTTACCCCCTTGGTGGGTGGTGTAAACAACACATTTCTTGTACAAGATAGGTGATATCTGATAAGACTTCTCTCAGCCAGATTCTGGGAGCAATTTGTCTGTATATCCTTTTGGAAAGTTACTAACAGTAATATATTTATATAGAAGCAGTCTATTAAATATTGCTTATTAACTCCATTAGAATCAACCCCTGACAGGTACATGGGTTGATACTTATGGCAAGGGGGGAAAAAATCACTGCCCTTTATATAAGACCAAATGTTAACAGACCAGTGGTGTTATAATTGTAAACTTTGTATGAAGATGTTTTCAAGTCATTATAAAACTTTTTTTTTTTTTTTTTTGGTGGTACACGGGCCTCTCACTGTTGTGGCCTCTCCCGTTGCGGAGCACAGGCTCTGGACGCACAGGCTCAGTGGCCATGGCTCATGGGCCAAGCCGCTCCGTGGCATGTGGGATCTTCCCGTACTGGGGCACGAGCCCATATCCCCTGCATCAGCAGGCGGACTCTCAACCACTGCGCCACCAGGGAAGCCCTATAAAACATTTTTCCTGGAAGTCCTCAAGCGGAGGCCATCTTAATTAGACTCCTGTTAAATCTCAGGTAACATTCTCTTGCCTGTGCCTGTGAGAAGAAGCTCAGGGAAGGTCTGCTATTTAGACCTTTACAGAAAGGCCCCTGCCCCAAAGTGCAGCCATTTTAACATACACTACAGTGTGGAGGAATCTCAGAGTAGAAACTGTATGGGTTAGTTTATAGATTATACAGATTTGATGAGGTACAGATACATAGTCTCAGTGTTTATAGTGTTACTCTTCTAGACCTTTCTTTCTTCCCATGGTTATACCCCTTGCCTTCCCCCACTCCCAGAAAAAGCCCTCCATCTTCCAAGTAAGTGTTTTGGGTCTCCCACGTTCCTTACTAGTCTGTCTTTGCCTGTCATCCTTGTTCAAGGCTTAGCTTCTCCTTTTAGAGAAGTGAGGTCCCTTTGTGTCTGGCCTCCAGCAAGAAACCTTGGAGTCCTGTTTCACCTTTTTCACCCCCAGATAGCTAGTGTACTAAACTTTACCCCTTGTTCCACAGTGCGATTGTCCATCACCCCAGGCTAGGGGAGAATCAAGTTCAGCTTCTTCACCAGGTTTCCAAATTACTCCAATCCCTTTATTTCCCGAGAGATTGAGCTCCTTTCCAATCCAACCCAACCAATGGACTCTGCCCTACAAAAATAACTGCTTTCTTCATGTCACTTCCTTATTGATGAACCTAGGGTGATTTTCCAATGCTTATTGTCTCCAGTGTAAACTCCTCCATGTGTTTGGGTTTCAAGGTCTTTATTATCTTGCCTCACCTCATTTATCCATCTTTGTCTTCCTTTACCTCTCCTCCACACCCCAGCCCCTTGAGTCAGACGTACCATCAATCTTAACCAGTGCTTCTCAAGGAGCTGTGCTGAGAGACCCACTGTTTTTTTTGCTTTTGTTTTTGTTTTAGCTTCTAACCCATCGTGAATTGATACCTTTGCATAATACAATAAAAATCGTTCAGAGAATCAAATTATAAAGACATGGAAGATAAAGACATACAAAGCTTCATATTTATTATTAGTCATGAAACATAAAATTACTCTGTCAAACAAAGTTTCTAAATGCTTGTTAATTTCTGGACTTGCCTTGGTGAACACTGGTAATAAAGTTTGGGGCCTGGCACTAGGCTTTGAATTATACTTTGAGTACCACAGCTCTGCCTCCTGCTGATTTACACTGCCTTGCCCTTTGCTTAGACGTACCTGCCCTGGCTCAGAACGCCCTATTTTTCAGTAATCTTACCTGCCCATGCTAGAAGATCCAGACTGTGTGCCCCCTCCTTCCTCCACTTCTGCAGCTATACTAAGCCATACTGAATATACCCCTTCCTTAATCTGCTGCTCTACTTACAGTTAATACTGCACCGCTTAGCACCTGATTACACACCATATTTTATTTTTCTACAATTGTTCCATCTCTGTTAATACCGCCCACCCTCCTGCCTTCCCAAGTAGCCTGAGATGCTAAAGAGTATAAAATGTGTCTTCCAAAAAAAAATTGTATCCTGGCACCTAGCCATGTAAGTTCTTTAATATATATTGGTTGAACAAATGAATGAATCTTCTTTCATCCAAATAAAAATAACATTTTCTCCCCCTAAAATGTGTCTTCCACAATGCAGAGTAGGCACTTGATTAAAACATGTATTTTAAAAGTATATTACATTGACTATAGTCTGGGTACATGCAGAGTACTCACTTTCCAATACTGCCCTGTTACATAACCTGTGGGCCACTGTATAGGGTTGACTATGGCACAGGTTTTGGTTAGGTGTACTGCCTCACATAGGCATTTTCTGCTGCTTCAGACTGGTTATTCTCAGCCCTGACCTGATGATTCCATGGAGTGTCACATGTTAAGAATGTTGTGAAACTTCAAAAATTGATTCCTATTTACCCAATTTCTATTAATTTTTGTTACACATTTACACACCATGCGATGCTTTTTCCCTTTAAAGGTTAGAGGAAACTTTAAACTGAGAGAGTATTACAGTTGTCCCAAATTTGGAAATTGTTGGATTGCCCTGTTCTAGGTTAAGTGGCCCAGTCTGCACACCCCTTAATCAATGAATAATTTCTCCCCTATGCCTTTATTTATTTATTAATAAATTTATTTATTTATGTATTTATTTTTGGCTGCATTGGGTCCTCGTTGCTGCACACAGGCTTTCTCTAGTTGCGGCAAGCAGGGGCTACTCTTCGTTGTGGTGTGCGGGCTTCTCATTGCGGTGGCTTGTCTTTGTCGTGGAGCATGGGCACTAGGCGCGCAGGCTTCAGTAGTTGTAGCACGTGGGCTCAGTAGTTGTGGCTCGCGGGCTCTAGAGTGCAGGCTCAGTAGTTGTGGCACCCGGGCTTAGTTGCTCCATGGCATGTGGGATCTTCCCAGACCAGGGCTCGAACCCGTGTCCCCTGCATTGGCAGGTCGATTCTTTTTTTTTTTTTGCGGTACGCGGGCCTCTCACTGTTGTGGCCTCTCCCGTTGTGGAGCACCGGGAGCACAGGTTCCGGACGCGCAGGCTCAGCGGCCATGGCTCACGGGCCCAGCCGCTCCCCGGCATGTGGGATCTTCCCAGACCGGGGCACGAACCCGTGTCCCCTGCATCGGCAGGTGGACTCTCAACCACTGCGCCACCAGGGAAGCCCCTGCAGGCGGATTCTTAACCACTGCGCCACCAAGGAAGTCCTCCCCTATGCATTTAGATGCAGGGTTGGTTCTTATCGTCCATGTGCCAGTAGTCCACAACTGCTTATGTTTCTGTCTCAACCAGTGAGTCTATTCCAAATGAGTGGAATGCTATGCCATTTAAGTGTTTCTGCAGCAAGGTGTTTAATGATGCTACTAGTTTAGTCAGAGGATGCTGGGAAGGGTTTATTTTTTTAACTTTTATATTATAACACACCTACAAAACAGTGTGCACTCCTTTCACAAACCCAATGATGGTTCCTTAAACATGTGGTGTTAGTTGGAGTGTACATTATGAAGTGTAAATTGTCATCCCTGTGCAGAGGTGCTGCTCAGTTGACTGAATTAAGCCTTTGACTTGTATCATTGTCCTGAGAGTATTGACGCCATCTGTCTGGCAGCACAAATTCTGACAACTGCCCAAATCTATAGGGTCTTTCAGTTCACTTCTTTAAAAAAAAAAAAAAGCTTTCCAGGTGTTTTGAATTATATTTAGTTGTGGTTAGTGGCAAATTTATGAGCTGGCTGGCTACATCTTCTTGACTTGTGCTGTAGAATCTGCAAAAGGTGCAAAAAGATATTGGGGTCGGTCTCTACACCCTGCCCCACCCCAGTCTATTTTTTTTTCTCTTTTGCCTTCTGCATTTCAGCTTGGAAAAATTATAAAAAGGTTCCCACATCCTTATCTTTCCATGGTTACTATTTTCTGTGGGCTTTCAAACGATGAATTCTGACATACTACTGGGTTGGCCAAAAAATTCCTTCGGTTTTTTAAGTAAAGACACATTTTTCATTTTCACTAAAAACTTTATTGAACAGTGTATTCACCATTTTGTTCCACTACCTTCTGCCATTTTTCAGGCAACTTTGTAATTTCATCTTCCTGAAACTTTTTATCTTTTTGAGCAAGGAACTGTTCCAGATGCCTTTTACAGTCTTCCAAGGAATAGAAACTTTTTCCATTAAGAGAATTTTGTAAAGACCAAAATAAATGGAAGTCCAAAGGTGCAATGTCTGGTGAATACGGTGGATATATCAGAACTTCCCAGCCAAGCTGTAACAGGTTTTTCCTGGTCATCAAAGAAACATGCGGTCTTGCGTTACCCTGATGGAAGATTATGGGTTTTCTGTTGACTAATTCCGGATGCTTTTAGTTGAGTGCTGCTTTCAGTTGGTCTAATTGGGAGTAGTATTTGTTGGAATTAATCGTTTGGTTTTCTGGAAAGAGCTCATAATAGAGGACTCCCTTCCAATCCCACCATATACAAAATATCACCTTCTTTGGATGAAGACCAGCCTTTGGTGTGGTTGGTGGTGGTTCATTTCACTTGCCCCACGATCTCTTCCGTTCCACATTGTTGTACAGTATCCACTTTTCATCGCCCGTCACAATGTTTTAAAAATGGAATGGTTTTGTTACGTTTAAGTAGAGAATCGCATGCTGAAATATGGCCAAGAAGGTTTTTTTTGCTTACCTCATGTGGAACCCAAACATCAAAGCGATTCACATAACCAAGCTGGTGCAGATGACTTTCAACGCTTGACTTGGATATTTTGAGTATGTCGGCTATCTCCCGCGTGGTATAACTTTGATTGTTCTCAATTAATATCTTGATTTGATCTCTGTCAACTTCAACTGGTCTGCCCAACTGTGGAGCATCATCCAGCGAGAAATCTCCAGCACGAAACATCGCAAACCACTTTTGACACGTTCGATCAGTCACAGAACCTTCTCCGTACACTGTGCAAATCTTTTTTTGTGTGTTTCAGTTGCGTTTTTACCTTTTTTGAAATAATAATATGCTGAAAATATTGCTTTTCCTTCAATATTCAATATTAAAATGGCTACACAAAAATTCACCAATTTTTTTTTTTTTTTTTGCTTTTTTTTTTTTTAAACATCTTTATTGGGGTATAATTGCTTTACAATGGTGTGTTAGTTTCTGCTTTATAACAAAGTGAATCAGCTATACATATACATATGTTCCCATATGTCTTCCCTCTTGCGTCTCCCTCCCTCCCACTCTCCCCATCCCACCCTTCCAGGCTGTCACAAAGCACCGAGCTAATATCCCTGTGCCTTGCGGCTGCTTCCCCCCAGCTATCTACCTTACTACGTTTGTTAGTGTGTATATGTCCATGACTCTCTCTCGCCCTGTCAAAACTCACCCCTCCCCCTCCCCATACCCTCAAGTCCGTTCTCCAGTAGGTCTGCGTCTTTATTCCTATCTTACCCCTAGGTTCTTCATGACATTTTTTTCCCTTAAATTCCATATATATGTGTTAGCATACGGTATTTGTCTTTTTCTTTCTGACTTACTTCACTCTGTATGACAGACTCTAGGTCTATCCATCTCATTACAAATAGCTCAATTTCATTTCTTTTTAAGGCTGAGTAATATTCCATTGTGTATATGTGCCACATCTTCTTTATCCATTCATCCGATGATGGGCGCTTAGGTTGTTTCCATGTCCTGGCTATTGTAAATAGAGCTGCAATGAACATTTTGGTACATGACTCTTTTTGAATTTTGGTTTTCTCAGGGTATATGCCAAGTAGTGGGATTGCTGGGTCATATGGTAATTCTATCTGTAGTTTTTTAAGGAACCTCCATACTGTTCTCCACAGTGGCTGAACCAATTCACATTCCCACCAGCAGTGCAAGAGTGTCCCCTTTTCTCCACACCCTCTCCAGCATTTATTGTTTCTAGATTTTTTGATGATGGCCATTCTGACTGGTGTGAGATGATATCTCATTGTAGTTTTGATTTGCATTTCTCTAATGATTAATGATGTTGAGCATTCTTTCATGTGTTTGTTGGCATTCTGTATATCTTCTTTGGAGAAATGTCTATTTAGGTCTTCTGCCCATTTTTGGATGGGGTTGTTTGTTTTTTTGTTATTGAGCTGCATGAGCTGCTTGCAAATTTTGGAGATTAATCCTTTGTCAGTTGCTTCATTGGCAAATGTTTTCTCCCATTCTGAGGGTTGTCTTTTGGTCTTGGTTATGGTTTCCTTTGCTGTGCAAAAGCTTTGAAGTTTCATTAGGTCCCATTTGTTTATTTTTGTTTTTATTTCCATTACTCTAGGAGGTGGGTCAGAAAGGATCTTGCTGTGATTTATGTCATAGAGTGTTCTTCCTATGTTTTCTTCTAAGAGTTTGATAGTTTCTGGCCTTACATTTAGGTCTTTAATCCATTTTGAGCTTATTTTTGTGTATGGTGTTAGGGAGTGATCTAATCTCATACTTTTACATGTACCTGTCCAGTTTTCCCAGCACCATTTATTGAAGAGGCTGTCCTTTCTCCACTGTACATTCCTGCCTCCTTTATCAAAGATAAGGTGTCCATATGTGCGTGGGTTTATCTCTGGGCTTTCTATCCTGTTCCACTGATCTATCTTTCTGTTTTTGTGCCAGTACCATACTGTCTTGATTACTGTTGCTTTGTAATATAGTCTGAAGTCAGGGAGCCTTATTCCTCCAGCTTCTTTTTTCGTTCTCAAGATTGCTTTGGCTATTCGGGGTCTTTTGTGTTTCCATACAAATTGCGAAATTTTTTGTTCTAGTTCTGTGAAAAATGCCAGTGGTAGTTTGATAGGGATTGCATTGAATCTGTAGATTGCTTTGGGTAGTAGATTCATTTTCACAATGTTGATTCTTCCCATCCAAGAACATGGTATATCTCTCCATCTATTTGTATCATCTTTAATTTCTTTCATCAGTGTCTTATAATTTTCTGCATACAGGTCTTTCGTATCCTTAGGTAGGTTTATTCCTAGATATTTTATTCTTTTTGTTGCAATGGTAAATGGGAGTGTTTTCTTGATTTCACTTTCAGATTTTTCATCATTAGTATATAGGAATGCCAGAGATTTCTGTGCATTAATTTTGTATCCTGCTACTTTACCAAATTCATTGATTAGCTCTAGTAGTTTTCTGGTAGCATCTTTAGGATTCTCTATGTATAGTATCATGTCATCTGCAAACAGTGACAGCTTTACTTCTTCTTTTCCGATTTGGATTCCTTTTATTTCCTTTTCTTCTCTGATTGCTGTGGCTAAAACTTCCAAAACTATGTTGAATAAGAGTGGTGAGAGTGGGCAACCTTGTCTTGTTCCTGATCTTAGTGGAAATGCTTTCAGTTTTTCACCATTGAGGATGATGTTTGCTGTGGGCTTGTCATATATGGCCTTTATTATGTTGGGGAAAGTTCCCTCTATGCCTACTTTCTGGAGGGTTTTTATCATAAATGGGTGTTGAATTTTGTCGAAAGCTTTCTCTGCATCTATTGAGATGATCATATGGTATTTCTCCTTCAATTTGTTCATATGGTTTATCACATTGATAGATTTGCGTATATTGAAGAATCCTTGCATTCCTGGAATAAACCCCAGTTGATCATGGTGTATGATCCTTTTAATGTGCTGTTGGATTCTGTTTGCTAGTATTTTGTTGAGGATTTTTGCATCTATGTTCATCAGTGATATTGGCCTGTAGTTTTCTTTCTTTGTGACATCCTTGTCTGGTTTTGGTATCAAGGTGATGGTGGCTTCGTAGAAGGAATTTGGGAGTGTTCCTCCCTCTGCTATATTTTGGAAGAGTTTGAGAAGGATAGGTGTTAGCTCTTCTCTAAACGTTTGATAGAATTCACCTGTGAAGCCATCTGGTCCTGGGCTTTTGTTTGTTGGAAGGTTTTTAATCACAGTTTCAATTTCAGTGCTTGTGATTGGTCTGTTCATATTTTCTATTTCTTCCTGATTCAGTCTTGGCAGGTTGTGCATTTCTAAGAATTTGTCCATTTCTTCCAGATTGTCCATTTTATTGGCATAGAGTTGCTTGTAGTAATCTCTCATGATTTTTTTTATTTCTGCAGTGTCAGTTGTTACTTCTCCTTTTTCATTTCTAATTCTATTGATTTGAGTCTTCTCCCTTTTTTTCTTGATGAGTCTGGCTAGTGGTTTATCTATTTTGTTTATCTTCTCAAAGAACCAGCTTTTAGTTTTATTGATCTTTGCTATCGTCTCCTTCATTTCTTTTTCATTTATTTCTGATCTGATTTTTATGATTTCTTTCCTTCTGCTAGCTTTGGGGTTTTTTTGTTCTTCTTTCTCTAATTGCTTGAGGTGCAAGGTTAGGTTGTTTATTCGAGATGTTTCCTGCTTCTTAAGGTGGGCTTGTATTGCTATAAACTTCCCCCTTAGAACTGCTTTTGCTGCATCCCATAGGTTTTGGGTCGTTGTGTCTCCATTGTCATTTGTTTCTAGGTATTTTTTTATTTCCTCTTTGATTTCTTCAGTGATCACTTCATTATTAAGTAGTGTACTGTTTAGCCTCCATGTGTTTGTATTTTTTACGGATCTTTTCCTGTAATTGATATCTAGTCTCATGGCGTTGTGGTCGGAAAAGATACTTGATACAATTTCAGTTTTCTTAAATTTACCAAGGCTTGATTTGTGACCCAAGATATGATCTATCCTGGAGAATGTTCCATGAGCACTTGAGAAAAATGTGTATTCTGTTGTTTTTGGATGGAGTGTCCTATAAATATCAATTAAGTCCATCTTGTTTAATGTATCATTTAAAGCTTGTGTTTCCTTATTTATTTTCATTTTGGATGATCTGTCCATGGGTGAAAGTGGGGTGTTAAAGTCCCCTACTATGAATGTGTTACTGTTGATCTCCCCTTTTATGGTTGTTAGTATTTGCCTTATGTATTGAGGTGCTCCTATGTTGGGTGCATAAATATTTACAATTGTTATATCTTCTTCTTGGATCGATCCCTTGATCATTATGTAGTGTCCTTCTTTGTCCCTTTTAATAGTCCTTATTTTAAAGTCTATTTTGTCTGATATGAGAATTGCTACTCCAGCTTTCTTTTGGTTTCCATTTGCATGGAATATCTTTTTCCATCCCCTTACTTTCAGTCTGTATGTGTCTCTAGTTCTGAAGTGGGTCTCTTGTAGACAGCATATATAAGGGTCTTGTTTTTGTATCCATTCAGCCAATCTGTGTCTTTTGGTGGGAGCATTTAGTCCATTTACATTTAAGGTAATTATCGATATGTATGTTCCTATTTCCATTTTATATATTGTTTTGGGTTCGCTACTATAGGTCATTTCCTTCTCTTGTGTTTCGTGTCTAGAGAAGTTCCTTTAGCTTTTGTTGTAAAGCTGGTTTGGTGGTGCTGAACTCTCTCAGCTTTTGCTTGTCTGTAAAGGTTTTAATTTCTCCATCAAATGTGAATGAGATCCTTGCTGGGTAGAGTAGTCTTGGTTGCAGGCTATTCTCCTTCAGCACTTTCAGTATGTCCTGCCACTCCCTTCTGGCTTGTAGGGTTTCTGCTGAGAGATCAGCTGTTAACCTTATGGGGATTCCCTTGTGTGTTATTTGTTGTTTTTCCCTTGCTGCTTTTAATATGCTTTCTTTGTATTTAATTTTTGACAGTTTGATTAATATGTGTCTTGGCGTGTTTCTCCTTGTATTTATCCTGTATGGGACCCTCTGTGCTTCCTGGACTTGATTAACTATTTCCTTTCCCATATTAGGGAAGTTTTCAACTATAATCTCTTCAAATATTTTCTCAGTCCCTTTCTTTCTTTCTTCTTCTTCTGGAACCCCTATAATTCGAATGTTGGTGCATTTCATGTTGTCCCAGAGGTCTCTGAGACTGTCCTCAGTTCTTTTCATTCTTTTTTCTTTATTCTGCTCTGCAGTAGTTATTTCCACTACTTTATCTTCCAGGTCACTTATCCGTTCTTCTGCCTCAGTTATTCTGCTATTGATCCTATCTAGAGTGATTTTAATTTCATTTATTGCATTGTTCATCGTTGCTTGTTTCATCTTTAGTTCTTGTAGGTCCTTGTTAACTGTTTCTTGCATTTTGTCCATTCTACTTCCAAGATTTCGGATCATCCTTACTATCATTATTCTGAATTCTTTTTCAGGTAGATTGCCTATTTCCTCTTCATTTGTTAGGTCTGGTGGGTTTTTATCTTGCTCCTTCATCTGCTGTGTGTTTTTCTGTCTTCTCATTTTGCTTATCTTACTGTGTTTGGGGTCTCCTTTTTGCAGGCTGCACTTTCGTAGTTCCCGTTGTTTTTGATGTCTGTCTCCAGTGGCCAAGGTTGTTTCAGTGGGTTGTGTAGGCTTCCTGGTGGAGGGGACTAGTGCCTGTGTTGTGCTGGATGAGGCTGGATCTTGTCTCTCTAGTGGGCAGGTTCACGTCTGGTGGTGTGTTTTGGGGTGTCTGTGGCCTTATTATGATTTTAGGCAGCCTCTCTGCTAATGGGTGGGGTTGTGTTCCTGTTTTGCTAGTTGTTTGGCATAGGTTGTCCAGCACTGTGGCTTGCTGGTCGTTGAGTGAAGCTGGGTGCTGGTGTTAAGATGGAGGTCTCTGGGATATTTCCACCGTTTAATATTATGTGGAGCTGGGAGGTCTCTTGTTGACCAGTGTCCTGAAGTTGGCTCTCCTACCTCAGAGGCAGAGCCCTGACTCCTGGCTGGAGCACCAAGAGCCTTTCATCCACACAGCTCAGAATAAAAGGGAGAAAAAGTAGGGAGAATTAGTAGAAGTATGAGTAAAGAAAGAAGGAAAGGAGGAAAGGAAGGAAGGAAGAAAGAAGCAAAGAAGGAAAGAAAGGAGGGAGGGAGGGAGGGAGGAAGGAAGGAAGGAGGGAAAGAAGGAAAAAAGACAGAAAGAAAGATGATACATTAAAAATTAAATAAAGTATAATATAGTTATTGAATTAAAAAATATTTAGAAAAAAAAAAATAAAGGGACGGATAGAACCTTAGGACAAATGTTGGAAGCAAAGCTATACAGAGAAAATCTTACACAGAAGCATACACATACACCTTCACAAAAAGAGGTAAAGGGGGAAAAATTATAAATCCTGCTCCCTGAGACCACCTCCTCAATTTGGGGTGATTTGTTGTCTAAAGGAGGGAAGGAAGGAAGGAAAGAAAGAAAGAACGAAGGTAAAGTATAATAAAGTTATTACAATTAAACTTAATTATTAAGAAAAAGAATTTTTAAAAAAAAGTCATGGACGGATAGAGCCCTAGGACAAATGGTGGAAGCAAGAGTATACAGACAGGATCTCACACAGAAGCATACACGTACACATTCACAAAAAGAGGAAAAGGGAAAAAAATCATAGATCTCGCTCCTAAATTCCACCTCTTCAATTTGGGATCATTCCTTGTCTATTCAGGTATTCCACAGATGCAGGGTATATCAAGTTGATTGTGGAGCTTTAATCCGCTGCTTCTGTGGCTGCTGGGAGAGATTTCCCTTTCTCTTCTTTGTTCTCACAGCTCACAGGAGCTCAGCTTTGGATTTGGCCCTGCCTCTGCGTGTAGGTCGCTGGAGGGCGTCTGTTTTTTCGCTCAGACAGGACGGGGTTAAAGGAGCCGCTGATTCGGGGCCTCCGGCTCACTCAGGCCGGGGGTTGGGGGATGGGGGTAGGAGGGGCACTACGTGCGGGGCGGGCCTGCGGCTGCAGAGGCAGCGTGACGTTGCGGCAGAGGCCGGCGTGACGTTGCACCAGCCTGAGACCTGCCGTGCGTACTCCCGGGGAAGTTGTCCCTGGATCCCGGGAACCTGGCAGCGGCGGGCTGCACAGGCTCCGCGGAAGAGGGGTGTGGAGAGTGACCTGTGCTCGCACACAGGCCCCTTGGTGGCGGCAGCAGCAGCCTTAGCGTCTCCCGCCCGTCTCTGGGGTCCGCGGTTTTAGCCGCGGCTCGCGCCCGTCTCTGGGGTTTGCGCTTTCAGCCGCGGCTCGCGCCCGTCTCGGGGGCTCGCGCCCTCAGCCGCGGCTCGCGCCCGTCTCTGGGGTTCCTTTAAGCAGCGCTCTTAAACCCCTCTCCTCGCGCACCAGGAAACAAAGAGGGAAGAAAAAGTCTCTTGCCTCTTCGGCCGGTGCAGGCTTTTCCCCGAACTCCCTCCCGGCTAGTCGTGGTGCACTAACCCCTTCAGGCTATGTTCAAGCCGCCAACCCCAGTCCTCTCCCTGAGCTCCGTCCAAAACCAAAACCCGAGCCTCAGCTCGCAGCCCCGCCCGCCCCGGCTGGTGAGCAGACAAGCCACTCGGGCTGGTGAGTGCCGGTCGGCACCGATCGTCTGTGCAGGAATCTCCCCGCTTTGCCCTCCGCACCCGTCGCTGTGCACTACTCCGCGGTCCCGAAACTCCCCCCTCTGCCTCCCGCAGTCTCCGCCCGCGGAGGGGCTTCCTAGTGTGTGGAAACTTTTCCTCCTTCACAGCTCCCTCCCACTGGTGCAGGTGCCGTCCTTATTCTTTTGTCTCTGTTTTTTCTTTTGCCCTACCCAGTTACGTGGGGAGTTTCTTGCCTTTTGGGAGGTCTGAGGTCTTCTGCCAGCCTTCAGTAGGAGTTCTGTAGGAGTTGTTCCACGTGTGGATGTATTTCTGGTGTATCCGTGGGGAGGAAGGCGATCTCCGCGTCTTACTCTTCCGCCATCTTCAAGGTCCCAGCGAGTATTTTTCTTAATATTTCTGTCATCTCCAGCTACTTCTGGACCTGAGTCCAGAGGAAATGGGGCAGTGTTTTTAACCAATTCTCCAAAATGACTCTGATGCCAGATTCAAGGACTCCTATCTTCGAGGATGACACTTCCCTCCTGACGAAGGACCCTTTTTTCTTTTTCTTGGTGCTTAGTCTGGTTGCTCTTGCTTAGAGGGGGCCGCATGCAGAGGCCTCTCACCCGGCCCTTCACACCAGAGCTCCTAGTGCAAAACGGCGGCGCCCAGCACCTCAGCTCCGGGGCGTGAGCTCAAAATTCACCAATTTTGATAAGTTTTTTAAAAATGCATGCTGATGTGACAGCTGTCACAGTACAATCTAACAAAATTGTTTTGAATGTAGTTAAAGACAACTAAGTGCTACTAGAGCCATTTTACAGAAAAAACCGAATGAACGTTTTGGCCAAGCCAGTATTTTATGTGTCCTACCGTGGGATTAGACACAGCGCTCATAAAGTACCTGCGCTGGGAAACCTGCCTGTTTTCTTCTTCGAGGTCCTGTGTGGTTTGTGGGGTTGGCGTTTTAATCAGTACCCACATTAAAATACCCAGTTACCATCCAGGTGCATCACTGGCAGAATCTCCAAGACCTCTGTTTAGGAGTAAAAAAGGAACAAAGAGAAGAAATACTTAAATATTGCGGTTCGTGTCAAGGAAAAAAAAGGGCCACATTCCTAAAATCGATTGCAACAAAACTCACACTTTGCTACTACAATATGTTAAGTGTTCTGCACGTTGTTTTCTTCATTCTCCCCCTAGCAATAATTTCTTTACTCAATGATATATTAATTTTGCAGCAAGCCAGCAACTTTTTTAAAACATTGTTTGTAATGCAAGTAATTTGCTTGCCCTTACAGTTAATTGAGGAACATATTGAAAATCTAAAGGTTTGCATATATGTGGAGCTATAATTTTTCCTTGGTTTATAATGTAGTTAAGTAAGTTCTGCTGGCCCACAAAAAACTAATTGTTGCAGTTACTCTTAGGCAGAGTACAGAAGGGTGTGTGACTGGTGTGCTGTTGTTTCCTTCAGCTAACTAGAAAGGGCTTGTTACTTGGTGGCTGGTGGGTGATGCGATAAGCAGTACAATAACTTAAAGAGATTTAAGCGTGCAGCAAGACAAATTAGGAAATGAGACCCCCCACCCTTGAACTTCTGGTGTTAGAGAAAGATGTTCTGGGCCCCAGTGGATTTGGGTCTCTTCCTCTCTTGGCTTGAGCCCTAGATTCTAGTTTCTTCCCCACACCCACCTTCTCCACTACCAATGTCAGCTTCAGAGCAGCATTTCCCCAGGGACCTGAAGAGGAAAGGTTTCCGGTTGTCCTTGCTTTTTAATTTAAGGGCTTTGTTTAACCTGACTCCTGTGGGCGGGAAAGCAAGCAGTTTTTCACATTTAAGGGAACTATCTAGCGTTATTTTGTGGTCCTTTGTTACTAAAGTTCTCAAATTACAGACTTTTAGTACCATGTGTATGTTTTTCGTGTGTTATGTTTCATGCGTTAAAGGCAAGGAGAGGAGTAGGGAGGTGGACCAGAGTGTCATGACTCTCTTGGGCCCTTCTAGATTCAATATGTGATCACTGAGGAGAGAAATTAGAGCAGAGGCTTTCAAATTAAATAATATAGTTTGAACGTTAATCATTGCATAACCAAAAAGCACTTCTTGAGTACTCGTTATGTGTCTAGCACTGTGGAAGAGGATATAAGAGAAAAATGCCCCCAGCCCGGCTTCTCTTGGCCTTATTGTTCAAGAAACAACAAGCGGGGTGGAGGATGAGAATGTTGTCAACAAGTGAGTAGCATTGTCCAGTGGGAGTTTGGGAAAAGCAGAGTGTCTTGAAAGTGAGTCTTGAGCTGGGCCTTTAAAACAGTTAGCATTTGGACATGCAGAAAGGGGAGGTGACAGTCCAGTCTGGCCCAGTAACACAAGTTTGGTTGGGGGGTGGGTGGGGGCTGACCATGAGGAAATTGTCTTGACTGAGCAAGAGGATTGTAGAGATTCTGAGCAGGAGGGCAGGGGAGTCGTGAGATTGAATGTGGCAGTGGGGACGGTCTTAGAGAGGAATAACAGATCATGAAGGGTGTAAAGCAGCCAGGGCCAAACTCCTGTGAGAAAGGTGGGGATAGAAAGTAAAGGAACAAATATGAAACATTGCAAACCAGAAAGTTTGGACTTGGTAATTAATTAAATATAGAGATGACAGTAGGAGGGAGCAAAAGATAATTGACATTCTAAATTGGTAAGCTCAAAATAGCAATAGCAACTGCAGGCAACTTGGGGGTTAAGGAAATTTGCTTTGGGGAAAAGTAGTGAGTTTAGCTTTAGGTATGTTTTTTAGGTGTCAGCCTTTTTATTTTGTGATAAATGCTTTGTGATAAATGCTTTGAAATATCCTGTGGCTTGAATGGGAGAGCAGGAATAGATACTTAGAATTTGTTTGAGAACAATGACTTCTGAAACCTGAAATAGAACTCAGAGAGATGATTAGAAAGCCAAGGATGTATTTTTGCCAGGGGGTAGGAGGGGTGGGGGAGGAGGGAAGACAAACAGTAGGAACCCTGAAGAAGGAAGAGGTGGCAACAAAGATTGAAAAGAAGGAAAGCTCAGAGAAGCAGTAGGAGAACCATACTACAGTACAGGATAACACAAGCGAAGATGAGGGCATTTCAAGGATTGGGGAGTCACCTTATGTCAGATGCTTAAAAGAAAAAAATGAGAAGAGTAGGAAGTGTAAAAAATTCCCTTTAGCTGCGTTAGGTTCTGGAAGATATTAGGCCCTTTTGACCTGGTGAAGTTAGAATCTCACTATAACACAACTTTTTTTTTTTTTTTTTTGTGATACGTGGGCCTCTCACTGTTGTGGCCTCTCTTGTTGCAGAGCACAGGCTCCAGACGCACAGGCTCAGCAGCCATGGCTCAGGGGCCCAGCCGCTCCGCGGCATGTGGGATCTTCCCGGACCGGGGCACGAACCTGTGTCCCCTGCATCGGCAGGCGGACTCTCAACCACTGCGCCACCAGGGAAACCCTAACACAACTTTTAATAGTGCAGAATTTGATACAGTCTTGGACTCCATTCTAAGAAGGGATATATTCCTAGAAGAATCTTACCCATGACTCCATTCTGCTGCATAAACCTGAGGGACAGCATAAAACACAGGCTTATGCATGTTATCTTCAAATATATATGATAGGTCGCAAAAGTTAAACAAGATTGGGTGAATTTTTCCACAAAGTTTCAGCAGACTATTTTCTCCCCAAAACAAATGTTTAGTCATATCACCATGAGTAGCTGAGATGGAGACATCAGTGACAGGGTTGGAGCTAGAATCCACTTCCCCAGATTGGTTAATATGTTTTTTGTTCCTCTAGCCCATTGAGAAAATAAGGATTAACCTTCAACTCTATATATCTTATCTTTTGGAACTAAATTCAGATCAAGACTTATTCATAAGCTTACATTTAAGAATTACAGAGTGAGATGTAGGCGGTAATTTGTTGCCATGCCTTGCGTGGGTGGTTAGGCAGAACAGTGACTGAAGAATGGAGTATATGTGTGTCCCCAAGCCTGACACACCCTGAAATCTTCCTAAATGAGTAAATCATTTTATCCATATCTTCTTGCACAATAATGGGGAAGGGGAAGTAATTTGAAGAGCCGCTGATATGACCTTTGTGGGGCCTTGTAATGGCAGTACTTCAAACAGAATCGGAGCAGCTGTACTTAGGTTAAAAGCAAACGGATTCATCTCACAGATAGTTATGGAGCTTCTACCCTGTATCTGAGGCCTCCAAGTGAAGTTAAGGTCAGTCTCTTCCCTTCGGGAGAGATAAGACACAGTGCAAATAACTGGAACGCAAGGCCGAGTGTGTGTACGTGCTATGGGAGCCAGTCAGAGGAGAGACAGTGCAAAGGCCTGACAGCTACTAAGAAAAGCATAAATGAAGACATAATGACTCTATTCATCCTGCCAGTCCTCCAAGTTGTAAGACGTAATAAGTTTATGTACCAAATGAATGGTGTAACTGTGTCTATTTTTAGAGGGGACTTCAGCTCATGAGTCAAGTCCTTCCAAGTTGTCGTTTTTTGTTTAAATTTCCCTTGAGCAATAAAATAAAATCCACTCAACTGCCAGTTTTATCACATGTTATATCTTGGCTTTCGAGCTACAGGGGTTGGGAAATGAGAGGAAAAATTAGTGTTTCACCTTGGGAACACCGTCACAGATAGGTAGCTTGCCCAGAATTCAGAGTAGCAAAAGTATATTAAATGCATTGGTATCTGTGCAGCAAACGGCATTCTGTTGTTTAGTGCTTTGCAATACAACGTGATCATTTCAGTGAAGGATGCTAAGATCCCAAATACCTAATGCTTAGCCCAAAGCCATTATCTGTGTGTTAACGCTGGAATCCTTGGCATTTTCTGATGTAATCATGCCCCAGCTTAATCATCCAAGTTCTGTAGATTGTTTAAAGCATCCTTCATGCCCATCACATTTATACTGACTCAGCTACCACCCCATCAAGCCTTGTTTCGAACAGTCACAAGACTCATGTTCATAAAACACAGCATAGTGTGAGTTGCCAATTCCTGCTCTTGAAATCTACCGAATCTCTCCTCACCACCCTGCCCAGCATCACTTCCTCTCACAACTGTCAGTCATGAGAGCTGAGCTTTTAAATTGATCCCCCTCGTGCCAATCCATATTTCCACTTGCTGCTAGACTAAACTTCCTGAAGGAGCATTTTGTTCTCCAACTTATAAAACGTTGGAAACTGCCCATTGCCTATAGCTGTGTTTCGCAGGCATCCTAGTCATTTGCATCCTGCCTTCACAATCTTCATGTCCATCCGGACTTGTTATCTTCTTTGAATCAGCTCATTTTAAAAATTAAATCTTTTAGTCTCATCTCAAGCAATAAACTCCATAGAAATGCAAGTTGGAGTTAGTTTTAGTTTATTCCTCTTTGACACCAAAGTGGACGCGTTAAGAGTTCCCTCTCCAGAGTGGTTGCTCACTGCATGGATAGTCCAACTCGTTATTATTCTTGCAGCATTTAAGGACCACAGCATGGCCTTGGCCTTATCCACCCTCATCTTCCTGGCAGAACTTTCCACTCCAGATAAACTGGTTTATTTGTGGCCTCTTAAGTAGCACCTTAACATGTTCTCCTCCGCCTTCTGGAATACCCTCCTCCACCTCCTCTTCCTCTTGACCTGTCAGCATCTTTCCCATCCTCTTTGGTCACTCTTCAAGCCAACCCATGTGGTCTACAGCAGTGTCTCTCCTCTCTAAACTCCTGCAGTTTACCCCTACTGCCTTGTGTCACTAGTTCAGCATTTCATTTTATCTGGCTTAAGTCTGTCCTTAGGGCATCACAAAGTCTCAGAGCTGGGATGGCGCTTAAAGAACTTTGCCTAGGACTTTCTTACATGGTGTAAAGACTGCAAGCTCCTTGAGGAAAGCAGTCACATTATACATATCAAGCCTCGAACATATGGCTGCTTTTTAGGGTTTTCTGCACTCTGGATGCCATTAAATGTGTCATTATCTCATGATTTTTCAGGAGCTCATTATCTAGCCTATCCTGTTGATCACCAGTGTTTCCCGCAGAGCCATCAGAGTCACCACTTTATTATCTTGCCTCCCATGTGTCATGTCCCCATTGTACAGTGTCCGCCCTTCACCCCTTACCTCAGTAGCTCCTTCTTCTCCTCCGGAACACGTACATACAGCCATTTCGGTCTCCAGTCCATTTTGCCAGCTCCTTTACTTCAAAATTAAAACAGTGAACATTTTTATGGCAGATTCCACCCCTGGGTCTATCTTCTTAGTTCTCTCTTTCTCCCTCTCTCTGAGCCCCAGGTTGTTGAGTACAGAGTGGAGTCTGGACCTCCCCTTCTTTAGCAGCTCCTTTCTGGCCCCAGACAAGGGAGGAGGTGAACGGTTGGGATGTGCAGGGGCCCTACCGCCTGCCACTGAGCGGGCACCTGCACATCCTTGCACAGAGGGATGGACTGTCTCATGAGCAGCCCCCGAAAAAAGGTGCAGAGAAACAAGGCTTCTCACCTCAGATGTATAAGCACATACACTCTCTGACCTGCTTGCTACCTCACAGGCCTTATATATGTCAGAGTGTGAATTAAAGAAGTTTTTTTAATTCACCAAAAATTAAAAAAAAATTTTGAACAGTGTGAACTTTCTCAGTCCGCTTCCCACACCAAAGGTTTGCAGGCAAACGAGCCTTTCCCCGTCTCCTCACACAGAGAGCCCAAGAGAAGAGCCTTCTGACCCCATCACCCTTTTATATGGCTTAACCCGAGGAGAGTGAACTTTCCGAATTCCACCCCCAGCTGTGGAGTTTGCAGAAGTGAGCCTTCGCCCAGCAGGCAGGACGGAGATTTCTTCATGCCCTTCTCATAGGCACGCTGCACAAGACTGAACTTTACTACAGTGACACCCTCCCTGCCCCAACACACACACAGAGATGATGCACACCGGTGGTGAGAGGAGGAGGCTCCTGATTACCCCCCGCCTCCCTGTACCTGTGTTGGTGCACGTTCTCTGTCTGAGGACCAGCAGCCTCCTGACCTGTTTGGGCTCTAGTGCCTCACATGTTGGGTGTGAGCTGTCTCAGGTCCCCTCCCACACACAAGCTTTATAGGTATACATGCTTTCTGAGCTGTGCCCTGTCTCTTACACCCAGCATGCCTTAAAGTTCCCTTCTTATAAGCATGCTTTGTAGAACAGCAGTGAACTTAAAAAAAAATTGCCTCAGACTCACAGGCACATATGTATTTAGATGTGTACACAAACACACACACACGAAGCGAGGGAGAAGAATCCTTCTGCCTGTTAGCATTTGTCTTGGATGGTGGAGTGTGTGGAAGAATAAAAACTATCTGCCCCCCTTAACTTAGTGGGGACAACAGAAGGATCAGAAACTGGAGTTTATCCTTCAAGGATGGCATGGAACTTCTAAGCTTTCATCTGTTGGCCAACAAGATTGAAGACTAAAGAAAAAGTGCCAAGGTGAATATACATTGGGCTCTTTACACTATAATTAGCGTTGTCGAGCAACTGACATGTAAGGAAAAGAGTATGAGAATCATCCTACAGCTGATAAGTTTGCTTGCTTAGTCTATACGTTAAAAGCCCTTTATCTTTTAGTTGTTTCAAAGGTTTTGGAACTTTGTTCAAATAAGTATTTACATCATAAAAATAGTGTGAATATTTCTGTTTTAACATTTTTATAAGATTCATCAGTAAGCATTCTTCTTTTTTTTTTAACATCTTTATTGGGGTATAATTACTTTACAATGGTGTGTTAGTTTCTGCTTTATAACAAAGTGAATCAGTTATACATATACATATGTTCCCATATCTCTTCCCTCTTGCGTCTCCCTCCCACCCTCCCTATCCCACCCCTCCAGGCGGTCACAAAGCACCGAGCCGATATCCCTGTGCCATGCGGCTGCTTCCCACTAGCTATCTACCTTATGTTTGGTAGTGTATATATGTCCAAAGCATTCTTCTTATACCTGTCCCATCTCTGCCTCTTCTTTCCCCTCAGCGCCCCCACTGTCAGTGCAAGAGTGCAAGCCTCTTGAATTGTCCCATCTTTTCTACCTTGAGCATGCAGGACTATGAGCTTGTTTTTTCTTTAGGCGTGGTCACCCAAACACATACATACACACACACACACACACACACACACACACACACACACACACACACACACACACCGAGTGACCCTGCTGACAACGTATCCTGTCTCTTACGTGTCCTGTCTGTTGGTGTGTGTTTTCCCACCCCCGTCCCACTAGCCTCTCTCTCTTATCCCGCAGTCCTCTTTCTTCCTTTCACATGCACACGTGCTTTCTTCCTTTCACATGCACATGTGCGTAGTCTGCGTATAAGAGAGACACGTGAGCTGTCTCATTTCATCCAGCGTTGTAGGACTGGGGGCCTTCTAGTACTGCCCACCTCCCACCCCATGCGTGGCTTAAACTGACAAAATTAACCTTGTTATTACAGCCTCCCAATGCACGCATTGCTTGTGCTACAGTGTCGGTCTCCCTATTACTCCTTTCTCTGTGCCCACCCCTACACATCTATGACAGCAGCTTGAGCCTTCTTAGGACACATCCTTCATCTTTTTCCCTTCTATTTCCCCGCTCCCTCTCCCATACATGTGTGCCCAGGAGGCACCAAAAGTGAGTCCTTATTACCTGTGGTTCTTGTACGCGCATGGGCACACACAGCTTGGGGTTTGGTGGTTGGGTGTGCTGTCTCGGCAGTTAGATTACCTGTGGTGGAATCCTGGTATGATCCCTTACCAGCTTCATGATCCTGGACAAGCGACTTTTCTTCTTGTTGTCTCAATTTCCACAATATATATATTAAAAACTGAAAAAAAAATTAAATTGAAAAAAATTAAAGAACTAAAAGGCACTACCTCCTTCCTTGACCCTAAAAGCTCCTCCAGTTTCTCCCCATTTTGTTGTTCCACTTTCCAGAAAAACTCCTTCAAGGAGCTAGCTCCATTTATGCTTCTCCCATTGTCTCTTGAACGCCCTCCAATTAAGGCTTTAATCCTCACCACACCACTAAAATCACTCTTGTCAAGGTCCCTGATGCCTTTAGCACCCCCCAGTTCATTGGACAATCTCGTCGTCTTTTTTGACAGATCCACACACAGTTGCTCATTGCCTCTCTCTGGTTTGCAGGACTCCATTGTCTCTCAGTTTATTGTCCTCTTACCTCAGCAGGCTCTCTTTCTCAGTCTCTCTTTTTTTTTTTTCTTTGCAGTATGCGGGCCTTTCACTGTCGCGGCCTCTCCCGTTGCGGAGCACAGGCTCCGGAAGCGCAGGCCCAGCGGCCATGGCTCACGGGCCCAGCCGCTCCGCGGCATGTGGGATCTTCCCGGACCGGGGCACAAACCCGTGTCCCCTGCATCGGCAGGCGGACTCTCAACCACTGCGCCACCAGGGAAGCCCTCTCAGTCTCTTTTGATAGCTCCTCTTCTTCTTCCTGAATTCTAAACCTTAGAGAGACACAGGGCTTAGTCTTTGGATGACTTCTTTCTACTTCTCATTAGTCCTCAGCAGTTCTTATGTTGTCCTGTGGTTCTTAACACCATCCTATGTGGATGACTTCCCTATTGATATTTCCAGGCTGGGCCTCTCTCCCTTTCTCCCCCTCCTTCATCCCTCCCCCTCCCCCCTCCCCCTCTCCCATTTTGTCTGGTTCTGTCTTTTTCCTCTCACTGTTCCCTTTTCCCAAACTCAGCTTTCCTCTAACCCTGCCCCCATATGCAGTCTGAACAAAAGGGAGGCTTGTTGCAGCCCCTCCCCTGCCTTCCAGCCATCACCACACATGCATAGTGCAGGGACACAGGCCTGTAGGAAAATGAGCCACCTTATTTGGCCCAGGCCCTGGCTTTGCTTTTCTACCTGCCTACCCATGGCTTACACACTCCACATTCTTTCTGCATCTTGTTTGGGGCATGTACACACACACATCCGTACATACAGGTATTCAGGAGAGTGAATCATCTCACCTCCTTTGCTTGCACCTTTTGCCCAGTGGAGGGTGAGCTTTCTGAAACCACTGCCGATATGCAGGAGAGGGAACCTTGGCTTGCCTTGCTCACATGCCAGTAAATAAGGCTTTTCTTCTGTTCTCTTTCCATCTCACATCCTTTGCCTGCAGAAAGTGGTACTTTTTTAAAAAATTAATTAATTATATTTTTGGCTGTGTTGGGTCTTCGTTGCTGAGCGTGGGCTTTCTCTAGTTGCGGCGAGCAGGGGCTACTCTTCGGTGCGGTGTATGAGCTTCTCATTGCAGTGGCTTCTCTTGTTGTGGAGCATGGGATCTAGGCACGCGGGCTTCAGTAGTTGTGGCATGTGGGCTCAGTAGTTGTGGCTCGGGGGCTCTAGAGCGTGGGCTCAGTAGTTGTGGTGCGTGGGCTTAGTTGCTCTGCGGCATGTGGGATCTTCCCGGACCAGGGCTCGAACTCGTGTCCCCTCCATTGGCAGGCGGATTCTTAACCACTGCCCCACTAAGGAAGTCCCAAAAGCTGTACTTTTTGAATCTCCCTCTTATGATCTGGCACCAAAGGGAACCTTCTTAGCAAATCGATCCCCTTGTCTCTCCCTCTGACACTCTTGTGCTTTGTTTTCCCACACCCAGACCCTATCATTTTTCATGCCATGTGTGTAGGGTTGTGGACTTTAACACCTACTATAAGCAGGAGAATGAGCCTCCCTGTTGCATACAGCACACACGGAACACAGATCTCCTCCACCTCATTTTCTCACACTCACACGTCCTTCCCTCCATGCAGCACAAGGGGAATATGAGACGCTCGCTTATGCCTTGCACAGCCTAGGATTCCTGCCATCTCACTCCCTCATATGCATACAATTGTCAGCAGGTTGCGCCGCCTTTGTGGGGCCTCTTTCTAAACAGCAGCATCTAAGATTCTGAGCTTTCTTATCACGTGTCCTCTCTGAATGGTCCAGTGTTGTTTCATACATAAAATAGAGTGATGATTACCTTGTAGATATTTTATGGGGATATAATAAGTTAATATATGAAAAGCACTTGGAACAGTGCCCTCTAAATAATAAATGCCATACTGGTGTTTGGAATAAAAAGAAAGAGAAGGAAAGAAGGAAAATGGAAAAAAATAGGCAATAGTGAACATTCTTGAAGGTACATATTGTGCATGGACACACAGACACACAGTCTCATTAAATGGGAAACATTTTATATATGGGGCACAGTCACATACATACCTGTCCAAAGTATCTGGGGCACACACACACACACACACACACACACACACACACACACACACAGTGTACAGGAGAGCGAATCTCCTGACTTGCTTTCTCTCTTACATGCCTTGAGTGTAGGACCGTTGGCATCTCAATTACCCTCCCACACCCAAGGCTTGCAGGAGGGCCAGCCTTCTCCTCCCTCTGCAGTGCACAAACATGAACACAAACACATAGACACTGTAGGTGATCCGGGTCTTGATGTACCCCTCCCTCCTAAGCCGTGTGTGCGCTACACCAACCCCCCCACCATGGCTGTCCCGCTCCATGTGTGCCCCTCCTGGCTTACCCCCCAACACTCCTCCCTCACTCCTTTGCTGCCCATGGGCAACCCCCAGGCTGCTGTATCTCACTTTCTAGAGGGTACCCACACCTTGTGCCAAGAGAGTGAGCCTTTCCCTGCTCCCTCTCTCACATCCCTTGCATGGTGGAGGGTGAGCTTTCTGAAAACCCCTCCCACATGCAGGGTTTGCAGGATGGTGAGCCTTGGCTTTCCTTGCTCTCTTGTGCCTTTATGCATACACATACACACACCTTCAGAAAAGACGGACATATCCATCAGCAGTGGGAAGGAGGACGACCCTCTGCCCTATGTCCTTTCTCCCATCTCAGTCATATGTAGATCTTGCAGGAGAGGGAGTTTTCTCTTACCTTTATCTTGTACAAAGTGTAGGTCCTCATACTCAGGGATGAGGACAACTTAGAAGGAGGGTGAGTTTTTTGACCTGCTCCTTCCTTGTCAGCACCTAGCGGGGAGAAGAGAGAGCCTTTTCAGTATTCCTATACATGGGGTATGATGGAAAGGGGGCCTTCTAGCTCATTCTCACAAACCCAAGGTGTGAGGGAAATTAAGAAGTGTCTGTTCCTTAACACATATGGAAGTGTGCATACACGCACACATCCATATAGGGTGCAAGAAGTGGGGTTCCTCACTATCCCATGCCTTACCCAATGCACATTTATTTGCACAAGAGGGCGTGTGAAGGTCTGTTTTCTTAGGCGTTTCCACAGACATGAATCAGAGTGTGAGCCTTCTCTATTCTCTTCCCAGATGCAGAATTTGCAGCTTATTCAGTGAGCCATTCATTCATTCAACAAATATTTATTGAACATCTAGTATGTATCGGACAGTCTCCTACGCACTAGGGAAACATCAGTGATGGAAAGAAAAGTATTCCTTCCCTAGTGGGAGAGAGACAGGCAGTGAACAAAGTGAGCAAGGAAAATGCATAGTGTGTCAATTAGTGATAAGTGCCAAACGAAATAATGCCATATGCAGCTACATGGATGGACCTAGAGACTGTTATACTGAGTGAGGTAAGTCAGACTGAGAAGGACAAATATCATATAATATCGCTTATATATGGCATCTAGAAAAATGGTACAAATGAACTTATCTACAAAAGAGAAATAGAGTTACATATGTAGAAAATAAACTTATGGTTACCAGGGTGTAAGGGAGGGGGAGGGATAAATTGGGAGATTAGGATTGACATATATACACTACTATATATAAAATAGATAACCAATAAGGACCTACTGTAGAGCACAGGGAACTCTTCTCAAGACTCTGTAATGACCTATATCGGAAAAGAATCTAAAAAAGAGTGGATATATGTATATGTATAAATGATTCACTTTGCTGTACACTTGAAACTAACACAACATTGTAAATCAACTATACTCTAGTAAAAATTTAAAACAAAAAGAGAGGGCTACTGTGTTCTAGGAATAACAAAGAGGCCATTGTGGCATGGGAAGTAGTAAGATCTGATGGAGGAAATGGAAAGCTGATGATTTGTATGTATCTCTAGAAGATGAGAACTCTTGTTTAAAAAATCGTAACCATAATACCATTATCACACAATAATAGTTAATAAGTTCTTAATATCATCAAATACTCATTGTTCAAATTTCTAGTTTTCTCAAGAATATCATAAATTAGGATCCAGGGAATTCCCTCGTGGTCCAGTGGTTGGAACTCCGCACTCTCACTGCCAAGGGCCTGGGTTCGATCCCTGGTTGGGGAACTAAGATCCCACAAGCCGCGTGGAGTGGCCAAAAAAAAAAAAAAAAAAATTAGGATCTAAATAAAGTCCATACACTGCATTTGGTTGATAGATATCTGAAGTCTCTGAATTATACCCTTTCCCACCATCTATCTTTTTTCTCTGATTGTAATTTATTTGTTGGAAGAAAGTGGGCTATTTGTTCTGCAGTTTCCCACAGGCTGGATTTTTCCGATTGCACCCCTGTGGTGTAGCTTACATGTTGCTTTTCCTTGTTTGTGTTTCCCGTAAATTGTTAATTGTATCTAGAAGCCTGATCAGATTCAGGCTTAATTTTGGGAAAGGGGGCAGAAGTACTTCTATCAAGAGGCACATAATGATTGGTTGTCCCTCCTTTTGTGATATTAGTTGCCATTGATGCTCAATTCCTAGGACCATTATTTCATTAGGTTTGCAAAATGATGATATATTCTCTCTTATTTATTAGCTGAAATACTTCTGTAAAGAAAAACTTCCCCTCAACTACTGTTTGATTACCCAGTGGTACAGTTTTTATAGAAAAGGCAGGATAAATGCTTGATTCTCTTTAATCAGTGCTCAAAATAATGAGTTGTCTCACTAGCTTACTCCAAAGAGAATCTTTAAAAAAATTATTACGATAAACTCATGGATTTAAATATACTTGATCTTTCCATTGCAGTTCTTGTCCTCAGTAAAGCTCAAATGTCCCATGTTTAGCCAGGAGACCTTCAACTTGGTTCCTGAGCTCTTTTGACATGGCCCCAGTATTGATTCAATAGCTTCTCTGCTTTCTGGATTGAAAAATTGTTCCAGGCTTATCTCAGACATCTCCTTCCCCAGACCTGGAATCTGCCATGTCTTCAGTAAGCCTTGGTTCCTTTTATTAGACGTGGTATTTGGAGACCACATTCTAGGCCCTAGGGGTGCTCATTGCCTCTGGATTAGTCATTGTTTTCAGGCTTCTTTAATGACCAGAACAAAAAAAAAGGTTTTGTTATTGTTGCTTTGTCTTGTTTCTAGATAAAACATGAGATCAGGGAGTTCCCTGGCCGATCAGTGGTTAGGACTCTGTGCTTTCACTGCCGAGGGTGTGGGTTCAATTCCTGGTCAGGGAACTAAGATCCTGTAAGCCACGTGGTACGGCCAAAAACAAAAACATGAGATCATTCTTACACTTCCAATTCAAAATCATAACAGAGGTTTTACATGCCTTTGTTTCAAAAGTATCATGCTGACTGTCGTGTGGTGAGTAGACTATAAGTGCAGAAACAGGGAGAATGATTGAAATAATTCAGGTGACAGATTGATGGAGACATGGTGGTATTGGTGGTAGTGGTGAAGGTGGTGAAAACTGGTCAGATACGGATCTATTTTAAAGTTAGGGCCAATTGGATTTACCAATATATTGGATGTGAGGTATGAGAGAAAGAGGGGTCAAAGATTAAGTGTTGTTTTTCCTGTTTTTCATGTATCAGTTGGGCACCTGTGCTGACACTGCTTGTGTGAGTGCCCGAGTTTTCTGCTCTGTTCCCCCCTCTCTAATCTTAATACCCAGATGGAGGTACTGTCTTGGTGCAATGTACCTGAACAAGGATTCAGAGGGTGGGTGTCTTCTACACAGAGAGAACAGTGCCTATCTATCACCTCTCCTCATTCCTTTCACAGATCTTTTTGAACATCTCTTGGATTTGGGAATCTAAGCAAAGCATCAGGGGCCCCGGGCTTACTGTCCTGTGAGGTTGTGCCACAGAATAAAATTCCTCATTCCCGTTAAGCCTGCCTTCACGTGTTCAAGGGGCTGGGAAAAGTGAGGTTTTTCTGTCCTTCTTCCCGCACCACCCTCGGTAGCCCTCTCACTTGCTCCTTCTCTCTAATCCTTGTTAGCTGGTTGTCAGTGCTTTCTACACGCAATGCACCTGGGCAGGAATTTAGAGCAGGCTGAGCCTCACCTGCAGATGGAAGCACAGAGTGCCTGTATGTCACCTCTCTCTCCTTCCTGCCTGCCATTGTTTCGTTACCTCCTACTATGTGCCAGACAGTCCACTGGCTGTGGGGAGCCAGCAGCAAACAGGACACTCATATTCCCCTGAGTATACTGGCTAGTGGGCACATACAGGAGGATGAACCTCATTTGTACCCACTGTGCAGGTGTGCACACATGCTAGTGAATGAGTTTTTACTCTTTAGGCTCCACTCGCCAAGCACCCTGCCTCACCCCCAGGACAGCCGGGCATCTACGTAGGGGTGTGGACCTGCATGCACAGAGTCCCACTGGCGGGGTGAGCAGGGATGGAGCCTTCCTGCCCTTGACCCTGCTCTCTCATACTTCCCAGGAAGAGCAGTGAGCTGTCTCAGGGTTCTTCCCTTGAGAAGTTATTGAATGAAGGTGCACTCGCTTGTTAGTGCTTGCTCTCACGTTCGCAGATACACAGATACCAGCATTCTCATACACACCAGCAAGATAGACGGGAGGGTGAGCGTGCACAGGAGGCCCATGCATGGCCAAGTTTCCAGCGTAGACAGACAGGTGAGCTTTCAGAGATGGGAGACAGCTGGTGCCTTTGGTTTTATACTCACAGGGGCAAATGCCCCATTCTCATTCATCCACTTGTATGTCTTCTCTCTTTTTCTCTCTCTCTCCCCACCCCTTCCCTCCCCACCCCTCACCACAGGCACATACAGACTCTCACTCAAAGAGTTCACTTTCTGACTTCTCCTCACCTGCTCCTTCGCACATCCCTTGCCTGGGAGGGTGAGCTTTCTAAAACGCCCTCCAACTTGCAGGGTTTTCAGGAGGGCAAGCCTCAGCTGCCCCACTCTGGTGTGTGGGCGTATGTGCTGCCCCTGCCCCCCACGCCTGCATGCAGAACTTCATGCATAATGGATCCCCAGTACAAAGGCACAGGCCCTCTGGTTCCACTGGTCTTGCAGTTGAACAGTGAGCTCTCTAAACCCCATTCCTATATGCTACGTTTGCACAAGGGTGCCAGGGTGCATCTTGTTGCAGTGGTTCCCCACTGTGCCCCTCTCTCTCTCTCTCTCTCTCTCTCTCTCTCTCACACACACACACACACACACACACGCACACGCACACGCACACGCATGCAGAGTAGAGGAAACTTCTGATGTTTCCCTTCATATTCTTTATATATGATGGGGTGTGAACTTTGTTGATAAGGGAGATTGAGGGAGAGACAGACTCGTCAACTCACGCACACAAGGAATTCAAGAGAATGAATCTGTTCATCCCCCACCCTTGCAGGTACTCAGTCTCACAGGTATTCAGGCCTCTTCCTTCTCATGTGTCCCTTGCGTGCAGGAGTGTGACCCCCACCCTTAAAAATGCACACTCATTCAAATACACAGACACATATAAGTGGAGGGTAAGAAGTACAAGTGACGACAGACGCGTGACAGGTGCGGCACTCCACTTTGCGTTTATTTGTCATCCTATTTCGTTTTCTTGGCACCGTAAGGAGGTAGGCTTTATTGACCCCATTTTTCAGAAAGTGTTGATTCTCTAAGCTCATTTGTGGTGGAGCTTGAATTCGAACAAGGGTAATGTGAATACCCTGAGTATTCACAGGGTCCATGGTTTTCCCAGCACACCACTGTAGTCCCAGACACTAGCAGTGGCAGCAGCTCCTGGGAACCTGTTAAAAATGCAAATTCTTGGGCCCTTCCCCAGGCCTATGGAGTCAGAAACCCCTATAACCTGTGTATTACCAAGCTTTCCAGGTGATCCTGATGCATGTTGCAGTTTGAGAACAACTGTGCTCGACTGTATGTGGTCACACATTCACACAAAGGATTTGGGGGATAATGAGCCTCAGTGATATTCATTTGTTTTCTCTTTCCTCTCACACTCTTCTCTCCTCCTGGTCTCTTTGTCCTAACAGGTTTATACTTCTTTGTTGTTGTTATCTGAGAGAACAGACAAAATATCTGTTCAACTGGACATCTTCAATGTGAAGCTCCAGAACCTTGTCTTTACTTCTGTGCCACAGCTAAGCAGCTTCTGTGAAGAAGAGTGAGCCCTCTGATTAAGTCCACGCGGGGCCTTCTGTTTTGGTTCCCCTCTCTAATCCTTGCTACCTGGGTGAGAGTGCTGTCCGAATGCAATGCACCTGGGCAAGGATTCTGAGAGTGAGAGCTTCGTCTTCATACAGGACAGAGCACCTTTCCAGCCACCCCACCAATGTTTATTGATCACCTCTTCTATACATGGTACTAAGCTGGGCATTGAGCCTGCAGTCGTCAACAGGGCACACCACTTTCCTACCCTCATGTTGCTTACAGTTGAGGGAGGAGAATGGAATTCCTCATCAGCCATTACCCCTACCTGCCCCGAGAGTGGGTGGTCACAGAGTGGCCTTCTCATTGCTGCTGTCACCCACAAGTACACAAAATCAGGAATCTTCTCTGATCTCACATGGAACATTCTCTGCCACTCTATACCTTCACTCATCAATGTATATACATGAGGCCAAGACTCTTTGTCATAGCTACACACACACACACACACACACACACACACACACACACACACACTCTGCAGGTGCCTGAGCCTTCTTGTCTGCTCCCCCTCTCGAATCCTTGGAACCTAGGTGTGAGTGCTGCTCTAGTGCAACACACCTATTCAAGGATTCAAAGAGGCTGAGCTTGGTCTGCGTGGAGAAGGACCGAGCACCTCTATATCACCTTTCCACCATCCCACCGTCTTTATAATATTTGCATTTGCTATGAGGTGCGCTGCACTGGGTGTTAGAGGTTCACTGGTGAATAAGATGGACTGGCCCAGAGTCCTCGTCCCTGGGTTCTCTGGAGGGCACATGTGGGAGAATGGGCATCATTCCCTGTGGGCAGGCTTACACCTATGTCAGGGCATGAGCTTTTTCTTTATTCTGGCTTCCTATGTTCAGACACTGTAATGGAGAAATATCCAGTGGGTGACGAGGCTCCCACAACCAGTTGTTGCCCTCCCTGAGCTTATAGTTTAGTAGAGGAATGGAAGGGGGCAAAGTAGCCTCTTTACTGTACCATCCTACAGCATGTGCATGTACATTGGTGCCCCCACCAGATCATCCCAGCCTTCTTGTTAACCCACACACACACAGCCAACACACGTAAACTCTCATGTACGATCTGAAAAAGATGCTGCTCACGGTCTTTATTCAGAGGCTGTCTGAGAGAGAATGGCCATGGGACCTCGTGCATGGAGATGAGTACACATGCACATGCTGGGGAAAGGGATCAGTCTCATTACATGCACATAGTGATACTTTGTGGGAATGGGACCGTGAGAGTTAACTATGTACATATGCACACATACAGGGTGCCAGCACCAGTACTTTCTGCTCTGTTCCCCCCTCTTCTTTTTTGTCCATGTGTGAGAGCGCTTTCTGAATGCAGTGCACCGGCGCAGAGATTCTTGAGGGCGAGCCTGCTCTGCATGGAGCAGGACAGAGGATATGGACATCACCTCTCTGCTGCTTGCTGCATGCTTGCCTGCCATCTGTCCCTCATTCATTCTTTCATTTTACAAATATTTATTAGGCACCGTGCTGGACATGGGACACAGAAGTTGGACAAGACAGACTTGGCCCCTGCCCTCCTGGATCTTACAGTCCAGGGAGGAGAGTGGACTTTGTCATCACCCATCACCCCTGCATGTACCCAGGGTGAGTGGGCCACGTCAGGGACTTATCTACCCCACCCCCCAGCATACAGACAAGTATGACACTTCTCGTTGCCGCTTTCACACTGATCTGTGTAGGAGAACCTTCTCTTAGCTTTAGTTCAATCCTACATAAATGCACTGGGCAAGAATGGTGAGCCTCCTTGTTAAACACACATGCAAGGCATGCAGGTGCTGGAATCTTCTGTTCTGGCTCCCCCTCTCTAATCCTTGCTACCTGGGTGAGAGTGCTTTCTGAATGCAATGCACCTGGGCAAGGATTCTGAGAGAGGGAGCACCACCTTCGCATAGGACAGAGCACCTCTGTGTCCTCCTCCCCTCCTTTCTACAGCTACCTACTGAGTACCTGCTCTAGCTCAGGTGCTGTGCTGGGCAACCGGCCCACGAGAGAATGAGCCGCGTCTGGTCCCTCCCTGCAGGTTGGAGAATGGACCCCTTTTCGTTCATCATGCCCACATGTCCTGAGGGTGGGCAGGCTGCACACTGGGACTTGACACGGCCACCCCCCCCAATCCTGGTCACAGCCAGATGTGTGTAGGAGAATCTTCTAAGCCTCAGTACAGTCCTACATAAATGTGCTGTGTGCAGGGGAAGGGCCCGACTGGGTGCACACACACAGACATGTGCCCAGGCTGGGTGCACCACCCTCCCTCGTTCAGTCTAGGAGCCCACGCTGTCTTGAGTCACTGCCCCTGTTGAGGACTCCAAGGGAAGGAGCCATGTCTACATTTAGAAGGACAGAGCTCCTGTGCAGCAACTTTCCTTCCTTCTTTCCCTTCCTTCTGCAGATATTTGAGTGTCTACTAAATGCCAGTTACTATGTCATCACAGAGGATGTAGCAGGGATCAAAACGGACATGTTTGCTACCCTTACATTCTGGTGGGGGAATAATAAACACACTATGACACACGGATGCTGTGCACGAATAGGCCACTGTTCAGAGGAATGAAGGAGATCTCATTCTATGTTCCCTCCTGCCCATTCTGCAGACACAAACATGTGCAGGATATGCCACAGCGAGATTTCTCAACACCCCAGCCTCCAGAAATGCTCAGCAATGTGGACCTGTGTGCAGAGACTCCCGCTTACAGCAAGGGCAGGAGATGGAGCCTGTTGTGTCTTCCCACTGCCACCCCAGCGTGCAGACCCATCAGCTTTCCTAACCCTCCCATGGATAGGAGTCAGTGAGGGAGACCTTTGCACTGCTGCTCCCATTCATGCTGCTGTGTGCAGGAGAGAGCCTTGTGTTTCCCTCTCTGTACGATTACATGTGAACACACCGGATGCAGAAAAGTGAGCCTTCCCTGTAAACACACACACACGCAGAGCACTCAGGCATAGAAACACAGAAGGTGTGTCCCCTGTACCCAGAGCTGCATCCATGGAGTGTGCAGGATACTAAGTGTCACTGGCAGTGTGCTCTCGCCCGTATCCAGTGTGCAAGACGGTGAGCTTTCTGCATGCTTCTTCCACAGCCAGAGCCTGGGTGGAAGTCGCCCTTATTTATTGCTTATCCCACACATGCATATGCAGAAAGGGCATGTCATCTTCGCACAATCATAGGAAAATCACCTGTGAGCAGGAGAGTGATGTTTCTTGTACCTGCGTGCGCACACACACACACGAGTGATAGACTAAGTCTGAAGAACCCCGAGCCTTCTATTCAGGTCCCTCTCTCATTCTTGGTACTTGGAGACAAATACTGTCCCAGTCCATTGGCCTTGTACAAAATTTCATAGAAAATGAATCTCATCCATGTTTAATAATAGTAGAGAGTCTTTACATCACCCGTCCCATTCTTTCATTTCTTTCATGTCCATGTAGAGTGGTGGCTCTTGGGACTTCCCTGGCGGTGTCCAGTGGTTAAGACTTCGCCTTCCAGTGCAGGGGGTGCAGGTTCGATCCCTGGTCGGGGAGCTAAGATCCCACATACCTCATGGCCAAAAAAAACAAAACATAAAACAGAAGCAGTATCGTAACAAATTCAATAAAGACTTTAAAAATGACTCACATCAAAAAAAAAATCTTTAAGAATGGTGGCTCTCAAAGCATGGTCACTGGACCAGCAGCATTAGTATCACCAGGGAAGCTGTTAGAAATGCAAATTCTTGGGCCCCACCCCTGACCTACTAAATTATGGACCGCAGCCATCTGTATTCTAACAAGCCTTCCTGCTGACTCTGATGTTCACTCAAGTTTGAGAGTCACTGATTTAGTGGAAGTGCTGGGGATGCAGTGACAAGCAAATCAGCCTCCGAGTGACTTAGCCTGTAGAGGGTGGAAGGGAACACGTTTCCCCATTTCTCATGTATGTGCCCAGTGCTGTGTCCCCGCAAGCTGTGGCAGAGGGTACGTGTGCTCATGACTGGAGCCACACACTTGGCGAGCAGAGGAGGTTATGTGAAGTCACAGCCAAGACTCTATCAGGGAAGAGCCTTATCATTACTTTTCAGGGTATGCACTTAATATTAGACACACACACACACATACACACACACACACGGTGTGCAGAAGAACGAACTGCTCCTTCTCCCATACCCATTGCATATCGGAGTTGTGAATTCTCAAAGCACCTCCTATGTGCATGGATTACAGGAGGGCGAGCCCTGTCATCGTGCACCTTCTGCTGAACAATCCAGTCGTTACATGTGTATTGATCCCTTTCTGTGTTCCATGAACTGGGCTGGGAGCATCCTGCTGAATCCGGGATAGCTTCTCTCTTTACAGGACTTCCTGTCAGGTGGAGGTGTGTGGTGAATGAACTTCTCCAAGCCTAGAACACAGGCACGCACATGCACACAGACACACCTAAGTAGAGACAACATTTCTGCCCCAAACTGAAAGGCAGGAGAGAGACTTTGTTAGTATTTACACTTGTTTGTAGAAGCTCGAACTTCCTTGTTGTGCACACACACTCAAAAGCACGTATGGCGTTGTCTGGACCATGATTTTCACTTCTGCTCCCCTCTCCTTGCAACCTAGACTGAGTGCCAGCTTTGTGCCGTGAGCTTGCGCAAGGATGCAAGATGGGGAGCCTGGTCTCCGTGTAGGACGAAGCCTGTACAGCACTTGCTTTGCTGTGCTTGATGCTCTTTCAGTCGGTTATTTGTGTGTGTACTTTTTTTGTTCATCCATTTAACACATTTACTGAGCTCCTGCTATTTGGGGGTGCCACGGTGAACTAGCTGGTCAGGGACACCAGCCTCACTGTCTAGAGGGCCCTGGGACAGTCGGTTTTCTCACGACAGTGCCTGTGGATACACAGGCTCAGCGTGTGGGGCCTGGGCTTCTCTTTATCCCCTCACACAGATGCGCCTGTGGTGTGCACGTTCCAAGCCTTCTGCTCTGCTTCCACTTCCCTTGAGCCCCAGATGTGAGTGCTAGCACCTACTCCAGGACCCCAGTGCACCTACTCCAGGACCCCAAGCGGGGCCCTTTTCTACAGGTGGAAGGACAAAGCGCCTGTGAATCACCTCTCCTCCCTTTCCCCTCCCCCTCCCTTCCTCAAGTACTTATTGAGCAAGTGTGCTGACATTGGGCTGAGAAGATGGATGTGGTCCTTATCTCAAAGGATATGTGTAGGTGAGTGGACTTCTGTGGCACCTAATATCCTGCATGTGCTGAGTTTGGGTGAGCTGCGGAATGGGGCTTCTTAGGAATCCCCCTCCCAGGGCACACAGTGTGCAGACCTCTGCTTCCTGCTCTTGCAAAGACTTAGGAGAGCCTTCTCCGTGTTGAGCTTGAGCCTTCTGCCCTGCTCCCCCTCTCTAATCCTTGCTATCTGGGTGCTAGTGCTGTCTTGATGCAATGCACCTGAGCAAGGATTCAGAGAGGGTGGGCTGAACTGCACCAAGGAGTCTATAAATCACCCCTCCCTCCCTCCTTCCCTCCTTCCTCCCCTCTCTTCTCCCCTCCCTCTTTCCCTTCCTCCCCTCCTCCTGCCCTCCCTCCTTCCTTCCCTCCCTCCCTCCTTCTCTTCTTCCCTTCTTCCCTCCTTCCCTCCTTCCCTCCCCTCTTCCTTTCCAGTAAGAGTTTTTGAGTGACTGGTGGATATTGGGAAAGCACAGGAAAACAGAATAATCAAGGATTTGGGGCTCTCTGTCTAGTGGGCTTGCCAGTGTTCTAGAAGAAATGTCCTATTAAATAATGTCTGTGTGCTCAGATGTGCAGAGTGCTAGAGAGTGAGCTTCCCTTTTACTCCCTTCCTGCCTTCTCCACCCCGGGTGGCGGGCGGAGACCAGAGCCTTCCCACCCCCTCCCTCCCTCCTTCCCTCCCTTTCAGCCCAGAAGTGAGCACTATCTCAAGTGTTGTCTCCAGTCAGGGCTTCAGATAGCTGGAGCTTTGCCTACATAGGGCAGGACTGAGTTCATTCTGTCTCCCTTTTTGCCTTCCTGAATATGTACAGAGTTTCTGCCACGTGTCAGGCACTGTGTTGAGTGTTAAGGATACAGTAAGGAACGAGACAGGCAGAATCACTGGACTTGCCCTCTGGTGAGCAGCTTTAGGAGAATGAACTTCAGATCCACAGTGCAGATGGGCATGAATGTTGGGGGTGCCAAAGAGTGAGTCTTGATATTCCCCCAAATCAAGAGGGCACCCTCACCCCCTCTCCTCTGACGATGGAGAGGTGCGCACAATTGTGGAGAAGCTTCCTGCCTATAGGATGTGTAGGAGTTTGCACTCATAAGCTGTCCCTTATCTCCCAGGACCTGCAGAAAGGACTGTAAGCTTCCTTAAGATGCCTACCACAGACTCTTCTTGAACTGGGTGGGGGATAAGGGCAGGGGGCCCATCTTATTGCTCATCTTATATGCATACCACACAGTATGGAGATGAGAACACCCTAGATTTTTATGTTACCATACTGTCTATTTCCATCTCTCTCTGTCTCTGTCAATGTGTCCCTGTCTGGCTCACCTAGGGCATGCAGGTGCATGTGTGGATTTACTCCGTCTCTCCTGTCCTTGGTACCTGGGAGCGAGTACTCTCAGTGCAGTGCCCCAGTAAAAGGACTCTAGGAGGGTGAGCCTTGCCTGACATGGAAAAGTGTAGAGTGCCCTTAGATTACCTGTCTCTCCCATTCATTTCTTTCTTTTTTAAAAAAAATTTTATTTATTTATTTATTTTACATATTTATTGGAGTATAATTGCTTTACAAGGGTGTATTAGTTTCTGCTTTATAACAAAGTGAATCAGTTATACATATGTTCCCATATCTCTTCCCTCTTGCGTCTCCCTCCCTCCCACCCTCCCTATCCCACCCCTCTAGGTGGTCACAAAGCACCCAGCTGATCTCCCTGTGCTATGCGGCTGCTTCCCACTAGCTATCTATTTTACGTTTGGTAGTGTATATATGTCCATGCCAGTCTCTTACTTTGTCACAGCTTACCCTTCCCCCTCCCCATATCCTCAATTCCATTCTCTAGTAGGTCTGTGTCTTTATTCCTGTCTTACCCCTAGGTGCTTTATGACCTTTTTTTTTTCTTAAATTCCATATATATATGTGTTAGCATACAGTATTTGTCTTTCTCTTTCTGACATACTTCACTCTGTATGACAGACTCTGGGTCCATCCACCTCATTACAAATAGCTCAATTTCGTTTCTTTTTATGGCTCAGTAATATTCCATTGTATATATGTGCCACATCTTCTTTATCCATTCATCTGTCAGTGGACACTTAGGTTGTTTCCATGTCCTGGCTATTGTAAATAGAGCTGCAATGAACATTGTGGTACATGACTCTTTGAATTATGGTTTTCTCAGGGTATATGCCCAGTAGTGGGATTGCTGGGTCGTATGGTAGTTCTATTTGTAGTTTTTTAAGGAACCTCCATACTGTTCTCCATAATGGCTGTACCATTTCACATTCCCATGCAATGCAAGAGTGTTCCCTTTTCTCCACACCCTCTCCAGCATTTATTGTTTCTAGATTTTTTTTTTCACGTTGAAATTGTTTTTTCTTTTAAACATCTTTATTGGGGTATAATTGCTTTACAATGGTGTGTTAGTTTCTGCTTTATAACATAGTGAATCAGTTATACATATACATATGTTCCAATATGTCTTCCCTCTTGCGTCTCCCTCCCTCCCACTCTCCCTATCCCACCCCTCCAGGCTGTCACAAAGCACCGAGCTAATATCCTGTGCCTTGCGGCTGCTTCCCCCTAGCTATCTACCTTACTACGTTTGTTAGTGTGTATATGTCCATGACTCTCTCTCACCCTGTCAAAGCTCACCCTTCCCCCTCCCCATATCCTCAAGTCCGTTCTCCAGTAGGTCTGCATCTTTATTCCTGTCTTACCCCTAGGTTCTTCATGACATTTTTGATGATGGCCATGATGACCTGTGTGAGATGATATCTCATTGTAGTTTTGATTTGCATTTCTCTAATGATTAATGATGTTGAGCATTCTTTCATGTGTTTGTTGGCAGTCTGTATATCATCTTTGGAGAAATGTCTATCTAGGTCTTGTGCCCATTTTCGGATTGGGTTGTTTGTTTGTTATTGAGCTGCATGAGCTGCTTGCAAAGTTTGGAGATCAAACCTTTGTCAGTTGCTTCATTTGCAAATATTTTCTCCCATTCTGAGGGTTGTCTTTTGGTCTTGTTTATGGTTTCCTTTGCTGTGCAAAAGCTTTGAAGTTTCATTAGGTCCCATTTGATTATTTTTGTTTTTATTTCCATTTCTCTAGGGTGTGGGTCAAAAAGGATCTTGCTGTGATTTATGTCATAGAGTGTTCTGCCTATGTTTTCCTCTAAGAGTTTGATAGTTTCTGGCCTTACATTTAGGTCTTTAATCCATTTTGAGCTTATTTTTGTGTATGGTGTTAGGGAGTGATCTAATCTCATACTTTTACATGTACCGGTCCAGTTTTCCTAGCACCATTTATTGAAGAGGCTGTCGTTTCTCCACTGTACATTCCTGCCTCCTTTATCAAAGATAAGGTGACCATATGTGCGTGGGTTTATCTCTGGGCTTTCTATCCTGTTCCGTTGATCTATATTTCTGTTTTTGTGCCAGTACCATACTGTCTTGATTACTGTAGCTTTGTAGTATAGTCTGAAGTCAGGGAGCCTGATTCTTCCAGCTCCGTTTTTCGTTCTCAAGATTGCTTTGGCTATTTGGGGTCTTTTGTGTTTCCATACAAATTGTGAATTTTTTTGTTCTAGTTCTGTGAAAAATGCCAGTGGTAGTTTGATGGGGATTGCATTGAATCTGTAGATTGCTTTGGGTAGTAGATTCATTTTCACAATGTTGATTCTTCCAATCCAAGAACATGGTATATCTCTCCATCTATTTGTATCATCTTTAATTTCTTTCATCAGTGTCTTATAATTTTCTGCATACATGTCTTTTGTCTCCTTAGGTAGGTTTATTCCTAGATATTTTATTCCTTTTGTTGCAATGGTAAATGGGTGTGTCTTCTTGATTTCACTTTCAGATTTTTCATCATTAGTGTATAGGAATGCCAGAGATTTCTGTGCATTAATTTTGTATCCTGCTACTTTACCAAATTCATTGATTAGCTCTAGTTGTTTTCTGGTAGCATCCTTAGGATTCTCTATGTATAGTATCATGTCATCTGCAAAGAGTGACAGCTTTACTTCTTCTTTTCCAATTTGGATTCCTTTTATTCTCTGATTGCTGTGGCTAAAACTTCCAAAACTATGTTGAATAAGAGTGCTGAGAGTGGGCAACCTTGTCTTCTTCCTGATCTTAGTGGAAGTGCTTTCAGTTTTTCACCATTGAGGATGATGTTGGCTGTGTGTTTGTCATATATGGCCTTTATTATGTTGAGGAGAGTTCCCTCTATGTCTACTTTCTACAGGGATTTTATCATAAATGGGTGTTGAATTTTGTTGAAAGCTTTTTCTGCATCTGTTGAGATGACCATATGGTTTTTCTCCTTCAATTTGTTAGGATGGTGTATCACATTGATTTGCGTATATTGAAGAATCCTTGCATTCCTGGAATAAACCCCACTTGATCATGGTGTATGATCCTTTTAATATGCTGTTGGATTCTGTTTGCTAGTATTTAGTTGAGGATTTTTGCATCTATGTGCATCAGTGTTATTGGCCTGTAGTTTTCTTTCTTTGTGACATCCTTGTCTGGTTTTGGTATCAGGGTGATGGTGGCCTCGTAGGAGTTTGGGAGTGTTCCTCCCTCTGCTATATTTTGGAAGAGTTTGAGAAGGATAGGTATTAGCACTTCTCTAAATGTTTGATAGAATTTACCTGTGAAGCCATGTGGTCCTGGGCTTTTGTTTGTTGGAAGAATTTTTTTTTTTGTGTGGTACGTGGGCATCTCACTGTTGTGGCCTCTCCCGTTGTGCAGCACAGGCTCCGGACGCATAGGCTCAGCGGCCATGGCTCACGAGCCCAGCCGCTCCGCGGCATGTGGGGTCTTCCCGGACTGGGGCACAAACCCGTGTCCCCTGCATCAGCAGGTGGACTCTCAACCATTGTGCCACCAGGGAAGCCCTGTTGGAAGATTTTTAATCATAGTTTCAATTTCAGTGCTTGTGACTGGTCTGTTCATATTTTCTAATTCTTCCTGATTCAGTCTTGGCAGGTTGTGCTTTTCTAAGAATTTGTCCATTTCTTCCAGGTTGTCCATTTTATTGGCATAGAGTTGCTTGTAGTAATCTCTCATGATCTTTTGTATTTCTGCAGTGTCAGTTGTTACTTCTCCTTTTTCATTTCTAATTCTATTGATTTGAGTCTTCTCCCTTTTTTTCTTGATGAATCTGGCTAATGGTTTATCAGTATTGTTTATCTTCTCAAAGAACCAGCTTTTAGTTTTATTGATCTTTTCTATCGTTTCCTTCATTTCGTTTTCATTTAGTTCTGATCTGATTTTTATGATTCTTTCCTTCTGCTAACTTTGGGGGGTTTTTTTGTTCTTCTTTCTCTAATTGCTTTAGGTGCAAGGTTAGGTTGTTTATTCGAGATTTTTCCTGTTTCTTAAGGTAGGATTGTATTGCTACAAACTTCCCTCTTAGAACTCCTTTTGCTGCATCCCATAGGTTTTGGGTCGTCGTGTCTCCATTGTCATTTGTTTCTAGATATTTTTTTATGTCCTCTTTGATTTCTTCAGTGTTCACTTCGTTAGTAAGTAGTGTATTGTTTAACCTCCATGTGTTTGTATTTCTTACAGATCTTTTCCTGTAATTGATAATCTAGTCTCATAGAGTTGTGGTTGGAAAAGATACTTGATACAATTTCAGTTTTCTTAAATTTACCAAGGCTTGATTTGTGACCCAAGATATGATCTATCCTGGAGAATGTTCCATGAGCACTTGAGAAAAATGTGTATTCTGTTGTTTTTTGGATGGAATGTCCTATAAATATCAGTTGAGTCCATCTTGTTTAATGTATCATTTAAAGCTTGTGTTTCCTTATTTATTTTCATTTTGGATGATCTGTCCATTGGTGAAAGTGGGGTGTTAAAGTCCCCTACTATGAATGTGTTACTGTCGTTTTCCCTTTTATGGCTGTTAGTATTTGCCTTATGTATTGAGGTGCTCCTATGTTGGGTGCATAAAGATTTACAATTGTTATATCTTCTTCTTGGATCGATCTCTTGATCATTATGTAGTGTCCTTCTTTGTCTCTTCTAATAGTATTTATTTTAAAGTCTATTTTGTCTGATATGAGAATTGCTACTCCAGCTTTCTTTTGGTTTCAATTTGCATGGAATATCTTTTTCCATCCCTTCACTTTCAGTCAGTATGTGTCTCTAGGTCAGAAGTGGGTCTCTTGTAGACAGCATATATATGGGTCTTGTTTATGTATCCATTCAGCCAGTCTGTGTCTTTTAGTGGGAGCATTTAATCCATTTACATTTAAGGTAATTATCGAGATGTATGTTCCTATTCCCATTTTCTTAATTGTTTCGGGTTTGTTATTGTAGGTCTTTTCCTTCTATTGTGTTTCCTACCTAGAGAAGATCCTTTAGCATTTGTTGTAAAGCTGGTTTTGTGGTGCTGAACTCTCTCAGCTTTTGCTTGTCTATAATGGTTTTAATTTCTCCATCAAATCTGTGTGAAATCCTTGCTGGGTAGAGTAATCTTGGTTGTAGTTGTTTTTCCTTCATCACTTTAAATATGTCCTGCCAGTCCCTTCTGGCTTGCAGAGTTTCTGCTGAAAGATCAGCTGTTAACCTCATGGGAATTCCCTTGTGTGTTATTTGTTGTTTCTCCCTTGCTGCTTTTAATATGTTTTCTTTGTATTTAATTTTTGACAGTTTGATTAATATGTGTCTTGGCGTGTTTCTCCTTGTATTTATCCTGTATGGGACTCTTTGTGCTTCTTGGACTTGATTAACTATTTCCTTTCCCATATTAGGGAAGTTTTCAACTCTAATCTCTTCAAATAATTTCTCAGTCCCTTTCTTTTTCTCTTCTTCTTCTGGAACCCCGATAATTCAAATGTTGGTGCGTTTCATGTTGTCCCAGAGGTCTCTGAGACTGTCCTCAGTTCTTTTCATTCTTTTTTCTTTATTCTGCTCTGCAGTAGTTATTTCCACTACTTTATCTTCCAGGTCACTTATCCGTTCTTCTGCCTCAGTTATTCTGCTATTGATCCTATCTAGAGTGATTTTAATTTCATTTATTGCATTGTTCATCGTTGCTTGTTTCGTCTTTAGTTCTTGTAGGTCCTTGTTAACTGTTTCTTGCATTTTGTCCATTCTACTTCCAAGATTTCGGATCATCCTTACTATCATTATTCTGAATTCTTTTTCAGGTAGATTGCCTATTTCCTCTTCATTTGTTAGGTCTGGTGGGTTTTTATCTTGCTCCTTCATCTGCTGTGTGTTTTTCTGTCTTCTCATTTTGCTTTTCTTACTGTGTTTGGGGTCTCCTTTTTGCAGGCTGCACTTTCGTAGTTCCCGTTGTTTTTGATGTCTGTCTCCAGTGGCCAAGGTTGTTTCAGTGGGTTGTATAGGCTTCCTGGTGGAGGCGACTAGTGCCTGTGTTCTGGTGAATGAGGCTGGATCTTGTCTTTCTGGTGGGCAGGTCCATGTCTGGTGGTGTGTTTTGGGGTGTCTGTGGACTTATTATGATTTTAGGCAGCCTCTCCGCTAATGGGTGGGGTTGTGTTCCTGTCTTGCTAGTTGTTTGGCATCGGGTGTCTAGCACTGTAGCTTGCTGGTTGTTTAGTGGAGCTGGGTGTTGGTCTTGAGTTGGAGATCTCTGGGAGATTTTCAGCGTTTGATATTACGTGGAGCTGGGAGGTCTCTTGTGGACCAGTGTTTTGAAGTTGGCTCTCCCACCTCAGAGGCACAGCACTGACTCCTGGCTGCAGTACCAAGAGCCTTTCATGCACACGGCTCAGAATGAAAGGGAGAAAAAGTAGAAAGAAAGAGGATAAAAGAAAATAAAGTAAGGTAAAATAAAATAAAGTTACTAAAATAAAAAAATAATTATTAAGAAAAAAAATTTTTTTAAAGTAAAGAAAAAAAACGGAAGGATAGAACCCTAGGACAAATGGTGGAAGCAAAGCTATACACACAAAATCTCACACAGAAGCATACACATACACACTCACAAAAAGAGGAAAAGGGGAAAAAATCATAAATCTTGCTCTCAAAGTCCACCTCCTTAATTTGGGATGATTCGTTGTCTATTCAGGTATTCCACAAATGCAGGGTGCATCAAGTTGATTGTGGAGCTTTAATCCGCTGCTTCTGAAGCTGCTGGGAGAGATTTCCCTTTCTCTTCTTCATTCTCACAGCTCCCAGGGGCTCAGCTTTGGATTTGGCCCCGCCTCTGTGCTGGAGGGCGTCTTTTCTTGGCTCAGACAGGATGGGGTTAAAGGAGCCGCTGATTCAGGGGCTCTGGCTCACTCAGGCCAGGGGGAGGGAGGGGTATGGAGTGCGGGGCGAGCCTGCTGCGGCAGAGGCCGGCGTGACGTTGCACCAGCCTGAGGCATGCCGTGAGTTCTCCCGGAGGAGTTGTCCCTGGATCCCGGGACCCTGGCAGTGGTGGGCTGTACAGGCTCCCCGGAAGGGGGTTGTGGATAGTGACCTGTGCTCGCACACAAGCTTCTTGGTGGCGGCAGCAGCAGCCTTAGTGTCTCCCGCCCATCTCTGGGGTCTGCACTGTTAGCTGCGGCTCGCGCCCGTCTCTGGAGCCCCTTTAAGCAGGGCTCTTAATCCCCTCTCCTCGCGCACCAGGAAACAAAGAGGGAAGAACAAGTCTCTTGCCTCTTCGCAGGTCCAGACTTTTCTCCGGACTCCCTCCCGGCTAGCCGTGGTGCGCTAACCCCTTCAGGGTGTGTTCACGCCGCCAACCCCAGTCCTCTCTCTGCGCTCCAACTGAATCCCAAGCCTCAGCTCCCAGCCCCTCCCGCCCCGGCGGGTGAGCAGACAAGCCTCTCGGGCTGGTGAGTGACGGTCGGCACCGATCCTCTGTGTGGGAATCTCCCCGCTTTGCCCTCCGCACCCCTTTTGCTGTGCTCTCCTCCGCGGCCCCCAAGCTTCCCCTCTCCGCCACCCGCATTCTCCGCCCATGAAGGGGCTTCCTAGTGTGTGGAAACCTTTCCTCCTTCACAGCTCTCTCTTAGTGATGCAGGTCCCGTCCCTATTCTTTTGTCTCTGTTTATTCTTTTTTCTTTTGCCCTACCCAGGTACGTGGGGAGTTTCTTGCCTTTTGGGAGGTCTGACGTCTTCTACCAGCGTTCAGTAGGTGTTCTGTAGGAGTTGTTCCACGTGTAGATTTATTTCTAATGTATCTGTGGGGAGGAAGTTGATCTCCGCATCTTAGTCTTCCGCCATCTTCCCCCCTCCTCCTCATTTATTTCTTTGATAAATATTTATTGAGTGGCTTTTGGGAGGGATGCAGTGGCCTTACTGTCTAGGGGATTTGTGTGAGAATAAACATCTTTATTATCATTGTGTCTGCATGTTCAGTGTGCACGGAAATAAGCCTTGTGTTTCACCCTCTCAGTGCACAGAAAGGCAAATCTTTTTAGCAGACCATTGGAAGCATATGGAAGAGTAGATTTCATCATTATCTGTTATGTACACATGTAATGTGTCGGGATGGGCCTTGTCATTGCAGGTAGGTGGAAGTGCTTGCACATGTATGTACACACACTTTTCCCATACCTGAGCCTTCTGATTGGCTCCCTCCCTCATATTCATTACATGTAGGTGCTGGGCTTTCTGAACCCATCCTCTATATGCCTGGGTCTAAGGAAAGTATGCATTGTGATCATATAGGAGAACCGTTCAGATTTACATCACTTCCCTCAGGTTTGGTCACTCTTCCAGCAATTATTTAGGGAGCATTTACTATGCGCCAGCCACTATGCTGGTTGCTAGAAAAACTGAGGTGAACGTAATAGACAGCATTGGATGTTTGGCTTTGTGGGCACATTTAGGAGTTTCTTAGAAACTCTTCTTATGTTCTCCATCCACCTTTTGACTACATACATGTTTGGGTGTAGAGAGTGGCAGAGGGTATTGTGCCAGAGTTCAGAGTTGCTTATCAGCAGCCTGTTTTGTCTCCTGGAAATGAGGGATAGTCCAATGAGTTATGCTATCTAGGATCAATCTTTAAGAGAAAAGAGGGAGGGGATGGAGAATGCAGATTTAGTCTAGCATTTTTAGGAGGCCTTAGCAGTATTCTCCAGCGCACTCTGCATTTCAGCTAGACTGATCTGTTCATTCCTACCTTTCTTAGTGCCTTTGCCCATTGCCCATTACAGATTTATGATTTCAGGTCAGTATAGCAATACAGTATTACAGATGGTGAGAGAGACACAGAGAGAGAAAGAGTGTGATAGGAAAAGACAAACAACATTTCAGTCTTTTCTCAAGTTCTTAAATAAGTGGGACTTGTTGTCTCCCAACTTCGCCTAATATACTCTGCAAAAAAAGACTCAACTTGTTTAATATGTGCCCTGTAACTTTTTGTGTACTCTAAAACCCCATTTTGGTGGCTGCTCGGCCTTGCTCTTATTTTTCTCAGACTTTACATCTTTCCTGATGTACAGGGCCAGCAGCATCAGCATTCCCAGGGACCTTGTTAGAAAATTAAATGGTCAGGTCCCACTTCAGACTTAGGGAATCAGAAAATCGGGGATGGGCTCGGGTAGGCGGCCCAGCAGTCTGTGTAATAAGCCCTTCAGGGGATTCTGATGCACGGTGCGCTTGCAGAACCACTGGTTTAAATAACTTTAATACAGATTTCTGTGTTCCACAGGATGATTTTTAAGAGTCAGAATTTCCTTATGTGTAAACTCTTTTAAGAGTTCTTGGGAATTCCCTGGTGGTCCAGTGGTTAGGACTCTGCAGTCTCATTGCTGAGGGCCTGGGTTCAATATCTGGCCGGGGAACTAAGATCCCATAAGCTGTGCAGCGCGCCCAAAAGAAAAGAAAAAAACTTCTTTAAGAGTTATTTGTATGTTTTGGGTACCAGTCCCTTATCAGGTGTGTCTTTTGCAAATATTTTCTCCCATATGTGCCTTGTTTTTTTCATTCTTTTAGCAGTGGATTTTGCAGAGCAGAAGTTTTTAATTTTAATAAAGTCCAATTTATCAACTTTTTTCTTTCATAGATCATACTTTTGGTGTTGTAGCTAAAAAGTTATCTCCAAACCCAAGGTCACCTAGGTTTTCTTGCAGGAGTTTTATAGTTTTGCACTTTACATTTAGGTCTATGATCCATTTTGAGTTAATTTTTGTGAAAGTTGCAGATCTTTGTCTAGATTCATTTTCTCTTTTGCATGTGGATGTCCAGTTTCAGTACCGTTTGTTGAAAAGACTGTCCTTTCTCCATTGAATTGCCTCTTGTTCTTTCTCAAAGATCAGTTGACTGTGTTTGTGTGGGTTTATTTCTGGGCTCTCTAGTCTGTTTTATTGATCAGTTTGTCTGTTCTTCCACCAACACCACATTGTCTTAATTACTGTAGCTTTTTAATAAGTCTTGAAGTTGGGTAATGTCAGTGCTCCGACTGTGTTCTTCTCCTTCAATATTGTGTGAGGTATTCTGACTTTTTTGCCCTTCCATATAAACTTTAGTATCAGTTTGTTGATATCCACAAAATAACTTTCTGGTATTTTGATTAGGATTGCATTGAATCTATAGATCAAGCTGGGAAGAACTGACGTCTTTGACAGTATTGAGTCTTCCTGTCCGTGTGCATGAAATATGTCTCCATTTATTTAGATCTTTGATTTCTTTAATCATATAGATCTTGTACACATTTTATTAGATTTATACCTAATTATTTCATATTTTTGGTGCTAATGTAAATGGCACTGTGTCTAATTTTTTTTTTTTTATTTTACAGTTTTATTCTTGGCCAAACCTAGATGTGTGATTCTGGAGCTAAGACTTACCACTGCCCTCAAAGAGTTTATAATCCTTGGTGGGTGGGGTGAGGGAGCAGCTTGATCCTCACATTTTACAAATGTGAAAACTGATATTTAGAGAGGCAGAGGAGGAAGGGACACAGGACTGGGTTTCCTGACAACCAGTCCTGAACTCTTTCCTTCTCTCCAGTCCTTTATGTGTATTTTCCTACTATGTTAAGGGTTTACATCTCATTCCATCAGTTGAGCTTTTGATACTAGGGCATCTGTTTAGGAAAACACTGCCAGGTTCTCTGTAAGAGTGGTGTAGAAAGAGATTTCGTGACATGATCTATTCCTAGATGACATGCATCGTGGAGAGGCTTCCTGCCCTCCAAGCCCGATAACTTTCTGGGAATCACTGACGTTGTTATAGTTCTCTGATGAGTATCTCTATAGCCACAATCTCCAATTGAAAAGCTTTATTTTAAACTCTTTCAACTACCCCAGAGTGGCTATTCATGATACAGGCAAAAAAGATTGTTTCCTATGGTGTAAACTAATTTGGAGATTTTCCAGGCTAGAAGGAGTAATGATTTCTGGTTCATTTAGTCCTCCCCACAGCAGCACATTTTACAGCTCTAATGGCATTGTGCTTTTAATTTGAAATTCCATTTGTTCATTGCTGATATACAAGAAAGTAGTTGACTTTTGTATATTAACCTTGTATCCTGCAACCTTGCTAGAGTTAATCATTAGTTCCAGGAGTTTTTTCCTGTGTAGACAATCATGTTGTCTGTGAACAAAGACAGTTTTATTGCTTCCTTCCCAAACTGTATACCTTTTGTTTCCTTTAATTGTTATTGCATTAGTTGGGACTTCTAGTATGATGCTGAGTAGGAGTCATGAGCACAGACATCCTTGTCTTATTCCTGGTCTTAGCAGGAAGGCATCTAGGTCCTTACCATTAAGTTTAAAATGTTAGCTCTAGTTGAGGAAGTTCCCCTTCATTCCTGGTTTGTTGAGAGATTTTATCATGAATGGATGTTGGATTTTTGTCAAATGCTTTTTTTCTTTTTGCATCGATTGATATGTTCTTACGATTTTTCTTCTTTAGCCTTGTTGATGTAATGCATTATACTAATTGATTTTTTTAATGGTGGACCTGCCTTGCATGCCTGAAATAAATCGTACTTGGTTATGGCATATAACTCTTTTTATACATTGTTGGATTTGATCTGCTAATATTTTGTTGAGGCTTTTTGCAACTGCTCATGTGAAATATTGTAGTTTTCTATTCTTGTCTTTGTCTTGTTTTGGTATTAAGATAATGCTAGTCTCATAAAATGAGTTAGGAAGTATTCTCTCTGCTTCTATGTTTTGAAAGAGATTGTGGAGAATTGATATAATTTCTTTAAATGTTTGGTAGGATTCACTAGTGATTCCATCTGCGTCTGGTGCTTTCTGTTTTGGAAGGTTATTAGTGATTCAACTTATTTAATAGATATAAGCATATTCACTGATCTATTTCTCTTTGTGTGAGTTTTGGTAGATTGTAGGTGAGGTATTGGTAGAAAATACCTTGTATTTTCAAGGTATTAGTCCATTTCATCTAGGTTATCAAATTTGTGAGCATAGATTTTCTAATAATATTCCTTTATTATCTTTTTAATGTCTGTAAGATGAATAGTGATGGTTCATTTTTGACATTATTAATTTGTTTCTTCTCTCTCTTTTTCTTAGTTAACCTGGCTAGAGGTTTATTAATTTTATCGATCTGTTAAAAGAACCAACTCTTGGTTTTGTTGATTTATTTTATTGATTTCCTGTCTTCAGTTTCATCGATTTCTGCCCTAATTTTTGTTATTTATTTTCTTATGCTTACTTTGGGTTTAATTTGCCCTTCTTTTCCTAGTTTCCTAAGGTGGAAACTTAGAGGGTTGATTTTAGACCTTTCTTCTTTTCTAATATATGCATTGAATGCTATAAATTTCCCTCTAAGTGCTGGTTTTGCTGCTTCTCACAAATTTTGATTTTAAATTTTCATTTACTTCAAAATGTTTCTTAATTTCTCTTGTGACTTATTCTTTGACCCATGTGTTATTTAGAAGTGTGTCCTTTAATCTCTAAGTATTTTTGGTTTTTCCAGCTACCTTTCTGTTGTTGATTTCTCGTTTAATTCCATTACGATCTGAGAGCAAACTTTGCATGATTTCTGGTTTTTTTTTTAATTGTTAAGGTGTATTTCAGGGCCCAGAATGTCATCTGTCTTTGTGAATGATCCATGTGAGCTTAAGAAGAAAGTGTAAAAAAAAAAAGAAAGTGTATTCTGCTGCTGCTGTTAGATGAAGGATTCTATATTTGCCAACTTGATTCAGTTGGTTGATGCTATTTAGTTCAGCTATGTATTTACTGATTTTCTGGTTCTGGATCTGTCCATTTCCAGTAGAGGGCTGTTGAAGTCTCCAACTATAATGGTGGGTTCATCTGTTTCTCTTTGCCGTTCTGTCAGTTTTCACCTCATGTATTTTTATGCTCTGTTGTTAGGCACATACACATTAAGGATTCCTATGGCTTCTTAGAGAATTGACCCCTTTATCATTTTGTAATGTACCTCTTTATCCCTGACAATTTGCCTTGCTCTGAAGTTAGCTTTTTCTGAAATTAATATAGCTACTCTAGCTTCCTTTTAATTAGTGTTAGCATGGTTTCTTATAGACAACATAGTTGGGTGTTGTATTTTTATCCACTATGGCAGTCTCTGCCTTTTAATTGGTATATTTAATAGACTATTGATGTTTAAAGTGATTACTGATATGTTGAGTTCACATTATCTGTCATATTTGTTACTGTTTCCTATTTGTTGTCCTTGTTGTTTTCTTATTTTATCTTCCACTCTTTCTTTGCCTTCTAGTTTTAATTGAACATTTTGTATGAGTCCATTTTTCCTCCTTTCTTAGCATATTAATCATACTTTTTCCTTTCCTTTTTATCTTTTTACTTTTTTTAGTGGTTGCCCTTATGTTTGCAATATACATTTACAGCTAATCTAAGTCTTCTTTCAAATAACGCAATTCTACTTAATGAGTAATAATGCAAGTACCTTATTTTCAGAGTATTCCCAGTTCCTCCCTCTGTCCCTTATAATATTCCTATCTTTCATTTCACTTATCCATAAGATATCATCACTGAATATTGTTGCTGTTATTATTTTGCACAAACCGTTGTCTGTAGATCAATTAAGAATTAAAAAATATCTTATTTTACTTTATTCTTTCTCTAGCACTCTTCCTTTCTTTACATAGATATGAGTTTCTGACCTCTATTGTTTTTCTTTTTTCTAAAGAATATCTTTTAACATTTCCTGAAAGGCAGGTCTACTGCTGACAAATTACCTCAATTTTTGCTTTTCTGAGAAAAGTCTTTATTTCTCATTCAGTTTTGAAGGATAATTTCTCTGGATTCAGAATTCTTGATTGGTATTTTTTTTCAATACTTGATATTTTTCACTCTTCTCTCTTCTTGATTGCATGGTTTCTGAAGAGAAGTCTGATGTATTTCTTATCTTTGCTCTTCTATAGGTAAGGTGTTTATTCCTCTGGCTACTTTCAAGACTTTGATTTTCTGCAGTTTGTGTATTATATGCCTAGTTGTAGTATGTATGTATGTATATATTTATCCTCCTTCATGTTCTCTGAGCTTTCTGGACCTGTGGTTTTTATTGCTTCATTATTGCTTCATTATTATTGCTTCAAATATTTCTTTTGCAGCATTTCTTCTTGTTATTGCCGTTATGCGTATGTTACACCTTTTGTAATTGTCCCACAGCTCTTGATATTCTTTTCATTTTTTTTATTCTTCTTTTCTCTTGGCATTTCAGTTTTAGAAGTTTCTATTGACATTTCTTCAAACTTGCTGATCCTTTTCCTCTGCTGTGTTCAGTCTGTTGATGCATCTATCAAATACATTCTTCACCTTTTTTTTTTACATTTTTCATTTCTAGTATTTCCTTTTGATTTTTTCTTTTAGTTTCCATCTCTCTGTTTACATTACCCATCTGTTCTTGCATGTTGTCCACCTTTTCCAAGGCCCTTAGAATATTAATCATAGTTACTTTAAATTGCTGTTCTGAAAATTCCAACATTCCTTCCACATCTGACTCTGGTTCTGATGCTTGCTCTGTCTCTACATGCTGTGTTTTTTTTTTCCTGGTCTTTTAGTATGCCTTGGAATTTTTTTTGAAAGCTGGACAATGATATACTGGGTAAAAGTAACTAAAGTAAATAGGCCTTTAGTGTGAGATTTTATGTTTATCTGAATGGGGGTTAGGATATGTTTACTGTTTGCTGTATCTGTATGTGTCAGAGGCTAAAATTTTCTCTAATGTCTTTGTTTTTGTCTCTCATATGTATTTGGGTTTTGCAGTTCTTATAGTTATATTCTCCTATTGTTATTCATGAGCCCTGTTGATGTGTTAGTAAGGCATGGAGGAAGGGATGTGTTCTATAGTCCTATGATTAGGTTTCAGTCTTTTAGCAAGCCTGTGCCCCCTTGACTGTGAACTTCACAAGTGCTTCTCAGTTTTATTTTCTTTTGTTTTTTCTCCTTTATGTGAGACTGGAAGGCTGGAGGGAGCTAGACTTCAGTTTTCCTTTCCGCTGAGTTGGTTAGGCGTTGGTAAAATAGTTTCTCCTGAGGACCAGCCTTGTAAAAAGAAGAGAATGCCCTGTTCATTTTCCTGCCCCTACTGGAAGCACGAGGGGATTTTTCTCTGGTCTTCACTGGGCCTTTTCGAGTTCTTAACTCTCAAATTTGTCCACACTAAGCCTCTAGCTATTCTTCAATTACAGTTTAGGTTCTCCTACCCTGGCACTGGTACTCAAAGAGGGTTCCGCTAGTGTAAGCTATGATTCTCTGTATCCGCCTGTCTGTCTCCCTAAGTTTGGGGACAGTAGTTTGTCCTGTAATCTGAATTCTCTCATGGATCTAAGGAGAGTTGTTGATTTTCAGTTTGTTCAGTTTTTTCTCATTGTGAGGGTGAGAATGAGAACTTCCAAGCTCCTTATTACATTCTTGACCAGAAATCCTCCTTTAATCTTTACTTGAATATGTGCATCCACCTTTTTTATTACCTTTATCAATGATGACACAGATTTGTTCCTCTGTTCTTTTCACTTCATTTTATTGCATACATTCCCTGATGCAAAAACTTATTTATTTTAGTACATATTAATTAATCCATTTTGTATGTGTCCATGGTCAGAAATAACTTTGCCTGTCCACCACATCTGGAATGAATATACTATTCTGTGTTATTTTAAAAATCAACCCTAAAAAAACCCATTTGGAATTTATCACAATGTGGTATATGTTGTAATTGTACATTGTTTTCCATTTTGATATCTAGCAGTCCCTCAACTATTTACTAAAAAGTGGTTGATTCTTTCCTTATAGTTGTGTTGCTTCTGGTTTATCAGCTATTAAGTTCGTAAAATAGTGCATGTCCACTGCTAGAATCTCTATTCTTAATCCAGTGCCATAAGGTTTTGATGATTGTTTCTTTGTAGAAGATTAAAATCTGACAGGTTATGTTTGCCATATTTACTTAAGAAAATATATACACTAGTATCCTTGCCTACTTATTCTTCCAGGTAAAGTTCACTATCAATCTTTGAAGTTATCTAAAGGATGCCATAGGGACTCTAGATTAATATATAGTTATAATACAATTCAGATTGGTGTCTGTTTTGTTCTTACTATATTTAGACTTTCTATCCAAGAGCATGATACTTCTTTGTTGATTTATGTCATTCTTTTTTTCCTCCTACTTGGATTTTATGAATTTTACAGTAATATTGTGTTTAAAGTGTATGTCTCTATCATAAATAAATTATTGTATTTTCTAGTTATATGATAGTACATGGGAATGCAGTTGTTTTTTGTCTATTTGCCTTATAATTTCTGAATTCATTTATTACCTTTAGTTATTTTTAGTTAATATTCTTAGAGCTGTATAGATATGTATTCATGCAGTCCAGACATCAAAATATATTTCTTCCTTTCCTATATGCATTCTTCACTTTTTTCCTCTTAAAGTTTTCTTTTACCATGTTAAATATAATAGGCAACAGGAGGCATCATTATCTTCCTGTATCAAGGGGAATGAGATTTTGCTTCTTGGTTTTAATTTAAATTTTCTGTATCATGTCAAGAAACAAATTTTCAACCTGGAATATTTTTAAAATATTTTAATCTGGAATAAATATAAACTTTTAAAATCTGTTCTTGACATCTGTTAATTATGGCTTTTAAAATTTTATGTTAGTCTGATAAATGATGTCGACAATTTCCCTTGTGATATCAGTCTTGTGTTCTTGGAATAAACTCTCCTTATTTATAGTAGGCAAATCTTTCAATGTAATGCTATATTTCAGTTTCTTAGAGTTTATTTTGGTGTTTTACTCATATATTCCAAAGTGAAAGTGATCTATAAAATATGAGTGGTGTCTTTGTCAGGCCTGGCAGGCTCTTGTCCTTGAACTTCAGGGTGCTTCTCTAGCCATCTTATTTGTCACTCTTGAAAGCCTTTCTATCAGAGTGTTATCATATTTGAAGACTCTCTGAGGGAATTCCCTGGTGGTCTAGTGGTTAGGACTTGGCACTTTCACTGCAGGGGCCTGGGTTCGATCCCTGGTTGGGGAACTAAGATCCCACAATCTATGTGGCACAGCCAAAAAAAAAAAAAAAAGAAAGAAAGAATCTCTGAGATAAAACTAAAGAAATGCTAAGGGACAATAGCATATTATTGTTTCAATTTTAATTTCTCTGAATTTTTAAAACCCCTTTCCCCGTTTTCTTTAATAAATTATCTACTTACCAATATCTTTTGCCCTTTCATCTGTTGGGATTCAGTTTTAATGATTAGAACAATCTCTTTATATATCAAGGCTATTTCTCTGGAAAAATATTTATAGGAAATATTAGTTTGCTTCACTTCCACTTCCTTCATCTGTCAACGCAGTCTCATCTGACTGGTTTGTCCTCTTCCTCCTTCTTACCAGTCATGAGTGTTGCCCAAGTATGGTTTCTCCATTCTGTGTTCTTTCTCTCCTTTAACAATTCTCAGAGAGTGGTCTGTGCTTCCTGAGACCCTGTCATGGGGTCTGCAAAGTCAAAACTATTTTCATATTAATATTAAGACCTTCTTTGCCTTTTTCATTCTCATTTTCTCATGAATATGCAGTGGAGTTTTCTAGAGGCTGTATGACAGGTGCTAATGTCATTGCTCTGATGGCTAATGGAATATGTGTCCTCTTAAGGCAGACATTAAAAAGATTTGTGGGAATTCTCTGGTGGTCCAGTGGTTAGGACCCTGAGCTTCCACTGCAGGGGGCCCGGGTTCAAACCCTGGTCAGGTAACTAAGATCTTGCAAGCCGCGTGGTGAGGCCAATAAATAAATAAATAAAAGTAAGAATAAAAAATTTAAAAATCTAAAAATTAAAAAATAAAAAGATTTGCAAAATGCCTCTCACTAATTTGTTTTTGGAAAATATAGATTTTTTTCCCAAAAGTTAACGTAAACATATAATGGGATGAGTATTATTATATTTAAATACATTAATAATATTTATTTTGAACATTTCTGGGGTTTGATTTCTAATTCAGTAAATATCTATAGATAGAACCCATATAAATACAAGCTCTTTAGGTCCCTCAATAATTTTGAAGACTAAAGGGATCCTGAGACCAAAAAGTTTGAGAACTGCTGTTCTCGTACTGCCTGCTCTGAGTTCTGTTTTTTCTCATAACTCCTACTTGTCTGTGAGGATGACTCCCAGATGAAGACCACACTGTGAGAAGAAGCACTGTTATTTCCTCCTGGAACTTTTTACTTGAAATTTTGACAGGTAGAGAAGGTGCCTTGGGTTAGGATTGGCCCAAACCTCTGAAATAAGGCACCTCAGAGACTACTGTCCAAGATTTGCATTTCATTTCTGCCTCTCAAAATAAAGTAACTAAAACTGGAACTGGAGTATAAACTACATTATTTACTGAGCTCTCTTTGTGTCAGGCACTTAGGAACACAGATTTAAGGCACCCTGTCCTCAAGTAGCTCAAAGTATAGTGGGTAGAAAAAGGGTGATTTTATGTATGTGCCAGTTCTTATCACCTTCAATGTTATACTTAGGATTGACTTAATGTTCTTTCTTTTAAGTGATAAGACAATACTCGTATCTTGGTAGGTTGTATAATGCCTCTCTTACCCTTTTTTCCTTTTGCATCCTCCCTTTTCCACATTTGTGGTATCTGGCATATTATGTACACGGAATACCATGTGCAGGTCAACAGTTATCGTTCTTGAACCAAAATAAGAAATAGAAAAGTTTATTGCTTCTTTGTGTTTGTTAGCATTGGAATATGTGACATACTTCATATTTTTATTTGAAGGGTTGTGTGTATCAGCCTGCCCATTTGGTTTATACATTTGCTTTTGCCAAATGGGCTAGTTGAGATGGAGGTATTAATTTGTTTGTACCAACATGTGTTGCTGTCACTAGTTAAACAAGATGCTAGTATGCCATACCCCAAATTAGCACCATCCCACCCCATCCCCACCTGGCTCTTTCAGTACAGCTGTTGGGAATATGCACTCCTCCTCCCCTTTTCCCCCTTCTTCCTCCATCCTAAATGACCTACATTGAGACTGGAAGTGGCGAACTGCCTTCCTAGCCTTTTCATCCTCTCTCTTCTAGTCCACCGCTGCCACACTTACCTCCTAAAATTATGTTTTTATCATGTTGCTCCTCAAAAACTACAGTGACTCCATTGGCTTCCCAACCATTTGCTCACATACAGCTACCCTGTCCTCTAGTCAAGCACAGATGCCAGCCTCATTCTCATCTCAAGCCTTTGGACATTTTGTTTCCTGGTCCTCGAATACCTTCTTTCCTCCATGAAGGCTTCTCTAGCTTACAATCTCCCTTCCATTTTCTAAATGCCGGTTTCACTTTTATTCTAACAGTTTAACACTTAGCTGTTGTATAATTACATTATGTGGAAGTTTCCTCCCCAACTAGATAATAAATTCTTGAGAGCAGTGACAGGGTAACAAATGTTTTTTGTATCCTTAATCCTCTACCCCCATAGTGCAAGGCATAGATTTATTGAGTATTGTCTATATAAATATGTTGACTGGCTATTAACCATTCCTCCCCAACTAGAATCCTCCTCAATAAGCATTTATTGAATACCTTCTCTGGAACAACACTAGAGTTGTTAAGACCACAAAAATGAGAAGGATACGGTGTAGTCACAAGACTCAAGTGGAAGAGATTATGCAGTCAGCATAGATGTCTGAACAAAGGGGGTGTTGAGGGAAAGCTTGTATGAGCTGGCCCGAGATGGATTGAAGGGGATTTCACCAGGCTAAAAAGAGGATGGGGGCTGGGTGGGATTTCAGATAGAATATATGGCCTGAGCAAAGGTATGGAGGTGTTAAAGTACATGGCCTATGTGGAGTATAACAAATCTATGGCAGGAGATAAGTCTGTCTGGGTAGATGGGATCCAGATTTGATAGGGCTCTGAATACCATACAAAGAAATGTAAACTTGACCCAAAAGGCAATGGGGAACCAGCTTATGATTTTAAGCAAGAAGGTGACAAAAGGCACTGAAAGTGTCAGCTATGTAACGCAGATATCAACCAAACATTTTTCCCTGTTTGCCCTCCCCCCATAACCCTTCATTGTATGACAAGCCCTATAGTAATCCACTAGTTGGGATAATAAATCCTGTTACTTTGTTCCTGGTCTACCCTAAATTCTGGCTGACCTCAGGCTTGTGACCATCTAGAGGTTTGATTTATTCCAGATGTGCCATTCTCTGGACTGACATGTCATAGGGAAGCCCCAGAGTGTTATGGAAAGAGCAATAGGCTTGGAGTTCAACTAAATGCAGGATCAAATCTCAACTTGGAGGAACTTTAAATTATTTCCTCATTATTCTGCTGCTTTAACTTTTTGTCTGGAGCTTTTTTATATCTGCAAAATAAAACCAAATACTACCAGAATGGATTATCCACGGGCAAAATATCACTTTGAGTTTTACTGATTATGTTCTTTTTCTTTGTTGAACTCCAGTTTGTTGCATCTGTTTTGCTTGATCTGCTTGCTGCTTCTAATTTTCTTTTGTTGGCCCTTTATTTCTATGTACTTATTAAGGAAGCACTTTATAACCCAAACACTGAACCAGGTAATGTTCCACGAAATGTTTGAAATGAGGCAGCTCAATTTAGCTGGGTTGTTCTGTGTCAGTGGCTTACAGGAAGGAGTTTGTAAGGTCCTAATGGGGAAACGGAAGAGTTTTCCAGCTTCTCCTTTGTTGAGTCTTCATCTTGTAGCGTCATTATTTTGTTTTAATGAATTCCCAGAACAATAGGTACACCTTCTGAAAATATGACTACAGGACATATTCCAAAGCCAAATATAAATTATTTTTGGACTCCCCATACTTTTTCTTCCTATGATTTGTGTGGCTAATGTAGAGTTGCTGAAACTGTGTATTTTAAATCATTTCCTGAATGAAGCACATAACCAGTGAAGAGAGAGGGAAAGGATTCTGCATCATTTTGCAAATTTTCTTGCCTACTTTCAGTGCTAGTCACTGGAATTCACAGGCGTTGGATGAATTTAAACAGAAAGAAAATCTCCCAAGTTCTTCTCATCAGCTAAAATGGTGCTCGTTTTCCGTTAAGATTTCTAGAAACCTGGAATACCTACTTTTGAGATTGCTTTTATAGGTTCGTTGAACGTAGTAAATCCCAGAGTTAGACAAATATTAAGTACAACTATTGACTCTGATGCCACCTACATTTAAAAGGGAAAGTTGATGTGAGGGGTGAGGGCAGGAAACATGCCTTGTTTGGATTTTGTTATTTGTGTTTAGGCTAATGTTATTTCTGCTTGTTTTTCATTTTCATCCTGTTGAGTTTGAAGCAGCAACGGAAGTGTCAAATGGAATTCTTGGAAATTAAGGACTGGAGCTTGAGATAGAGATGAGGGCTAGAGATAGTAGGTTTCCTTAAAGGATAAGATAAAGTAACTCAGAGTAAGGCAGGTAAGGTTCTGTTATCTCAGTCAGATCAAGAACAAAATAGAGAGACTAATTTTTTTCTTAAATAAAGATTAAAGACACTTCTTCCTGGATGACAGGAGGGAAGACTGAGAGATTCAGAATTTCCTGTGTGTCGTTGGTAATAGGAAAAACCTGCTAAGGATCCGTGGTAGTCAGGTTAGACTTGGAAGCAGCAGCAGAGTCTGCTTTTGTCACCTTCTTGCTTAGAATCATAATTCAGAGGAATTCGTGTAAGTGCATTTTTGCAGGTTTGCTCAGAGAAGGGGCGTGAAGGAAGCAGGATAGAGCAGGAGGAAGAGTCTAGCGAGGATGAAGGATTGGCTGGCAGCGAGGGAGCTGGGCTGAAGATGCAAAGCATGGATTCTTAGTATCCTAGGAAACATTTGATCCACATAGGAAGGTTAGAGGTTTTGTAGCTGAGGGAATGGTTTTATGATAGATAATTTTCTAAATTATTAGTACCTCTGGGTAAATGACCCTACCGTCTCCACCTGACCATATGTCACCATGGAAGCATGGTAATGTTCCTGGAGAACCTGTTGTTTAGATTCATGTCTGCACAGAGTTCAAGCTGTTGGTGTATACTAAAGAATGTTGCTGAGAATGTGTTTCTTTTATTTATATTCATCCTTATCCATAAGTGAATGGCAGATTTCCCTTAGAATATCTGTTCTCTTGATTTCAGTCATCACCTTGATGTTGATAACTCCCAAGTCTTTGCCTGTCAATCTTCATCTCATCTGGCCTACCCAGCATCATTTCTGTATCTGTCCCACTATCCCACAATGCTTCATACATAATAGGTGGTTCATAAATGTCACTCATGCTGACCTCCTCCTTCAGGCTGACCTCTTTATCATAAGTGAGATGTTGTGAAACTGAACACATGATTTGGAGCTTACCGTCTTTTAAAAACACTAACTGGGCAAGTTACTTAGTCTCTCTGAGCTTTGGTTTCCTCATCTGCACTAGGAGTGCTAATGCCACAGCTTAGGAACGCTGGAAAAATTAAGTGAAAGTGTTCACTTTAAGCGCATGGCCCAGGGCCTGAAAATTAATTGAAATCCTGGTAAATGTTGCTTCTTTCTCCTTTATGCTCAATGTTTAAAATATTTAATTTAACTGCTGTGATTCCAAGTTTTTAGGCCTAACATTTAATTAATTAATTTTAAATTAATTAATTAATTAACTATGGCTGCGCGGGGTCATCATTGCAGTGCACGGGCTTCTCTAGTTGTGGCGCACGGGCTTCTCTAATTGTGGCATACGGGCTCTCCAGTTGCAGTATGTGGGATCTTAGTTCCCCGACCAGGGATCAAACCCGGGCTCCCTGCATTGGGAGCACAGAGTCTTAACCACTGGACCACCAGGGAAGTCCCCCTAAAGTTTAATTTAACGGATTTGGTATTTACCACATTCTTGCACATAATTCTGATAACCCAGAGTAAGAAGTTTCTTAAAAGAGTATTATTTAGGGCTTCCCTGGTGGTGCAGTGGTTAAGAATCTGCCTGCCAATTCAGGGGACACGGGTTCGAGCCCTGGTCCGGGAAGATCCCACGTGCCATAGAGCAACTAAGCCTGTGCACCACAACTACTGAGCCTGTGTCTAGAGCCCGTGAGCCACAACTACCGAGCCCGCTTGCCACAACTTCTGAAGCCCGCGCGCCTGAAGCCCGTGCTCCACAACAAGAGAAGCCACCACAATGAGAAGCCCGCGCACCACAACGAAGAGGCACCCCCGCTCGCTGCAACTAGAGAAAGCCTGCACACAGCAACAAAGACCCAATGCAGCCAAAAATAAAATGAATGAATGAATGAATGAAATTAAAAAAAATAGTATTATTTGCCTAATCGAATAGAACTTTGCTGGCTATGAAACTTGATCAAGATTTCATCAAAAACTGGGGTGGTGGTGGTGCAGGGCTAGATAAAGTTGGCTGTAATGCTGTTTTTTTTTTTAAAAAAAAGATCAATATACTAAGATTTTTTTGAATAAAATGTTATGATCTGAAGATTCCCACTTGGGATGTGAAAAGTGTTTCATCTTTAATATTAAATTCTTGAGCAGAGAACAACATTGAACAGCACAGTATGCCTCTTTTTCCCAGTATTTCTGTGCATCTATATTGTGTTAAGAACTCTGGGAGAGCCGGAGGCATAAAATAATATTTTTCCACTCCCAGATGGCTAGCACATTTCTGAATACTGCTGTCTAGTTTTTATTTCAGATTTTTATTGTGAACTCCCATGAGTTTTGTATGCATGTCCTCATTTGATTTGCTTATTTGCAATGGTTCTCAAAAAACCAATATCAACTACATGGTAAGGGTAGCGGTATGTTATATCTGGAGGGTAACTGACTATGCTAAGTGGTTTGTATGTCTATACTGTCAAAATAAGAGCACGAAAGAGGACATACGAATAAGTGGTAACCCAAAAGGTGAAAACTACCCAAATGTCCATCAACTGATAAATGGATAAATAAAATGTGGTATATCCATACAATGGGTGTTATTCAGTTCTAAAAAGGAATGTCGTACTGATACATGCTACAGCATGGATGAGCCTTGAAAAAATTATGAGAAGTGAAAGAAGCCAGACACAAAAGCCCACATCTTATATGATTACATTTATATGAAATATCCAGAATCAGCAAATCACAGACACAGAAAGAGAATAGAGGTTATAAGGGGCTGGGGTGGGAGGGAGATGGGGAGTTATGTTTACTGGGTAGCGAGTTTCTGTTTGAGATAATGAAAAATTTCTGGAAATGGATAGTGATGATTGCACATCATTGTAAATGTGCTAAATGCTATTGAATTGCCAGTTTAAAACGGTTTAAGTGGTAAATTTTATGTTATGTTTATTTACCACAATAAAAAAAGAATAAGTGGTAAGGGGCTTGGAAATCATTGTAATAAGCCTCCTGTTTTTTTTTTTTCTGTACAGGAGCCATGGATAACAGAGGCTTTCAGCAGGGGAGTTTCAATAGCTTCCAGAGCAGCTCCAGTGATGAGGACTTGATGGACATACCAGGGACAGCTATGGATTTCTCCATGAGAGATGATGTTCCTCCCTTAGATGGAGAAATAGAAGGTATCATTACTGCTGATGACAATTTATCTTTTTAAAAATTATTTCCAATGTACATACAATAACATTTATTTATCTCGTGGCACACAGTCCTATGAATTTTAACACATGCGTAGATACTTGTAATTACCACCACTGACAGGGTAAGAACAGTTCAACACCCCCAAAGCATTCCTTCTTATTACCCTTTGCAGTCAGTCCTCCCTGACCCCCAAGCCCTGGTAACCACTGATTTGTTCTCTGTCCCATAGTTTTTCCTTTCTGAGAATGTCCTATACATGGAGTCACATAGTTTCAACTTTTGAGACTGACTTCATTCACTCAGCTTAACGCCTTGGAGATTCATTTAAGTTGTTCATTCCTTTCTCTTGCTGAGTAGTATACCCCGGAGTGGGATCACTGGATTGTGTGATAAATGTATGCTGAACTTTGTAACTGCCAAATCATTTTTCAGAGTGGCTGTACCATTTTGCATCTGAACTAGCCATGTATGGTAGTTCTTCCACTTGTTCTGCTCTTAGTATTTTCAGTAATTTTAACTTTAACCATTCTAACAGCTATGTAGTGTTATCTCATCATGGTTTTAATTTCATTTCCCTAACGGTTTATGATGTTGAACATCATTTCATGTGCTCATCTGCCAACCTTATATCCTCTTCGATGAAGTGTCTGTTCAAATCCTTTCCCCTTTTTATAATTGTTTTCTTATTATCTGGAATATATTTATAAAATGAGAATTCCCCTTATCTATTATTTGGTTATGCAGTAACATCATTCTCTTCATTGGCTGCATACAATTTCATGGTATAGCTGTACCATAGTTTACTTAACCAAGCTTCTATTGATGCACATTTCAGTTGCTTCCAATCTCTTGCTATTACAAACAATGCCACAGTGGACAACCATGTGCGTGTGTGTGTGTGTGTGTGTGTGTATCTTTTAAGTGTATGAGAGCATTTCTGTAGCATGAGTGTGTAAGAGTGCTTATTTCCCCTTTCACCAGCCTTGCTGGTACTAAATATTATAATTCTTTTTTCATCTTTACAATATGATAAATAAATAAATACATCCCTATTATTGTTTTAATTTTCTAAAATTAATGAGCTTGAGCATATTTTCATGTTTATTAACCATTTAAATTTCTTTTTCTGGGGAATTCCCTGGTGGTCCAGTGGTTAGGACTTTGCACTGTCACTGCCGAGGGCTCGAGTTCAATCCCTGGTCAGGGAACTAAAACCCCACAAGCTGTGCGGTCTGGCCAAAAAAAATTCTTTTTCTGGAAGTTTCCTGTTCATATGATGTTCCTGTTTTTCTAATGGGCTGATTATCTTTTCTTATTTTCTCTCACACTTTTTTTTTGTTGTTGCGGTATGCGGGCCTCTCACTGTTGTGGCCTCTACCATTGCAGAGCACAGGCTCCAGACGCGCAGGCTCAGCGGCCATGGCTCACGGGCCCAGCCGCTCCATGGCATGTGGGATCTTCCCGGACCGGGGCACGAACCCGTGTCCCCTTCATCGGCAGGCGGACGCTCAACCACTGTGCCACCAGGGAAGCCCTTTTCTTATTTTTTTATAAGAGCCCTTTATATTATTATTATTAATCTTTTGTCTGATGTAGGTTGAATATGTATATTTTCTATTTCTGGTTTGCTTTTGTTAACTTTGTTTTTTTAATCTACAAATATTTTAAAATTTTTGTATAGCTAGGTATATAACCCTTTTCTTTTATGACTTCTGAGTTTCTTGTTGTAATTAGAAAGGACCGTATCACTTTAAGATTAAATTTATATACTTTATTGTCTGGTTCTTTTAAGTGATTGGGATTGCCATTCTCAAAGTGAAATCAGGGGACAAGAAGCTACTGTCAGAATTCATTATTTAGCAAATTTGTATTAAGGGCCTATGACATTACAGATATTTTGCTAGGTTCTGGGAATTAGCAAGGCTTTAAGGCACCATCCCTGCCTTCATGAAGTTGATTCTAGCTAGCCTAACAGACACATAAGTACTTATGATAGTACCTACCGACCTCTTAAGAGTTGTTTTCAGGATTAAATGAGATAATAACATATAAAGTGCTTATGTACCCAGCATAGAGTTAATGCTCAATAAAATGTTCGCTATCATAATCATCATCATTATTATGTCTATTATAACCCTATATTACAAGGACTTAGCAGAGGACACATTCTCTCTCTCTCTCTCTCTGTGTGTGTGTGTGTGTGTAGGATTGGAAAAAATTTCACAGAAAAGGTGTGTTTGAGAAGGGCCTTGAAAGGTAAATTATTTGGTAGGAGGAAGAGCATTTGAGGCAGAAAGCAAGCTTTTACAGAGATAGCAACAGGCATAATATACAGAGGTATAAAAAGGCAGAATATAAGCCCAAATAAGTAAATTGGGGCCTGAATGTCATGCTAAGAAGTTTGAATTAACCTTATTGTCACTGTGAGGACAAAACTCCTTCACATACTCATTCAACAAACACTTTTCGAGCACCTGGTATGAACCAGGTACTGCTATAGGCACTGGGAATACAGTGGCAGGATTAACATAGATAAGATCCAAGCTGATCTGGAATTTAGATCTAGTTGGGTAAATAAACAGATTCCCTAGTTAATTACACATTGTGATAAGTTCCAAGGATGGAAATAAACTGAATGACAATAGATGATAACTGGGGAATACCACAATAGTTGGAAAGGTCAGGGAAGGCTCCTCTGAGGGGAGGTGCCCAACTTGGGATGAATATACAGGTAAGAAAACCACAGGTTCAAAAGGATAACAAGAAATTTGCCTGGTAAAGGTACCTCAGGGCAGTGACAGTAGAAGAGAGCCCCTGAATTTAAAGTTCATAAAAGAAAGGTACTCATGGTTTGGTATTTAGTGGGTTTTCCTATTTGCCTACTAATATAAAAGGGACATGTGTGTATCATGTCCATTTATGAGTACTTACAACCACAGTGAGTCAGTCATACCAATTACTGGCTCTAGTGAAGTGGTCAGTTAGGGTATCCATTAGCTTAAACTGGCTACCTCTACTTAAGCCTTCTGGCTAAACCAGAGTGGTTTAGCATAGTTATCATCATTGCTTCTAATGAAAAATGATTTCATATGGCATCTGTATGACCAAAGTAGTTTTTCTGTGTTCACGTTGCTCTGGGTAGGTGATTGGGGCAAGTATCCATTACTCCTATTTAATAAACTAGAAAACTGAGGCAGACAAGATTTTGACATTGCGAATTACTACTTGTGGCTTCCAACGTCTGACCGTATAATAATGAGGCTGTATTCCATGAGCCACACACAAAAATCAGTCCACTTACAATACTCCCTAGTGATATAATTTTCTTGCTTTGCTTTTTAATTGTTCTTATTTTATTTAATGTTTTCACATCGGATTTCCTAGTGAACACAACAACAACAGAAAAAAAAGGTCATAAAGTCCTTGATATTTGATGGTGAAACTGTGCATAAAATATTACACTTTGTACCAGGCACAATGGCACGTACTAAAAAGATTAGTTAAAAGGAGCTTGAAAGGCAGTAGGAGTGGTCCTTGTTTTCCAGATGGCTGGAGGGATTGATTTATGAGTAATGAATAAATAAATTATGCATGGCATGGTTAAATGCATCTGAGGTAGTGTTATAGTAGTCTGTAAATTAGAAGAAACATAAACAGAGATCTGAAAGAAGGGGAGGAGGAGGCAAATAGAAAAAGGGTTTGAGTAACAGGAAGAAATTCAGAGCTATTCTCATAGTCCATCTGTTCTCACTTGCCTGCCTCCGCAGCCTGGAACTCCTGGTCAGCAGTTCAGCAATTCATTCATTTATGGAACACCCAGATACGAACTGTGTTGTTTTGGTAATGTTCTTCGATTCTCTTTTCCCCCTCGCTTCCTTGTCTTTCTACCTAGCATACCTTGCTGCTACCCCCTAACTGTAGAATGAGGAGACATTCCTGGCAGAAAGAGCAGCACAGGTAAAGGCACATAGCAGCATGAGAGAGTGTCCTCTGCTCAAGAAACAGAGTCTGTCTGTCTGAGGCCTGAGACTTCAAGGGTGGGGATGGTGAGAGTTGGAGCAGGATATAGGCTGGGAGATCTAGTTAGAAATCTAGGTGGGGTCCAGATTGTCTGTGCTTTTGGACCTCATCTTGTAACCAAGGAGTCACCAAATGATTTAAAAGCAGAGGAATGATGTGATCAGATTGGTGTTTTAGAGAATTATGGCAGTGTGGAAGATAGGTTCAAGGGAAGAGTATGCTGGAGACTGGAAGACCAGTTAAACTGTTAGTTTTGAACAATCTAGGCAAAAGAGCAAAGGCCTGAATTAAGGCAGCAGGAAATGGAGAGAGGGAAAGAATAAGTTCTGGAGAAATTTCAGAGTGGGGATCAATAGGACCAATTAGACATGGAGAATAAACCAGAAGAGTCACAGATGACTTCAAAGCCCAGGTGGAGGCCATTTCCCCCTCACGTGTGAGAACATGCCCAGACCACCCCTGCCAGCCTCAGCATAACCTCCCGATGTCCCAGGGAAGGGAAAAATCTTTTAAAATGAAAAACATGACGGTGCATGAAATCCACCATGGAAGCTGTGAAACGGTTCTGTTTGTTCTGCCCCGCTGTAAAGAAAGATCATAGTATTCCTTCAGAGAGAAACAGAAAACATCTTAGGCTTCAGCTCATGGAGAATCCTCCCTTCATCATCTCAGTTAGGCTCTCCCAAACTGACTCATTTGTGTGGATGGTGCCAGGAGGAGAAGGAAAGGGAATTTGGGAACCGTCACCCTCATAATATTCAAACTTCCCTAAACGCTTAGCCTAGGAGAATGGCAATTGTTATCGCTGCTTTTTGAGCTTGAAGAAAAGAAAAAGTAGCCCTTATCAAAAGCTCCGTGGGGCCATAAACCTCACCTGTTTTAATATGCTGACCCCATAAGATGAGGCCTATGGTGATGGTCCATAGGCTTTAAAGGCTTCCTTTAGGTTCCTTAATGGGAAAATACCCGGTCAGATTTCAGAATGTATGCCCTCTAATCTCTCCCCCATTTATATATTTATATTTTTGTCTTAAGTATATGTTCTATTCAGGTCTACTGAGTTTTTACCTAATGTCCCATCCAGGACACCGCATTACATTTAGTTGTGTCTCCTCGGGCTCCTCTTGGCTGTGTTGGTTTCTTAGACTTTCTTCGTATTTGGTGACCTTTGGCAGTTTTGAGGATTACTGGCCAGGTATTTGTAGAATGTTGCTAAGTTGGGATTTGTTTGATGTTTTTCTCATAATCGGACTGGGGCTTGGGGGAAGACTAGAGGTAAAGTGTCATTCTTACCACATCATATCAAAGGTATATACCATCAATATGACTCATCACTTCTGATGTTCACCTTGATCACGTGGCTGAGGTAGTGTTTGTCAGTTTTCTCCACTGTGAAGTTACTCTTTTTTCATCCTTTCCATAATGTGTTCTTTGGTTAAGGAAGTCACTGCGTAGCTGACACTTAAGAATAAGGAAGTTATTCTCTACCTCCTTGAGGGTGAAGTATCTACAAACACTATTTGGAATTGTTCTTCATCGGAGATTTCTCTATTCTCAGTTATTTATTCATTCACTTATTTATATCAGTAGGGACTCATCTGTTTAATACTTTGGGCTATAATCCATTATTACTTTATTTTATTCAAATTTTTCTGACTTTGCATTTGGAGCTCTTTCAGTTGGCTCTGTCTCCCTTTGATATACCCCTGTCACTGTGCAGGTTTCTTAAGCACTTACTTACTTTCTGGTACTACAATATGCTCCAGGCCCATGTTATATATTTCCTGCCTCAGTCCTAGAGTGAGCCATTTCTCCAAGGAGCCCTAGTTCCTTTCAGCGGAGATTGGTATTAGAAAGCAAGATCTGGGCACGAGGTGTGCTTTTTGCTGTTGGAGTGTTGTTGCTTCTAGGTCCTCTCAGTAAGGAAATATAAATATATGTGTATTCTGACCCACGTATTTACACATACCTGTAAATAGATTATCTGTATGTAACTATCTGCATCTATATTAAGCTAAACATGAGATCATACTGGTGTCTCTAACTGTAATCCGTTACCACATGGATCATTCTTGCCTCCTCCCCTTGCTTATCTGTAACCTTCCCCTCCAGGTAGTGAGAAACGTGGCTCCCACCATCCACCATCCAATATTTAACTGTTCATTTCCAGTGTACGTGCATGGTTTCAAATTGTTAACCCATACCCTCCGTGGGAAACTACTTTATCAACTACAGTAAAGTGCTTATACAAAATTCTTTTACCTTTAGTCTTACAGACTCCACTCATTTCCAGTTACTTGGATCAGCATCTTTTTCCTTTACCCCTTTAGTGAGGCTGTTTCACAAATTTGTAGTATAATTGGATTCTTTTGCCACATTCTGCATTCCATTCTGAGATTTTCTTTTTAATTGCATACGTTAAGGTTCACTCTTTGTGCTGTAAAGCGCTATAGATTTTGGCAAATGTATAGTGACATGTATCCACTATTACAGTATCATGCAGAATAGTTTCACTGCCCTAAAAAATCTCCTGTGTCTTACCTATTCAGCATCCTTTCTTCTGAGCCCCTGGCAACCACTGATCCGTTTTCATCTTTATAAATTTGTCTTTTCCAGAATGTCTTTATAAATGGAATCATACAGTACATAGACTTTTCAGATTGGCTTCCTTCACTTAGCAGTGTGCATTTAAGGTTCTTCCATGTCTCTGTGTGGATTGATAGCTCGTTCCTTTTCATCCCTAAATAATTTTCCATTGTCTGGCTATACCACAGTTTGTCTATTTATTCACCTACCTACTATAGGACATCTTGGTTTCTTCCAACTTTTGGCAATTATGACTAAAGCTGCTACAAACATCTGTGTGTAGTTTTTCCTGTGGGTGTAGGTTTTCAAGTCAGTTGGGTAAATATATAGATGCAATTTTCTGGATTATATGGTAAGACTATGTTTGGTTTTATAAGAAATCGCCTAACTGTCTCCTAAAGTGGCTGTACCATTTTGTATTCCCACCAGCAATGAATGAGAGTTCCTGTTTCTCCACATCCTTGTGAGCAATTGGTATTGTCAGTGTTTTAGGTTTTAGCCATTCTAGTAGGTGTGTAGTGGGAACTTGTTGTTAATTTGCATTACCCTAATGACAAATGATGTTGAGCATCTTTTCATTTGCTATTTGCCATCTGTATGTCTTCTTTGGTGATGTTCAGATCTTTTGATTTTAGCTCTTCTTTTCTAGTATACACATTTAATATTATAAATTTCTAAGTACTGCTTTTTGCTGTATCCCACAAATTTTATGTTGTATTTTCATTTTCATTTACTTCAAAATGTTTTAAAATTTGTCTTCAGACTTCTTTGACCCATGGGTTATTTGGAAGTATGTTGCTTAATTTCCAGGTATTTAGTCATTTTCCAGCTATTTTTCTGTTACTGGTTTCTAGTTTAATTCCCTTGTGTTAAGATTTATGTTAAACTGGCTAGGAGTTGGGCTTTGTTTAATGTTTGGTGTAATTATTAGTGCCAGGGGTTAAATTCCTGTAGTGTCCTTGTTTTTGTCTCCTCTCTTGATTTTGAGTTTCCTTAAGTACAATTCCTTGAAAGAGATTCTGTGTCTTGCAGCTGTAATCCACTGTTATTAAGATATGGGAGCCCCATTGGTGTAGTTGTATGGTATGGGGGAGCAGGTTATTTTATAATCTTCTGATTAAATTGCAGTGTCTGTTGGACCTGTGTCTTTAACCTTCACAAAGTGTAATCTGGTGTTATAGCTTTTTGTTCTCCCTGCCCCCTACTCCTGTCTCTGACCTTAGCATTCCCAGCCCATTTCCAGGAAGCCCAGACCCCTACTGACTTTGCTTTTTTCCCTTAAGTGAGACGGGTTAGGGCTGGAGAGGGAAGAATGCCCTTCCCCCAACTGGGATAAGGCTCAGGCAAAGTATTTTCCCCTGGAGCATAGGCCTTTGTTACAGAGACAGGTCTGGCCTATTTCACAATGATAGCTCTTCACTTCTCCTCCTCTGAGCTAGGAGGACATGTTTCTTAGCTCTTCATTTTGAGAACTTGGTAGGGTTCCTGGAGATAAAAGCCACCGAAGTATAGGCTCAGGAGATCCTTACTCTCACACAAGTCCACACACAGCCTTCAGCAATTCATCAAAGTTGCCTTTAAGTAGCCCTACCAGTTATGCTTCTAGCAGTTTCTACTACAGGTAAGCAGATCTCTCTGTGTCTTTTTGGATAAGCCTGTCTCTTCAGATTTGGGGGTCAGAGTTTCCCTTGCAGCAGTTCTCCGGTGGGTCCAAGAAAAGTTATTGATTTTTCAGTTTGTCTAGCTTTTTCTTGCTGTACGAATGGGAGCAACAACTTTTTTGTTTTTTTAATTGAAGTATAGTTAATTTGTAATGTTGTATTAGTTTCAGGTATACAGCAAGACAATTTCTGAGCTTTTTACTTGCCAGAGCTGAATCTGGAAGCTCCCCGTTTATCTTCTAATTAGTGAGACCACTTTGGTCCCCTCTCAAAGGGAGAAAAAAATTAGAGGGCGTTTGGCCTCTAATAAATCCTGAGTGGATTATTATGAACCTCACCTTGTTCCAATTTATGGCATCATGTGGTAGACGAGAGGGTTGCTGTGATGTTTCAGGAGTGTGTGCTGGGTGTTTCCGGGGTCTGTGGCTAGCAGGTACTCCAGAGGTACCGTGGCCATGTTGGTATAGTTCTAGTTAGGCACAGAGCGGAAGTGTTGGGTCCCAGGTTGTGCTCTACTTCATCTCTCAGCTGAATCTTACTTTCCTAAGGATTGGTAGTACCATTTATTGATCTTGCCAGAAGGGTATTCTGTGATAACTCTGCAATCAAAATACCATTTGGAATTCCTCAAAGCTAATGTCTTCTCAGAAGTCATTCAACACAATGTACGAATAACCCACAAATAATCATTGCTAAAATTATAGAGTACGAGAGTTGGAAAGGACCGTAAAAAATCATACATGCTGATATGCCCTCATTTTTACAGATGGGGAACCTGAAACCCACAGAGATCAAGACAGTTGCCCAGGGTGACACAATTAGTGAGTTATGGAGCTAGGGTTGGAATCTGTATCTTCTCACTGCTGGACAGTGGGTCAGATCACAAAGACTTCCTTCCTTCCTTCCTTCCTTCCTTCCTTCCTTCCTTCCTTCCTTCCTTCCTTCCTTCCTCCCTCCTTCCCTCCCTCCCTCCCTACCCCCTCCCTCCCTCCCTCCCCACCCCCTCCCTCCCTCCCTCCCTCCCTTCCTTCCTTACCCTCCTTCCTTCCCTTCCTTCCCTTCCTTCCCTTCCTTCGTTGGGTCTTTGTTGCTGTGCGTGGGCTTTCTCTAGTTACGGCAAGTGGGGGCTACTCTTCGTTGCAGTGTGCGGGCTTCTCATTGCGGTGGCTTCTCTTGTTGCAGAGCACAGGCTCTAGGTGTGTGGGCTTAAGCAGTTGCGGCACGTGGGCTCAGCAGTTGTGGCTCACAGGCTCTAGAGCACAGGCTCAGTAGTTGTGGCGCACGGGCTTAGTTGCTCCACGGCATGTGGGATCTTCCCAGACCAGGGATGGAACCTGTATCCCTTGCATTGGCAGGAGGATTCTTAACTCCACTGCGCCACCAGGGAAGTCCTCCCATTGACTTTCATGTAAAAATTTAGTTAAGTCATCTTCCTCTTGGTGCTTTCCGCCTAGTGTTCTACAGAAACTGTCACCTGCTTTGTTTCTAAATACCCCAGTGGTCTGCCTCTCAGAATGGAAGTCTTCCCTTTGCAATGTCTTGTCTCTACTCTTCTAGCTGCATTATCATTATTTTTATTTTTAGAAACACTTATATAACACATAAATACACCTCACTGTTAAAGATTCAAACAATACACATGTATATAAAATGTGAAAGTTCCCTCACTACTTCCCACTCCAGAGATAACCCTTCAAAATAACTCAGTTATGACCCTTTCAATTCTTTTTCTATCCAGTTAACACAGAGACACACACTTTAATTTTTTTTTAATCTACTTATTATTTTGTAACTTGCTTTTATCACATAGTAAGTTTGGGAGATTTTTCTATTTCAGTATACATCAGTCTACTGCTATCCTTATGCTATTCCCCCATTACTGGACTCTTTCATTGTTTCCAGTGCTGCAGTGAATAGCATACAAACATTGGTATGCACAGGTACAAGTGTTTCCTTAAGAGCAATTCCTAGATTATATGTGTGTGTGTGTGTGTGTGTGTTTAACTGTTTTGTTTTTTTTTTTTGTCCACGACATCACACTATTCCCATGAATCCAGGAAGAATATCCTACTTGGTATTTCCTCTCTTGAAGTTTTTTCTCCTGCTAAAGAATAGTTGCTAATCTTTTTTCCCCAACTTCCTTTTGGAGATTAATAGAGAGAAACCAATGCAGACTCAATATAGAAGAACTGGAGAAATGCTGCTTCTAAAATAATAAACACAAGTAGTCACACAGGATCGTGCTAGCCAAAGGCTTTCTCAATACTCTGGTATGGAATGTACATTTTAGAGCAGGGTTTCCCTACCCATTACATTTACCAGTCTTCTTGTCAGTCCCTTTTATGTATAAATTTGAGAAGGAAGGAATGAAGAACAAGTAATGGAGCAGAGGGCTATTTTCTTTATGTGGACAACCCTCTCAGCAACATTGTCAAACCTATCCCCTCTACTTCTATTTCTACATTGATTTTGTACAGTGGGGGTCTGCAGATATCAAGCCACACTCCTCAAGCTATTTTTCCTAACACTGGTAACTCTGGCAATTAGCACCCTGGCTCCACTGGTAATGAAAGTGATTTGGGTGGGGGAACTTCCGCATTAGAGCAGATGCTGGGAATAGAAGGCACAAAAGGTACACTGTCAAGCAAATGTCTACAACCCAGTGGGGGCAGAGCTGTATCCAATGGGAACCAAGGAGTCTGAAGGTGGTATAAGAATCTAGATTCACGCATATCTCGAAAGCCTTTTCCTTATCCCTTTCTCCCATGCCCCACCTTCCTATATACTTCTCATGGCCCTCACACTTCATTTTAATAGTACATATCTTAGATTCATTATTGTTTTTGCAGTCCCGTTCCCCACCTCTCTCACCACCTCTCTGATTGTCTAGCTCAGCAGAGCTGGGATAGAGAGTTTCCTCTTTGTTGTCCTTCCTGCCTCTTAGCTTCACATTTTAACGTGCTGTGAGCAGGAACCAAGCAGTCATTCCTTAAATGAAATGGGTGCAGAGTGACAGTCAAAACAACACAGGCACTAACCCGTCAGATTGGATGTCAGATATAGCTGCGGGTAGTGTTCTGGAGCCTCCTAGTGTTCCAGCTGCTGCATCATGGGAAAGTTCAGGAGCCTCGGGGGGATGGTTGTGGGGGAGGAGAGTCCTTGGGAAAGAGTAGTTATTTATCTACAGCCACAGGTATTTCACTGTTTAACAACCAGTATGGCTGTACAGATGTGTATCAGTGGAATAGTCACCCTGAATAAGTGTCCTGGGGCCAAACTAAGATAGTATATTAAAACATAACATGGTCCTGTGACATTCTCCAGGGCTTACGTAGGAAGACATTTGCTTTTCAGGGCAATCCCCTGGTGGTCCAGTGGTCAGGACTCTGTTCTTTCATTGCTGTGGGCCTGGGTTCAATACTGTAAGCCGCAGGGCCGTGTGGCCGGGAGAAAAGAAAAAAAGCATTTGCTTTTCAGCCACTGGGTTTCGGTAAGCGGGGAAGCAAAATGGAGGCACAAGCTGATATATAGAAAGGTCCTAAAAATGTTGACTAATTATTGGGGATTCAACTGTAATGTATTCTCAAATGTAGAGATGAATGGAATGTGAAAGGGTTCATGGCTTATTGGGAGATCTGGAATGGATGAACCACTACAAGAAGGGAAAAGGGTGCAGGTATGGAAGTGAGAAGTGGCTCATAATAGACCCTTAGTACTTGCTGTTGAATGAAGGTACAGTTTAAAAGATTGCAGGATGAATATCTGCTGATGTGTGCTAGGTCGGGTGTTGACTTTTTTGTACACGTGCTTTTAGCCTTGCAAAAATACAATATATCCCTGTAAAAACTGAAATACATTCTAAAAATGGAACTATTTTCAAGTCCTGTGATACGTACCAATAGCCCTGCTCCATTTCTTTGAGTGCTTCTTTCTTTCTTTAGGCTGCTGCCAATAAGTGAGCCCTCATGCAGCTGTGGTTATCGCTAAAGCAGTACTTCAGGGTGCACGAGGTTTCCTTCTATCCTCTTTCCCCTTGTGTCTTTGTTAGTGTTTAACTAATTCACTTAATCAGTTACTGTTCAGCTCCCCAGGGAAATGTCTAATGGCATATTGGTTAGGGATTGAAATAAACATTATTCTCAAATTGGAGTTTCTTTTCTTGTATTTTAAGGGGTTTTCCAGTTTTAAGCATCATGTGATTTTTAGAAAAAAATTAGAAAGTGGTTTCCATAAAGGAAAATGAGCTAAATCCATTCATTTATATGCCTCCTCATTCAAGCAGTGTGCTTTTAAACACCCATTAATTAAGTTTTTAGACATAAGTGTAACTTACTGGGAAAGCTGTTTCAAGGTTGACTTATTTTTCTGACTTGTTTTTTGTACGGTTTTTCCCAGACTCAAGCAATCCAGGTTAGCTTTTGGGCGACTTTTATCATTTAAGAGCTAGATGTACTTTAACCTGAATCATTTTCCTGCTAGAGCATTAAATCATTTTAAATAGAACTTACTTTGAAGGGCACACTATGCCTTCAAAAACCTAAGTTTTACTCTTTTTTTTTTTGTATAGAGGCAAGAATCTAGAGTTGCCTAATAAGCACCCCAATCTGATATTTAGGGTCGTTGTTTAATTTTACTCTTCTTCCCTTGGTAGAGTATTTACACACCAGAAGCTTAAATCTTTTAATTCCTTTTTTTTTTTTTTTGGTACGCGGGCCTCTCACTGTTGTGGCCTCTCCCGTTGCGGAGCACAGGCTCAGCGGCCGTGGCTCACGGGCCCAGCCGCTCCGTGGCATGTGGGATCTTTATGGACTGGGGCACAAACCCGTGTCCCCTGCATCGGCAGACGGACTCTCAACCACTGCGCCACCAGGGAAGCCCGCCTTTTGTGTTTTACTACTCTCTTTGTACCTCAGTAGTTGGTCCTGAATGGAATAATCTCTACTGCCATTCTTGACAACTTAGTTTTATGACATTAATATTTCTTTCTGCTAAGTAATAAAAATGCTAAGAAAAGAAACCAATTGGATGTGGAATAAGACCCACAGCTTAAGCTGTTTGTCATCAAGTCAGATATAGATACCTCTGTGAAAGAGTGCAAACAGTTTCATCCCTCTCATTGGTAAAACCTTAAAAAATTAGTAGTGTCATTGTCATCATCCTTATTATACATTTAAAAATATTTTTTTCCAAAGTGGTTGGAAAAATATTTCAAGATCTTTTTTTTAAACAACACTGCTCTCTTTTTAAAAAATTTACTTATTTAAAAAAATAAAATAATTTTTTCCTATTCTAAAAATTATAATGAATATCTTACAATTCCTAGTCCACACTTGTGCCAAATGCTCATTAAGTGGTCTTCCTATGTTGAAAGTTTTAAAAACATTGTTGTACGAGCCACTAACGTGTTAGAAACAGAAAATGATCTGATCAGATCTGTGTTCCACAAAGATAACTCTGTTTGTCCCCAAATATTAACTTTATCATTGTGGTTTTATCATAGGATGCATTAAAAATTAGTAAGCATTTCTTTCTCTTATTTCCATAATAATATGTTGACCTGGCAGTCTGTATAAAGAAACATGTGCTAGAGATTACAAATTTGGCAGAGAAGGGAATAGAGGGGTAGAAAAGAGTAAAAGAAATACGTCAAATTCTGAATACCAGTGCCTCATTTCTTTTTTTTTTTAAATTGAAGTATAGTTGATTTACAATGTTGTGTTAGTTTCTAGTGTACAGCAAAGTGATTCATATATATTTTGGGGGGGATGGGAGAGAATTTTACTACATTCACCAAGTTAAAGGACAAGAACATACTGTAAACACAACTTAAAACAATTTAGAATCATAAGCAAAAAGTGAGGTAGACTGACTACTAAAATTCACCAAATTTTGGTTAAGAAAATTTTACAATAATGAAGTAACACAGGTGCCTCCTTTTCTAAAAAATCACAAAAAGCAATTGCATAAATTACAGCCAAAAAATTGAATACAACAATTCTCATTGTAATTTTAGTGTGTGTGTGTGTGTGTATTCCTTTTCAGATTCTTTTCCCTTATAGGTTTTTACAAAATATTGAGTATAGTTCCCTGTGCTACACAGTAAGTCCATGTTGTTTATCTATTTTATATATAGTAATGTGTATCTGCTAATCCCAAACTCCTAATTTATTCCCCTCTCCTTCCCCTTTAGCAACCATAAGTTTGTTTTCTGTGTCTGTGAGTCTGTTTTAATTTTGTAAATAAATTCATTTGTATCATTTTTTAGATTCCACATATAAGTGATATCATATGCTATTTGTCTTTCTCTGAGTTACTTCACTTAGTCTGATAATCTCTAGGTCCACCCACGTTGCTACAAATCCAGTGCCTCATTTCTTAATCTGAATTGTAATGAAATCTCATTTTAGTATGAGGACTGTGCCATGGCTATCAGCCCTCTAGTTTTCAAAAGAGGTAAATTTACATGGAATAAAAAAGTTCCTCCCCTAGAAGCACTGATGGAGTATTTGAAAAACACATGAACTTTCATCAAAAGTTATTGACATGGTACTGGTTATGCAATCCAATCACTGTACATTGAAGAACTACATACTTTTTAAGTACCAAAAAGATAGTATCTTAAAGTATAAAATAATCTAAAAAGATAATGTAAATCTTATTAAAGTAAGTTAATTCTGTAGTGGGCTTCAGATACTATAGGCAGAATCCTATTGAGTAAAGAATAACTTTGAAGGAGGCTTGTGAGGTTGGCCCTGTCATCCTCTCTAAGTAAGATATACATACTTTTCTAAAAGTGTAATTGTATAAGACAGTCACACTTGGGCCATAGGCTTTGCTTTTTACGCTTTTTAGTTCTTTGCCACAATACTTTCCATTGCCACTTCATTTTACTTCTCATTAGTGCTAGGTTAGTTCATCAAGAGACTGAGATATCATCATAGTGATGGACGGACCAAAAGCATACAGGTTCCATGAAGCGCCTCACATTTCCTAAGGTTTTGTTGTACTGACATTTCAGGATGCATTGCGCCTTAAGAACTGATGAGAGTAATCACAACATTTGAAAGCCCTACATTCAGGTCTGATTACTGGAGCACACTGACTAGATTAATGTTCAACAGCGGCTGTCCTGTGGATTCACGTAAGGAGTGCGGAGATGGCAGTTTTTTTCTTTTCTTTTTTCCAGTTCTATTGAGAAATAATTGACATACATCACTGTATAAGTTTAAGGCATACAGCAGGATGCTTTGATTTACATATATTGTGAAATGATTACCACAGTAGGTTCAGCTAACATCCATCTTCTCATATAGATACAATAAAAGGAAAAGAAAGAAAAGAAAAAAGGAAAAAGTTTTCTCCGTGTGTTGAGAACTCTTAGGATTTACTCTCTTAACAACTTTCCTATATATCATACAGCAGCGGTAGGTATAGTGAGAGATGGCAATTTCATTCTTCTTTACTGGACTAGCCCTACTGCACAGTTTATTAAAACCTGCTTAAAAATAGCCTTTGGAATAAGACAAGAGAAGGGAAAGCCTTTGAAACAATACAACTGTAGTAGGGAATTAATTTTCATGGCTGAAATAGCTACTTTTACTCAGGTTGGATTAATGAGATCAGACTTGATGTTGCTTTCTAGGTAGAGCACTATCACTAACACGCCTCATTTTCTCGACTGCTTTCTGAGTTTTCAAAGTTACTAAGTGGTATTAAAGAACTGACTTTGTATAGTAAGTTCATATGTGGTTCAGTTTTTCATAATTTTCTCTATGATGTGTGCAGAGAAAGACATAAAACATGTGTGTACAGTTTAAAGAATAATTATAATGTGAATACTCAGGTAACCCCTGCCCGGATTAAGAAAAATTGCCAGCCTTCCAGAAGCCCCACCCTCACCATGTGCTCCATCCAGATGGCGACCCCCTCTCTCCTCTGGTTTTACTTCTGGCTTTATTGTCTTTACTTCTGTCATTTTCTTGCTTCTCTTTGGAATGTAGTCACTTACATTTGTGTCCTAAAATGATATAATTTAGGTTTGGCTGACTTTGAACTTACATGAATAGAATCATATTATGTGCTCTCTTGTGTCCAGCATCTGTCACTCATTTCACTTATTTAGCTTGTTACATTTGTGAGATTTTATCTGTGTTATTGGTATCCAGTGCCCTTTTTTAAAAAGCCTTTCTATATTTGCCTGTCTCCCCTGCCTCGTTTTTTTTTTTTTAAACTTAGGGTCCCTGTAACTCTAAATGCTTTCTGATATTTCTACTTTGCCTTCATAGATTTCCTGCTAAATGAGGTCTGAAAACTAAAACTTCTGGATCCCAGTTTTCTGAACTGACCTGACTGCCCCAAGTTTGATGACATTTGTTTAGATGAGACTACATCTTTAAGGCTTCTGTGCTCGGTTAAAAATCTTCCTTTCTCCAAGGCTGGTCCAAGGGTCTGGTCACGTGATTCCAACGGTGACATCACATTCTGACCGCCAGGGAACACTGGTGGTTCTTTAGGTGGCGTTTGTTCCTGTGAAAGGCAGAGAATGCAGCAAGTGCCCTTCTAAAGCAGTTCAGACAGGGGCTCCTTCTGTAAAAGCTCCTCAACCTAAATGAGCAAATGTGGGCTGCCAAGGTTATTTCTTCCTTGAGGCAGAAAAAAAGAAAGCTGTGATTGAAGGTAAGCAGACTTGAGCCTGGCCAAGGACCGAAGCGTGACCCCAGGGAGAAGGGGATCTGGAGAATCACAAGCAGTCTGTTGTCGAATTCTAATCACTGCCTGCTCTTTTAGAGCTGCCTGACAATTTGCATTTATAATAGGAGACTATCTACAAAGAAGGATGATGCAGTGCTCATGTTACCTAGTGATGTAATAGGATTTTTTCTTTCCTGTTAGGAAGCTTGTTGCAGATCTTCATTTTGTCTTAATATTCTTCCAGCTGGGGGCCTCATTTGATATACAGTGTAACGTTAGGTAACTATTGGGTGCTTTTAAAAATCAGTTTCACGAAATCCTTTGAAAATTTCTCCTGAAAGGAGCACACTTAAACCAGACCAAATTCAATTGAAGCATTAACCTGCTTTAAAAAGTCAGTTTCTGGTTGGTTGGTGTCCTGTGTTCATGTCAGCATTTGTCTTGAGAATTGAAACAGCTTGGTTCCCCCCTGCCCCACATACTTTAGTCTCTTTCTGCCCTCATTTCCCGGTTGGCTGTTTCCCTCCAAGCTCTCAAACAAAGCACCAGCATTAATCTTTATCAGTATGCCACTGACATGATAGGAAATGCTGGGCTGGTGATTAAGCCTCCAACCATTTTATGGCCAGGTATGCTTGAAGATATGGAAAGAACTTTGGTTAGGGGTTTTAAGATTAACTTGTTCATCTCCTCCACTCCACCCTCACCCCACCCCCACCCTTATTATGATTTGGATTCTGCAGAGCTTTTCCTTTCATGTGTGTGTGTTGCTTGTGAAAGGTATGCTGAACTAGGTATTCAGGAGACTTAGACTTTGTAAACCAGGTGCAACTTGGGTGTTAATTCAAACTTATCCTTTGAGGGTGCTCAAGTTGTCTATTAGGAGTTTAGAGTGAAGGTGGGGGTGTGGATGGGGGAAGAGGGGGTCAGCTCAGGCCCACTTTGGCCTTCTTCACAGAGGGATTCATCACCAAACAGTCTCGATAGAACTTTGTCCCTGCCAAGGTTGATGCTGCAAATGTGAGCTGTGGCTGGTTGAGTTCATTGATGGCGTTACTCTGCATTTTTCCTCATTGTGCATTTGCATGCATTCCTGAATACGGTTTTACATTTTGTGTTTAATAGTGAAATCTTGTTCCACCAGAGGATTGTGGAAATATTTTGAAGAAGTTTGTTAAGCAATACTAAGGAACCTTGTATAAGTGCAACTTCTGAGTTTGGACACTCCTCCCTCATCCCAACTGTTCATCAAACAAACTTGGGTTCAGCTGATATTTATTGGGTCGTAGCCATGTGCTAGACACTGGAGAAGGCAATGGTAAATCAGATAATAGGGCTACCCTCAAAGAGCTTATAGTCTAGAAAAGAAGATAAAGCATTTGCTTAAGTAATTGTAGTAGAAGTGCTAAAAACGAAGCAGGTGAAGGACTGTGATTGTTGGCCAAAAGGATATGTTTCTTCCAGTTGAAGGATCAGGGAGGAACATGTCATCTCTGAGCCATGCACTTTTTTTAAAATCTCTACTTGGAAATCTTAGACTGTTTTGGTATACTCAGTAAAAGTTTCCACAAACCCATGGCATCAGGAATCAAAGTCTTATGTCTATGGAAGGGAAATATGTACATTCCAGGCAGCTTAACTCTAGAAAAGACCTACATGCTTTATTTGGAGTCCCCACTCAGGCAAAAGCCACCTCTGAGGATGGAATTACTGCCTTATAAATGTAAAATGGTTTCTGACTTGATTTGTCTGCAAAGACCTTTGACCCTTTTGTCTTCATCCTAGAACAGAAACTGAAATACCTAAGCTGCTCCAAGCTCCTGTTTTTTGTTTCACAAATCCTTTCCCACTGAACTTCAACCCCTGTCAATTCTCCCTTTGTACTGTGGCTCTCATACGTCCCTTTCCATTCACACTGCCTCGAGATGCTCATCGTTTTGTGCCTAAGCCACAGAAACTTCTGAATGTGATGGATGTTCCGACCAGGTGATTATTCTGCTTTATCAGCACACCCTAACAGTAGTCATCTGATAGTTTAAGGGCTCACCTCTTGGTGCTCAGAAAAGAGGTATTAAAAATGTCCAGAGTGTCTGAAGTACTAATGTCTGTTTTCTGTTCAATCCAGAGGACAAGTCATACAATGGTGGAGGAATAGGTTCTTCAAATAGGATGATGGACTTCTTGGAGGAGCCAATCCCTGGTGTGGGGACCTATGATGATTTCAATACAATTGATTGGGTGAGGGAGAAGTCTCGAGACCGGGATAGGCACCGAGAGGTAAGACGAAAGATGCTTTGTGAGTGAGTGTTAGGAAACTTCAGGAGAAGAAGTTGAAGATATAGATTCTTTATATGTATTCTTTCCCTCAACACTGGATGTGGCTGAATCTGTTTTCTGTTGGACATGTAGGGTTTTATTTTTAATATATTTTTATTTTTAAGGTATCTTGTATATGATTTTGAAAAGAATTTATATTTAATGATGATTTATCTCCCAATAGTAAGTGGTTGAAAAGGATCCTTGGGTATAAATGCCTGTGCAGAGAGGTGAAAACAAAGTTGGTGGGAGGAACCAAATTAAATTTCAAAGATCTTCCTTCCCCATCTCACCTCTCTTTTATGGTTTTCCCTTGAAGCAGGATTTTTACACCTAAGAAAAGTAAATGGGCTCTTTTTAAAGGAATAAAAGAAAAAAAATCTCAGAGCTGTAGTGTTTACTGAAGCTTACAGGGTAAACCCGTGATTATAGCTCTTGTGCAACCATAAAACCAAAGCAAATTTACGCATTCAACTCACACAAAACCACAAGACCAATCAAATTCAAATCAACGACTTTAATATGATAGGTGATAGATGGTACTTATAGCTATGGCCCAGTTTGTTTTGAATATGACAAGAGAGTCTCCCTACTCTTCTCTTTTCAAAGTACTGTGAAAACTTTTCAGAGCAGTCCGCCAAGGTCATTTGCCTTTAACTTATTGCTCTGTATCATTTAAATCAGGGAACCACGATTTCTAGTTTGTGTCAGAAGCACATAGAGAGCTTATTCAAAAGGTAGGGCCCCAGCCCCAGTCATCCTGATTCAGTAGGGAACATTTCTTCAGCCAACAGTAAGTATGATTATTTTTTCTTCCTTACTATTTCTGCTTTGATTCCAAATTTAAAAATCGATTTTTAAGTTGACTCCATTCTCTCCTAAATTCATGATTTCCTCCTCTTAGACCTGAGTGAATCTCCTGAGCAGTCAGGTTCAGATCACTTTTCATTCCTTTCCGAGCTCCTGACAGGCTTTCTCAAGACCACCTAAACCCAGGAGTCAGGTTGTCCCAGGTACAGGTTTTGAGAAATTTCTTTGTAGTCCTTGGATTTGTCATAATCCCATAGAGTTTTCTTCTCCTAACTCAAAAAGGTGATCTCTATAAAACATTCGTTTTTTTATAAGATTCCTGCTATTTGGGAACATACACACATATGCTTTCTGTTATATCAATTCATCAGGCAGCCTTTAAAATATAGAATCTTACGGCTTTAGAATTTTTGCTATCTGTATTCAGAGTTCAGTTTGTCACCATTTGCTTATTCAACATGTTACTCAGATTGTGAAAGCCACCTGTGATATGACAAGGGCACATTTCCCGTTATATCAAAATGGTTGCATCTGAGGCACCTTATATCAGCTAATAATAATTTAAAATCAATTAAAATGTGTTTATCAAATGTTCAAAGGTGACCTTTTTTTAGCATTAACTGTTCATCATCTGAATGGAAGCAATGTCTTGGGGAAAAGTATCACCTCATCTACTTTCAGCACTTAAATTGGAAACTTAAAGTCATAAGTCAAAATGAAATTTTAAACTGCTTTTAAAATTTTATAATAATTTATTACTTGTGATGTTACTGCAGATTAAGATGGGGTAGCTAACTTACACTTTCAAAGATAAGAAATAGAGGTACAGGGCTTCCCTGGTGGCACAGTGGTTGAGAGTCCACCTGCCGATGCAGGGGACGTGGGTTCGAGCCCCGGTCCAGGAAGATCCCACATGCCGCGGAGCAGCTGGGCCCATGAGCCTGCGCGTCCGGAGCCTGTGCTCCGCAACGGGAGAGGCCATAACAGTGAGAGGCCCACGTACCGCCAAAAAAAAAAAAAAGAAACAGGTACAGAGAAGGGGGAAGTACTAATGACAAAGCTGTTAGAATGCTTGGTTTTGAAGTGTGGGCACTGAAGGGTTAAATTAACAAGGCTAGGACCTAAAAGGTAAAAATTTCTGTACCTCTTGAAAGCTGCAGATATTCCCAGCAGGTTTTTGAAAATGAAAGAGATCATCCCTGATATCATTTAGCATCTGTGATCACTGTACAGTAAGAGGTTTGTGGTATCAAGTCTTGGAATTTGCCTGACCTGAAGCACAGCCCCAGGTAGAAAACCACAAATTGTACTTTTAACCCCTCAGATAAGCCCGTGTTTGTTTATTCTTTGAAAAACAATCAAACTATTTGCTGTGAGTCAAGAGACCATCTTTGGACTATCTGATGTCTAGGCTAGAAAGAGACCGCTGCAATAAGCAAAACAGATTGATGTTATAAGAATTTAGCAGCTAATAGGGAAGTCCTGAATAAGGTACTTGCAGACATTGCAATACTGGAGATGAAGGTGGGTTCAGTAAGACAGGGTTCAATAAAGCTCAAAGTTCGCGGTGGCGTTGGTTCAGCCAAAGATTTGAGAAGTAACTCTAAATTGGACTCTATTCCCAATGAATAGGTTTGTCTTTGTGTTTCTTTATCGCACATTTTGAGGTAAAAAAGCAAGAGTGTGTGTAGAATGTATCAATGTTTTCTCATTTCTCCCTAGATTACCAATAAAAGCAAGGAGTCAACATGGGCCTTAATTCACAGTGTGAGCGATGCTTTTTCTGGCTGGTTGTTGATGCTACTTATTGGGCTTTTATCAGGTATGGTAAACCATGTGAGCTTTCTAAACAAATCTCCTAAAATTGTGGTGTGCCCCTCTCCCAAGTCATGAACTGAATTGAATACTGTGCTTTACTATTTTCCTACATGAACGGAATTGTCCGTGGACCTTTGGGAAGCTTGATGTCCCCGTCTATAAAGAGGTAGTAATACCTCATCTCCTTCTTTAAATAAATGAGGTTAAATGAGGAAATGCATTTAAGTGCATTTGTATGCTATAAAATATTGTATCCATTTAAAGGTGCTGTTAGTACTGCCTTTTGGTGCTTGTCTTGAGGAAGAACCTTTCTATTAGAGACAGGGTTTTTTTTTGTTTTTTTGCCATGCCGCGTGGCTTGCAGGATCTTGATCCCCGACCAGGGATTGAACCCGTGCCCTAGCAGTGAAAGCACTGAGTCCTAACCACTGGACAGCCAGGGAATCCCCCCCCTTTTTTTTAACATATTAGTAAGCATGGGGTTTAGGAAAGAACATGTAGAAGAGGACTTCCTGAGAGATTTTTGTAGCTATTTCTTAAATATCTACTCTCTCATTTGGGAGTAAAGAAAAGCATGTAAGATATGGCTCATACCCTTAGGGGGCCTAAATTCTTACTCTTTCATGGTGGCCGAGGACTGGGATGGTACCACCTTTTCCTATATTCTCCATCAACCTCCTAAGCCACTCCAAATAATATATAATCTTAAACACGAATAGCACACTTGCTATGCAATACAGCTTTAAAGCAGGTTCCCAAGCAGACTTCCCCTCCCATGGGGAAAGCAGAAAGCCAAGAATACCAGGCAGAGATGCTGAGACTTATATCCTTGTGGCCTTAGAAGATGGGCCTAGGAAGATTTAGAATATTGAGCTAAAATAAAAGGTGGGAAATTGGATGGCGGTTGGGATGGAATGGTAGTTAATAGCACAGGCTCTAGTTTATGGCTACCTGGATTTGAATCCCAGCCCCACCGCTTGCTAGTTTTGTGACTTCAGGCAAGTTTCTTAACCCTTGGAAGTTTTAGTTTACTGACTTGTAAAATGGGGATAAGAGTACCTATATTACAAGTTTGTTGCGAGAATTGAATGAAATACAGCGATACAGCACTCAACACAGTGCCCAGTTGTTCACAATGCTGCTGTTACCTAGAGATAGTTCATGAGCCATGGAGTATAAAATGATCGCAGCAAATGAGAAATGGTTCATCCATAGCAGAGTTTTCAAAGATTATCTGGGCCAGGGGTCAGCAAGCCTTTTCTGTAAAGGGCCAGTTAGTAAATATTGTAGGATTTGTGGGCCAAATTGTCTGTATAGCAAGAATGTAGCCATCGAAAGTAGGAAAATAAACGAGCTGGACTGTGACCAAGAAAATCTCTATTTAAAAACACAGAGGCAGATTTGACCCTCGGGCCATAGTTTGCCAACCCATGGTCTAGGGTGTTAATGCTGTCCCTTTTCTGGCTCGCACAGAAGAGAGACGTGGTCTGGACAATTTAGAGCTGGCTCATAATAGACTGAGTGGTCTGTAATGTCGAGTATTGCACAGAAGCTGACAAGAAGGAAGGGGGCTGAGAAAAGGTTATGTAGTTTAGCAGTTAGGAGGATACCAGTGACCTTGAAAAAGCATCTCAGATAAATATTAGGAGCCAGATTTCTTTTTTTTTTTTTCTTGGCTGCGCTACGCGGCTTACAGAATCTTAGTTCCCCTACCAGGGATCGAACCCAGGCCCCTGCAATGAAAGCGCCGAGTCCTAACCACTGGATCACCAGGGAGTACCCAGGAACCAGATTTCAAGGGAAGGCAACCATTGTAGAAGTTTTGGGGATACTGGGTAGTCACTGGAAGGAGAGAAGGGACAGAAGCTTGAAATGGTAGCATAGACAAGGGGAAGCATTTCATTCTTTAGGGTAGGGGAAACCTGCTAATATTTGTAACCAGAGAGGAAAGAGCCAATTGGGAAAAGAAGGAGAAGGAGAGATGTAGACGGGAAGATAGGATGGAGGGTACCAGTGTTAGGTAGAATAAGACATGCACACGTGAAACAACCAGAGAATTAGCCAAACCCTTTAACATCATGTTAGTTTTCTGAATCCAGGCAGTAAGTGCAATACGAGTTAGAAGGAAGAGACAGCGGGAACTGGAGTAGCCAAGAGTAGGTGTCAAATAATTTGTTAGATTTGACTAGGTTATTCAAATATGTAAATAACTAAGAGAGTGTGTTAACACTCTTAGCACCTACCAAAACATACACATGACATGGCCTCCAGCCTGTTGGAACGTAGGCGTAATATCCTCAACTTTTTAATGTATGTCTTGTCACTAGGTGGTCAGTGAATATTTTTCTTTCCCTCATACACACAGGGTATTTTGTTTTTAAGCATTGGTGAGCAACAATAGAAGCAGTGTGTCAGAATGCAGGAACAGTCTGGGAATTCAGGGGCTGTGAATTTTATGATGTCTTTGCTATTTCCCTAAAGCATGATTCTAGACCATTTAATTTCTTTATGCCAGCGTTTCTTCACCTGGACAGCAGAAATGATGAGAAGGGCAGAATTGAAAGTACTATAACTATCTTAACCCTATCAGTCTATTAGCCGCAGTGCATTAGTCCCCACTCATTTTCTCATAATTTTCTTTGAGGAACGTTCTGTATAAAATATTATTTGCTCCTTGTCACTAAGAAAACTTCAGAATGTTCACATCCTAGGCTCAGGAGGCTTCAGCCTACCTACAGCTTCATCTAATCTTCCATGTACATCACAGTTTGTGCTTTTATAACTTCAGTTCCCTTAGCCTAGAATGCCTTCCTGCCACCACTCAAATTCCCTCGCTGCTGGAGCCAAATCGGCATGGAGACTGAGCCCTTTTCCTCACAGTGTTCATCAACTGCCCTTGGCAAGCCATCTCAAATAAATATCATATAATATTCTTCAACATGGGCAATTCACATTTCTCAGTTTTATGTATAAAGTGAGAATAAAATAAACTTTAAGAAACTTGACCGTCTTTATGGATCAGTATTCATCAACTCTAAGTCAAAGCAGAGTCTTTGCCAGGGGAAGCAGCTAAAAGTCAAATCCACTCGCCCCTCGCTCCCACCCCACCACTTTGCTCTCCTCTAAGTTTCCCATATACAATAAAGATCCTGCACACACAGTGTTTAATGCAGACAATGTTGTTGTTATTATTTTTTCCCCTCTTGAACAGGCATTTAATAACAGGTAAAATCCATTAGAGATAAAAGGTGAAAAGCAAGCAGACAGACAATCAGAAGGAGGTTGCAGATGGAATGAGAAAGTGTATACTTGTCCATTATTTTGATTCCTTTTCCCTCATTTTCTCTGACAACTGTGGCCTTTCCTTCCCTCCCCTCAAATCAGGTTCCCTAGCTGGCTTGATAGACATCTCTGCTCACTGGATGACAGACTTAAAAGAAGGTATATGCACAGGGGGAATCTGGTTTAACCATGAACACTGTTGCTGGAACTCCCAGCACGTCACCTTTGAAGACAGAGACAGATGCCCAGAGTGGAATAGCTGGTCCCAGCTTATCATCAGCACGAATGAGGTAACATGTAGTGAAGATTTCTGAACCACTGATTTAATTATTCTTACATTTACTTCATTTCTTATACTGTCCCTGCGGCAAATGTGGAAGCTTCCTTTATTTTCCTTTTCATGAAAAGGGGAACCAGTGCCAGCTGCCTTTCTCTGTGGTTTAAGTGCAGTCCTATTTCTATCTCTTCTGACATGTGGAGTTTTTTGATGCTTACACAACAACTTAAAATGTTTTGCTTGTTTTAAACAAGCCTGATGTTTCTTCTTAGTTGTTAGTACACCGTGTGACTGAATCTTTCTCTAGCTATTTCCGTAGAAATGTCAGTCAGCCAACAGGTAAGCTATAATTTCTAACAAAGGATGGAATGGGTTAAAAATGTGTTTAAGCGATTTTCCCCTGAGCATTGCATTAGAACATTAAAAAAAATTATGATACATTCCATAGCAAAATAACAGAAACCCAGGAATAAAATTGCCCATACATTTTGAGATTAAATTAAAATGTTCATCTGTCATTGTCTTTTAGCATATCTTTTTGGATGTAAAAGTAATTTTGTTTTTTGGTTCCTTACCTTTCTCTTACCATTTGGTTTGTATGTTAGATCTGTCCTACTAAACACGAAAGCACACAAAACAACTCTCAACGCCCAATTCCACTCTGGCTTCCACCAACTAAAACGGGTACTATCTCGGCTCACTCCTCATCTACTCTGTTGGTAAAGTGAGGGGGACAAGACTAGGATGTTTGTTTGTACTTTTAAAATTTATTTTCCTACCTACTTTGGTCCACAAACAATTTGAAATGGCACACACCCCCACAGATTCAGTGAAGGTAAGAGAAGGATAAGAAAATAATAAAGTCAGAAATAAGAGTGTTTATGTACATATATCTGACTGTGCATATTGGCTTGGGTTAGCTACGTACTGTATGTGTGAGAGGGTTTAAGTCTGTGCTTCTCAGACTGGGGTTAGGTCAGCGTACCAGAGGGTATGTGAAACCTCAGGATACATGCTATGTGCTTTCCCAGAATATCAGTTTTTCCTGATCAGTATTTGGAAGAAAATTTTTTTCAAAAATTAAATGTAAACAATCATTAAAAAGGAATGCAAAAGTCCTATGTTTAAGATAAAACAGAATATCTATTTCAGCTCTGCTCTGGGTACCCCACCCCCTATCCTCTCTCCTAGATTAGGAGTATGTACTTGGGTTGAAAAGTTTGAGAAGCTCCGGATTTAGGGTGAGTCTGTGTGTGTGTGTGTGTGTGTGTGTGTGCGTGTGTGTGTGTGTGTGTGTGTGTAGTTCTCCACAGTTTTAGCACATGTGTAGATTTGTGTAGCCACCACCACAATCAAGATGTAGAACTACTGTTCCATCACAACAAGGCTCCCCCATGCTACTCCTTGAGAGCTGTGTGCATGTGTTTAAGTGTTCCAACCATAGCTTTCAAACTGGAGCCGGAGATTTGCACAAGTGACAACTTTCTCTGGCCCTCCTTTTAATGAATGAAATTCTTGCCTGGGGAAAGAGTCTTCTAGGTTTTAAGAAGAGTTCTCCTGCCAAGAACTTGACCTCCTGGTCTCTGCCTCTAGTTAGTTTCAGCTACTTCCCCTTTCCCTCCCTTTTCCTCTTTGTCTCCTACTTCTAGAGTATTCTTCCTCCCTAGCTACATTCTAAAGGCCAAGAGAGCAATTGTTTGTTCCTCTGAGGGACTAAAATAATGGGAAACCTGTGTCAAAATTATAACTCAGAAAAAACCTGAGCATTTTGGTTCTCCTTGTCTAGGCCAATGAATTATTTTGATAGTGTTTTAGGTTTTAAAAAGTCGCAAGTCCCTTGAGTTTTGTGTTTCATGTAATTTGAGTGAGTTTCAACTTCAAATGTTTCTATGAGCAAGCATCATCTGGTAGTGTTCAAAATATCTTTTTTTGTAAGGCATAGCTATTTTGCGAGCCCTTTAATGTTGGTGAATGCTTGCTAGTGGTCAAAATTAGATTTCTGGCAGATTTCATTATAATAGGGGGATAGTCTCATAAGTATATTCTCTCCGTTTTTAAAAATAGCTGTTGCTGTTTTATTCTTTGGGATATCTGGCATCTCACTGATTTTGTTTGATGGTCAGAGCCCAAAACTTTCTACTGCATTTTCTTGTTGCCACTCAGCAACTACACCTTTGCTACGACAGTGACAAAATTCTCTCAAAGATGTGGTGGTCTCTACAGAATGTCATTGCTTATTTTAAGAAAAACACCAAGGAATTTTAGATACTCTAACCTATGAGAATTTGACACCAAGGTAGGTAGTAGGCAAGGATGAATTTAATGGAACTCTGGAGCCAGTCTTCACTTCAAATGTGTAGTCAAGGTTCAGCCATTCCAATAAAAGGGCTGTTAAGACTCTTAATGAAATTGACATAGTATCATATATATTTGACTACAAAATCTATCAAAGCACTCATATAGAAAGTGAATTTGCTTCTTCGTTCTTGTTCATCCTTAGAAGGCATTGTCAGTGTCCTCTGGGTGTAACAAAGCCTGTCATTTTCAGTAGCAAGTGGGCTGACAGTTGCTTTGCTGACAGTCTGGGAAGGAACATCTTGAGCAATTTAATATTGTTTTTTTTTTTTCTTTCTGACCTCCTCTCCTGAAAACCCATTCCTCAGAAGACATGCATGCCTCACTGAGGCTGTCTGGGCTAAAACAAGCGTCTTTCTTTTTCCCCTGTTCCAGGGAGCCTTTGCTTACATAGTCAATTACTTCATGTATGTCCTCTGGGCTCTCCTATTTGCCTTCCTTGCCGTATCTCTTGTCAAGGTGTTCGCACCGTACGCCTGTGGCTCCGGAATCCCTGAGGTGAGTCTCTAAAATGGTTTATAAATGGTAACAATAATGAATCCTTTTTAGTTAAAACGATTTAATATGTATTCCAGCATATACCACAGTTGAATATCAAGCAGGATCAGATCACGAGGCAATCTGGGGCCTCTCTAGATCTTCCCTTAAGTCTCCTCCCAGGCTGGGCTACCTGGACATTAAAGGGAGTTGAGGGACTTCCTGGTGGGGCAGTGGTTAAAAATCCGCCTGCCAGTGCAGAGGACACGGGTTTGATCCCTGGTCCGGGAAGATCCCACATGCCACGGAGCAACTAAGCCCGTGTGCCACAACTACTGAGCCTGCGCTCTAGAGCCTGAGAGCCACAACTACTGAAGCCTGCGCGCCTAGAGCCCATGCTCCGCAACAAGAGAAGCCACCACAATGAGAAGCCTGTGCACCGCAACAAAGAGTAGCCCCTGCTCGCCGCAACTAGAGAAAGCCTGAGCATAGCAACAAAGACCCTACACAGCCATAAATAAATAAATAAATAAATAAATATTTTAAAAATAAATAAAGGGAGTTGATTCCTAGCCTCCTCCGGGTTCCTGGTGAACCAGGCCCCCTGAAGACCTCCCCGACTCCCTAACCAAGAAGCTCCTAGGGTAGATCCCAGGCTTCTGGTCTGAAAAAATAGTGGTATTGTCAACTTTGTTAGAGCAGAAGAAATAAAACTGTTTTGCTACATTTCCTGCAACATGATTTGGGCTAGAAGGAGGGTGACTAAAACCCTATCTCTAAGTACTTTTGGTTTAGATTGCTTGACAGTGACTGAAACCACAGAGATTTTAGGTTACCTGGATGACCTTGCCCCTCTCTGTTTCCTGACCAAGTCATAGTTACATATTCCTTGGTAGAGAGTCAGGGCTATACTAGCCTGTAAGGATTAAGTAAGGGAAACACCCTCCCTCTCTGCCACCCCTTCTCCATACAATGCACTCTCATACTTACAATACTACCTTGCCCAGCTATCACATGGCCAAAAAGAAAAAAAGGAACATGAAAGTTTAAAGAACATTTCTCACTTCCTTGGGCTGCTGGGCTCCCTCCCAAACTGGGATCACTGTGGGTCAAGCATTTATATATCAGTTGTTTTCAAAAGGTGCGGTTTCTATAACGAGGACCAGATTTATAGCTTCTTAGCCTTGTTTCCTTACTTAGTCTGTATTCAATCTCTCTGTGTTTGACCTGCAGATAAAAACTATCTTGAGTGGTTTCATTATTAGGGGCTATTTGGGTAAGTGGACCCTGATTATCAAAACCATAACACTGGTGCTGGCAGTGTCATCTGGCCTGAGCTTGGGCAAAGAGGGCCCCCTAGTGCACGTGGCTTGCTGCTGTGGGAACATCCTGTGCCACTGCTTCAACAAATACAGGAAGAATGAAGCCAAACGCAGAGAGGTAATAACAAACGGCCTTAATAGTCTCTTTTTTGGTGAGAGCATAAATGGTACAACCTTGGGGATGAGAGTTGGGAGATTCTACCAGTGTTAATGCAAATGCCCTTTGACCCAGAAGTTCCACTTCTAGAAATGTATCCTACAGACATCCTACCATGTGTGCACAAAGATGTATAGGGATGGACAGTGAAGCATCTGTCAACATCGTGAAAAAGTGAAGCAATCAAAATGTCCATCAATGGGGGACTGATTAAATAAACAATATTCTGTCCATACTCTAGAATACTGTGCAACTGTTAAAAAGAATGAGATAATGCTATGTATACTCACATGGAATGATGGCTATAAAATACCATTAAACTTTTAGAAGCCAATCTCAGAATAATGTGTATAGTAAAAATCAGTTAATGTTTTTGAAAAGTATGTATATATGCACCTAGAAAGAAAATGACTGGAAAGTGGTTTCACCCCAAACTGTTAAAAAATGTCTACCTCTGGTGAGGGGGAAAGTGAGGGAGAAGTAAGGACGTCAACGTTTTATTATGTATAATTCTATACAAGCATGTGCTATTTCTATTACAAAATAAGTACAAAACTAATGGAAGATTATTTTAAAAGAAAGTTGTTTATCCCTGTGAAAGAATATAAAATTCAGCATGTGTTTAAGATGCCAGCTTTTCCATCTTTTATTTCTACCTAACAGGACGCTGCATTGGTTTCTCTCTGTATTGGATCTCTCTCTCCCTTGTCTTCTGGCTCAACCCCGCTAAATTAACCCCGCTGCAGCATCTCTATAGTTGTTCTCGTGTTCATACAGTTGTTAATGTATGTCATTTTGAGGAGGAAGAACATTTTTTTAAAAGTTCCAAGTCATTGGTTACTTTTGTCCTGCTATAATTAAGGATTTAAGAAAATGGTTCTTGCTCTATTTTCCTTGAATTACAAAGAAATCACATATGGAATGGGTCGAGACCAAGGTCATTTCGTTGGAAAGGATTTTTCACAAAATTGGAACCTAATGATTTGTTCTGAAAACAAAACAAAACAAAACAAAATTCACCGTAACACTCGGAAGGAAACTCAAACATGTTGAAATTTCAAATATGGAATACATTTTGATAGTTCAAGGGGGAAAGTTCCTGGCAGGAGAAGTAGGCTAGCAGGAGAGAGAGGGGGAAATCTGAGTAGGTTGTTTACCTATCTGTCAAATGTAGAGGGACATAAAGGCAGTATTAAATTAGTGAGGTTGTTAGACAGGAATAATGTATAACAGAAGCTAAAGACATGAAAAAAAAAACATTTTAACTGTCAAGAGTAAAGTGTTGATTGTTGCTGGTTTTGCATAGGTAGAGGTAACTTTGAAACTGTAGATTGCTGGTTACTTTCATTCCATAAAAATTGGCATTTTTGTTCAAATAGTTCTTTATAAAATAAGAGAGGAGTTTGATTTGGCTGGTTCTCTGTACAGATGTCATATATATTTCTAACTAAACTCATGAATATTTGAATGTCATTCACTTCCTATTGCTTATTCAGACTTTGTAGTTATTTTTTCCTGTTGTTCTCACCATCAGCAGTAACCCTTTTATGTCCCAGGGCCTTGTCAAAGTGGCTAGATGGTTGAGAGTAAAATAGAGATTTGAGAAGGTAGGGTGTAGATAGACCCTACTCTACAGCATAATATTAAGGCAAATAGGCCACTTCGATTCTTTCTTCTCCCTCATAATTCAACCTAAACAAAGTCACTGAAATCCCCTTTCTCAAGTTCCATGTTAAATGTCCTCATCCTTCTCAGATGAAAGTCATTCTAGCCTTGAATTTCAAAGTCCTCCCCAGCTAGCACCAGAGATCACTCTTCCCCTCCCCTTCATTTTCTTTGGCCATCCTGCACTCCCAGAGAAACCTGCCTATTTATTTTTGCCAAGAACCATTTTTTCTTCAAAAACTCTTAATTTTATTCAACTTCCTTTTAAAAATAGTTCCTCACTACCACAAATTATATACCACCCCACAGCAACCAGAATCCAATGAAAGGACTTTATCCTTCTATTAATTCTGGTGTGTTTGTCATGCACCTTTTACATACACACGCCAATGCCTATGACATACAAAGATGGTGCTCTCGAAATATCACTTGCTCTCTTTCCCCATCTCCTTGTCCCTTTTAATTTCTCTCTCACAGCTTCTTCCTCTTCCCCTCCCTCCTCACCCTTTTCCTTGCCACACCTAAACACATTTAGGTCTTCTCTTCCTTTCAAAATCTATCCCCAATTTTGCCTCTAGTTGCCCCCCTACTTCTGTTTCCATAGGTCACTAGGCATGGAGTAGGGCACATAGTACAGGAAACTCTAAATACTTATTGTCTGAATATTTTCAACTTCTGACTAGCTGTGAGCCAGTCATTACTTCAGTTTTGTATCATTAGAACCTTTAAAATCTCATTTTAAAAGCTTTCCTTTATAAAGAAAGTGCTATGTAAATACATCACTGGAAGTATTTCATTTAGGTGATAAATAGGTCTGCAGACTCAAAATCAGTTACGGAATTGGGAGTGTTGGGGATGGGGGCATCATTTGGGATCAAGTACATGCCTAAATTAATTACGAAGGAAGGCCCTCTACATGTACCAGCATGTGAACCATGTGTCCAAAATTCAGCATACAGTGTTTGCTCTCAAAGTAAATATACATTGAACTTCATTTTTGATAAACTGGATATGGAGCATATAAAATTGTTTTTTTATTTAGTAACCACTAACATTCCTTTTTAAAATGTGATTGAAGGTAGGAAAGTGGCCTTGATCTATTCACTAATTTTGGGTTTTGCATCATAGGTCTTGTCAGCTGCAGCTGCAGCCGGTGTATCTGTAGCCTTCGGGGCACCTATTGGCGGAGTATTATTCAGCCTGGAAGAGGTAATACTTTTATCTGTCTGTAGAGCCACGCACATGATTTTGTGCCAGGAATTCTGGCCATTGTCTGTGTACATTGCAGTCCCAAAGTGCTCTGCCCAACTCCAGTGCTTTGCCACGGGGCCGGAGATCTCCAGGCCATTTTCATCCTCAACTCTAATTCCTGCAGCACCAGTTTTCACCCCAGTTTATGCACGTTGACTGAGCTTACTTTCTCATTTTCTCTCTTATAGGTCAGCTACTACTTTCCCCTCAAAACACTGTGGCGTTCGTTTTTTGCTGCTTTAGTGGCAGCATTCACCCTACGCTCCATCAATCCGTTTGGGAACAGCCGCCTGGTTCTATTTTATGTGGAGTTTCACACCCCATGGCATCTCTTTGAGCTCGTGCCCTTCATTCTGTTGGGCATATTTGGTGGCCTGTGGGGAGCTCTGTTTATCCGCACCAATATTGCCTGGTGTCGGAAGCGTAAGACCACCCAGTTGGGCAAGTATCCTGTCATAGAGGTACTCGTCATGACGGCCATCACTGCCATCCTGGCTTTCCCCAATGAGTACACCCGTATGAGCACAAGTGAGCTCATTTCCGAGCTGTTCAATGACTGTGGCCTTCTGGACTCCTCTAAGCTCTGTGATTATGAGAACCGTTTCAACACAAGCAAGGCGGGTGAGCTGCCCGACAGACCAGCTGGTGTGGGAGTCTACAGCGCAATGTGGCAGCTGGCCTTGACACTCATACTGAAAATTGTCATCACTATATTCACTTTTGGCATGAAGGTGAGGAGATTCTTTTGGTCCTTGGTGGATATTTGTGTGGCTGTAAGTTTGGAGGGCAAAGCCAAGATATTGTACGATTCTCATAGTTCGTGTGGCGCATCCAACTTCAAAGACCCAAATCCCTTTTTACCCCCATGTGTTCTCATAACTTCTTAGATGATTGTACCTCTATCTAAAACTGTGCAAGCCCAGTTTTAGGCCAAATGCAGACCTCAGTGATGAGATTTCAAGTAGAAACATTTTCTCCTTTTCTGTGGAAAACATATTTTGCCTCTCGAAAAGGATGCTGAGGTATTTATTCCAGTGCATTTTTTATCGAAACAATATCTGACCAACACATTTTTGGTCCTTATCAAGTGGCTTTAGAGTTACGAATAAAGCAATATAATAGGTTGAACCAAAAGAAGTTGCCGACCATTTTGACCACTAAAATAGCAATTTCATATGGCTCAACCCAATAGGTAGCTAAATGTATTTTTTACAGTTATCAGTGTCCAATTATCAAGAACTTCACAGGTGATCCTAAATTAGTATTTAGATTATCAACAGCTGGTATTAGGCCAGCATCTTTTATTTTCAGTACCCCTTATCATTTCCGTGTGTCAGAAGAAACCAGGAAGGAAAATTTGTGAAGTATTTTCCTCCTCTTCCTTGGTTTTCATTTGTTTGTTTCTTTTTTTAGCACTCAGCTACCAAGGTATTTCCTCTTCTCTAGGGAAATGGAGATTCAAACCAGCAAATAAGAGCCAGCAAGTCGGTTTAGGCAGTACTGTAATCTCTGAATTGATATGCATCCTCCTCAACACGCTGGACAGATTTGCAGTGCTTCTTGAGTTACTTTTTACCTCGTGGCTTCATTCTTTCATCTAAAGTGAATTTGCAGACCATCAGACCCACCCTGATTCAAATATATTCCAGAATTGAATACAAGCCATTTTAAAATAATCTGCTGTTTGGATTATCTCTGTCATCATTTTCCCTCTCTTAGCACAGAAAATTGAGAATGCACTGTTGTATCCTAGGAGTCCAAAAAAGAGTGGGGACAGCTTACCCTTCCCCCTCCCCATATCCTCAAGTCCATTCTCTAGTAGGTCTGTGTCTTTATTCCCGTCTTACCCCTAGGTTCTTCATGACCTTTTTTTTTTCCCTTAGATTCCATATATGTTTGTTAGCATACGGTATTTGTTTTTCTCTTTCTGACTTACTTACTCTGCATGACAGACTCTAGGTCCATCCACCTCACTACAAATAACTCAATTTCGTTTCTTTTTATGGCTGAGTAAGATTCCACTGTATATATGTGCCACATCTTCTTTATCCATTCATCCGATGATGGACACTTAGGTTGCTTCCAATGGCATGGACATATATACACTACCAAACGTAAAATAGATAGCTAGTGGGAAGCAGCCGCATAGCACTGGGAGATCAGCTCAGTGCTTTTTGACCACCTAGAGGGGTGGGATAGGGAGGGTGGGAGGGAGGGAGATGCAAGAGGGAAGAGATACGGGAACATATGTGTATGTATAACTGATTCACTTTGTTGTAAAGCAGAAACTAACACACTATTGTAAAGCAATTATACTCCAATAAAGGTGTTAAAAAAAAAGAGTGGGGAGACAGATGGGGGTTCCTTTTTGGGACAGTCATGCAACCATAGTCACTATCTCATTAAGAAAACTTAATCATTTATTCTTTCTTTATACTGTTAAAATAAACTGAAACCTCATGTGCCATCCTTTTTGTGTGAGTAATGGGTCAAGATTCAATACATGAGAGTGGTTACAAGCACTGCATTTAAACCGCAGTACCAGCGTTTACTAAATCTTGGCCTTGGGTGAGTTCCTTAACCTCTCTGCACCTTAGGTCCTTTGCGAGTTGGGAATTATAACACCTGCCTCCTGGGGTGGTTGTAAAGGACCCATGAAATCTGGTCCATAGAGCATCCAGCATTGAACATTGTAGATAGTCAATAAAGGGTAATTGTTGTTGATTAGAATTCAAAATTGGGGAAAATGTCTGCATATATGAGAAACTCCATCTATTTTCCTTTTTCTTTGGGAAAGGCTTAATTTCTGCCTCCAGTTCTGTGTTGGTCTGGAGAGTTCAGGCTCTTGCCTGATGGACCCCGAATCAGGGTAAGCGTCTTTGCAGTCGTCCTTGCCTGCACGTTCCAGAGAACCTCTAGTCCCTGTAGTGTTACACAAATCTTTGCAGCCACTTGCTAGCGTAGTGCATAGTTAAATTGTCATTGGCCTGTTCGCTTCGCAGAGGGTCAGTCCTCTAGCCCTTACCATGTGCCGGACGATCACGTCACTTCTCACTGACCATCTTTTGCTTTCTCTTTGCAGATCCCTTCCGGCCTCTTTATCCCTAGCATGGCTGTTGGTGCTATAGCGGGTCGGCTTTTGGGAGTAGGGATGGAACAGCTGGCTTATTACCACCATGACTGGGCCATCTTCAATAGCTGGTGCAGTCAAGGAGCGGATTGTATCACCCCTGGCCTTTATGCAATGGTTGGGGCTGCAGCCTGCTTGGGTGAGTACTGTTTGCATTGATTCCAAAGAGACTGCTACCCAGGTGGCATTATAAAGACGAGTGATATTAAACACAATTGACTGTAGATTTTTTTTTTTTTTTTTCCGGTACGCGGGCCTTTCACTGTTGTGGCCTCTCCCGTTGCGGAGCACAGGCTCCGGACGCGCAGGCTCAGCGACCATGGCTCACAGGCCCAGCCGCTCTGCGGCACGTGGGATCCTCCCGGACCGGGGCACGAACCCGTGTCCCCCGCATCGGCAGGCGGACTCTCAACCACTGCGCCACCAGGGAAGCCCGACTGTAGATTTTTTTAAAGATGACTCTCCGTTTCTTGTTGGGCTTGCCATTTTCAAGTGCTTTAAGAAAGCATTCTTTACCGTATATCTCCATTCCTCCCCTTTGAGAGTAATTCTTCTCTCAAATTCCGTCATATTGAGGAAATAATCAGAAATTTGAGCAAAGATGATCTGCACAAGAATGTGCATCATGGTATTATGTGTAATAGCAAATAACTGGAATCAACCTAGGGACTGGTTAAATAAATTATGGTATAGTGCATCCATATAATGCCATACCATACAGCCACTGAATGTGATGCTAATACGTTTAATATCTTTACATACAATGTTAAATACATTTGTACTAATATACAAAGTATTCCTAATATAAAGTTAGGAGAAAAAGCATGGTGGGGAATTTAAACGTATAATACGAGTTCATCTGTATAAAAACATACGTTTTTGAAAAAAGTCATTTGAAATCTTTACTCAGCATATTTCTAGGCAGTGAGCTTATGGATAATGGCTTTCTTTTATATACTTTAAAAATATATGTATTTTCTGATCTTTCCACAGTGGGCCTGCACATCCCAGAGAACCTCTCGTATCTCTAGTGTTACACAAATCATAGAGATCTTATGCAATTACTTATATAATTGGGGGGTGGGGAGCAACAGACAAATGAAAAAAAGAAGATGAATGAAGGAGGTATCTTGTACTTTTGTAGAGATTTTTTTTAGAAGTCTGACTCATGTTCACTGTAAACTTGCTTGAATGCAGTTGCAGGGGTCTACAGGTGAGGCCTCCTTTTAGTGATGTTTCTGGTAAGTAGCTTTTTCTGGATGGGGCCTGTGACAGGCCCATAACTGTAATGAATCCTATACTTTTGCTCCCTTCAGTAAGTAGCCTGTGTCTGTTTTTTGCAGGCGGGGTGACTCGGATGACTGTTTCTCTTGTTGTCATAATGTTTGAACTAACTGGTGGCTTGGAATACATTGTGCCTCTGATGGCCGCAGCCATGACAAGCAAGTGGGTGGCAGATGCTCTTGGGCGGGAGGGCATCTATGATGCCCACATCCGTCTCAACGGATACCCCTTTCTTGAAGCCAAAGAAGAGTTTGCTCACAAGACCCTGGCAATGGATGTGATGAAACCCCGGAGAAATGATCCTTTGTTGACTGTCCTTACTCAGGACAGTATGACCGTGGAAGACGTAGAGACCATAATCAGTGAAACCACTTACAGTGGCTTCCCAGTTGTGGTGTCCCGGGAGTCCCAAAGACTTGTGGGTTTTGTCCTCCGAAGAGACCTCATTATTTCAATTGGTAAGGATTTCAGAAATGGGATAAGGGAATCCACTATGGAAATAAATAAATATGCATGAGGGGAAGGGAGGGATAAATTAGGAGTTTGGGATTAACAGGTACACACTACTATATATAAAATAGATAAACAGCAAGGCTACTGTATGGCACAGGGAAGTATATTCAGTATCTTGTAATAACCTGTAATGGGAAAGAATCTGAAAAAGAATGTTTATATATATCGATATATATATAATTATATGTATATATACATATATATAAAACTGAATCATTTTGCTGTACACCTGAAACTAACACAGCATTGTAAATCAACTATACAATCAGTCAGTCAATCACTAAGCATGCATGCATGCGTGAAAAGGGGAAGGACAGAGTGGAGAGGGGACTGGTTAGGGGCTAGAAGCTTAGAAGTAGTCCTTCCTTTCTCAACCTTTTGTTTTCTACTTTTCAAATAGAAAATGCTCGAAAAAAACAGGATGGAGTTGTGAGCACTTCTGTCATTTATTTCACCGAGCATTCTCCTCCAGTGCCACCATACACCCCACCTACCCTCAAGCTTCGGAACATCCTGGATCTCAGCCCCTTCACTGTGACTGACCTTACACCCATGGAGATCGTGGTAGATATCTTCCGCAAGCTGGGACTGCGGCAGTGCCTGGTTACACACAATGGGTGAGAGCTCTTTGGTGAAGGCAAATTGGATTTGGGAGGAAAAGAGAATGTAGAGAGAGAAAGAAAGAAGAACCCAACTCACGTGAATAATTTGTAGCATTTATAGACCTTTTTGAAGCTCTGAGATGAAGATGAATGTGTTTCTTTTTTTGTCATAATTAATAGAAAAGGAGTTTGGGGAAGATAGTGGGTTTGAGAGATGCGAACTGCTGGTTGCACATTATAAATAACTCAGTTCCTCCCCCACAAAGGAAACAACTATGTCCTCATGAACAGGCAGCGCTGAAATTATAATGGTATTAGGTAGTATATGTATAGTATTTGGTGCTTACGATACCTTTGTTGTTATTATTTGAGGGTGAGAAAACCAAGTTCCAGTGAGGTTTAAAGATTTGCACAAGGACTCCCAGTTACTGTCTAGTAGTGGTAGCCTTTATTTATTTATTTATTTTGGTCTCGCCACACAGTTTGCGGGATCTCAGTTCCCGGACCAGGGATTGAACCCAGGCCACGCAATGGAAGCCCGGAATCCTAACCATTAGGCCACCAGGGAACTCCCTAAACACAAGTCTTCTGACTTCCAAGGCTAAGGCTCTTTCTTTCTGGGATAGTTCTTATCCAGTAAAGGAAGCCATGCTATTTTTATTGGAAAAGAAAGGAGGTTGAGGAGAAGGGTGCGTGTTTTTGTTTTTTTTTGTTGTTGTTTTTGACCCTGGTATGTTAATCTAATGATTATATAAGAATTTCGCCCTCTACAGTTTCTGAATAGCGTAGCAGATGTCTTGCAGGATTGAGATCAGTAAGGGGACTTTTCCTAACTGATCCATTCAACCTTTACTGAATCTGTACTTCATGTAAGAAGGCATTCCACTAGATTCTGGGGAGAGGCAAAAAGCAATGAGACCCTTCTCTGCCCCCAAGGAGCATACAGTGTTTATAGGGAAGCTGAGAACACAGCAAATTGGACAAATGCTACGGAAGAGGTGTGCACAGAACATGCTGTTCCCAGGAGGAGGGCACAGTTATTACTGGCTCGTAGGATCGGGGAAGGTGTTCTGGAAGAGGGACATTTGAACTGGGTTGCAAAAGGTAAGATTTGTATATAGAGAGAAGAATATTTAAACCACAGGAAATAGCAGGATTTAAGACCTAGAGGAAGAAGTGCTTAGAGCATGCTTCGGGACCCATGCATTGTCCCATTTACCTGGTACATGTAATCTAGTCCTGTCATCGTTCTGTAAGTACAGATAGTATTCAAAGACAAAGATGAAAAGGACCACAAAAAGTGTCACCTTTGAGAATGTTATTTTAACTACAGATTAATTTTTGTCTTGTTTTATCTTTTAGGCGATTGCTTGGAATCATTACCAAAAAGGATGTGCTAAAGCATATAGCACAGATGGCGAACCAAGATCCTGATTCCATTCTCTTCAACTAGAATCACAGGGTTGTACTGGATATAAAACAGGAAGGACATTGCAGACCATGGATATATTTTATTAACTGGGTACCCAAAAAACATTTCCCACATTTGGATGGTGAAGTTATATTTGTGTGTTGTCTCTTTCCTACAAGTTAACCAGTTGCACTACATAATCTCTGGAAATTAATCTTCTCTTTAGGAGAAAATTCAGTTAGGCTTCTGTGATATTGCATTAGGAAGATTTCATGAAAGAGTAAGCAAGATTGCTATGGTTTAATTCTTTTTCTTTCTTTTTCTAAAGATTTTTTAAATTTACAACATAAGTATTAGCCAATATGCAATCACTGAAAACTATGCAAGAAAAATTCCAACCGTCCTGACCTATAGCCTGCAGGAAGCTCATGAAAAAGTCACTTTTTTGGACTCTGTCATTGGTGGAAGATGAAGTGTAAACCAGGGACTTTGCTTTTCCAACCACAGAAAGGAAAGCCAGAAGGAAAATAGGAATGGTATTTTCCAGACTGTGAATTCAGTTCAAATGTTATCTTGTTCTTGTTACAATATTTAGCATTATTAGTTTATGTGTGTGTGTGTGTATGTTAATTTTAATACCTGATTATAAGACAATGCTGCTTTGGTTAATCTCCTCTAAATGAATGTAGAGAGGTTGACTTTTATAGCTTGCTTGTTCCTGGTACTCTTTTGAAGTGCACAAAAGATAAGTTATAGGATTTTCTCCTTGTCTGCAAAAAGGGTAATTTTCCAGATGGCCTTTGTTAGCTAGTAGACAAGGACTTTGCCACGAATTTGTTAGTAGCAAGGAATGATTTCTCCATCTTCCTTGAAACGAATGATTAGTAAAGTTCTAAGCAAAGTCGATGACCAGGACTTTCACATTTTTGTGAGGTCCCAACTCTTACCCAGATGCCACCTCCATGAGTGATGGTGCTTTTGGCTTCTGGAATATGTAAGAATAGTAAAGGGAACCAAGTCTAGACTGCATACTGGTAAACCAGGGAAGATCCCGAACTGTATCTGCGTTCTCATGCATTCCTTCATAACAAACCACCAGTACTAAAATGACTGGGCACTCATGCCTCCTCCCAGTGTTAAGTACATGTATATAACAGGCCAGTGTTGTCCCCGTGATCGTGAATTTAGGCTTGGGGTACTTTCAGGTATATTCAAGGCATTGGAACAGGATAGGCAGCTGTGACTCTCTTGAGGCTCCTTAGAATTCTAAATAAAATGCAGAACCTTCCTGAGACCCAGGGGTGTGGACAAGGCCTGGTGACACCAAAGGTGCTTGTATACAATTGAAAAGGTGCCTGTCTCAATTTCCTACCACCTTTACTACAGTAGAAAATATCACACTCTAGGGACACCTGGTGGAGTTACAGAGCCACCATCATCATTCCGACTACTGTTTCGTTTTCTACAGTTTTACCCACGTGCTGTTGTTCCCCCTCCATTCTCCCTTTCCCACGCCTCAGTCCTGAGTCCTGTCTTTGGGATTGAGTAGTGTGCCCGGTTAATCATTCCTGTTACAAAAAAATAACTCCCAGGGCTAGTTAAATTGTAAACCCAGCCTCTACAATCTTTCTTACAGCCCATGGACGAGAGGTGACGCACAACCATTTGCTTTGCTTTATAGCCCAGTAGCTCCATTTCCATGCTGACGCCCACAGCAGTGAGACTCAAATGCTAGGGGTGGGCGTTGAGCCTTTCCCATTTTACAAGTCTGTTCCCAGCGCTCCCCACCATGCTTCTAGCCTAGAATCAGCAGTCACTCGGCACAGCCTCTCCTCCCACTCCAGGCACCTCAGCGTACCTCATTTTAAAAGTTGTCTATCTCTGATTCTAGGATTTTTTACCCCTAGTTTCTTATCTTTCCAAAATCTGAAATTCTTTTATTGCCTAGAACTGGGGAGCCAAGGCTTATTTTGATTTTTATCTTTAAAATATCAAGGCAGTCACCAGAGTTTCTCCTTTTAAGTATATCACTCTAGCATTTTAATGAAAAAGACAAAAACCTCCCTAGGTTATATTATATTATAGTCACGACTCAGTAACTTCACGTCTTTTGTCCCTTCTGTACCACTGATTCCCTCACACGAGATGAGGCTATTTGCCTGACCACCGCGTCTGTTGTGCGCAAATCAAAGTTCTTAAGTGTGTACTTCTGGTTCACTGCCTGTCTTTTCTTATCAGCCGTCCAACTAAAGTTTGCAAAACAGGAAATGTTAGTATCTCTGGTATTTGGTGATGGTGAAAGGTTTGGTCGCATTTCATAGTACAGCAGTGATATGGAGAGTGTCTAAGTTTGCCTTTATGTTTCTTCTAGGCTCTGTTTTTGATTTGAGACAGATGAGCCAGTGTTCAGGTGCTACTTCAGAGAATAAATTCAAGAAATCAGATAACACTGTGCCAAGGTATACTTTCTAGATACTAAGCACCGATTGGCCCTCCAGAGAATAATATCCCTTTGATACCTCACTCCTGATAAATCTCATTCATTAACCTCAGCTTCTCAGGAATCCTTGTAACTCGTATGCTAGAAGTAGCTGTAGTGTATGGTATCCATTATATGTCCAGTCCGATGGTTTGGCTCCAAGTTTGGCTAATTGTGGTGGAGCTCTCTGCTAGACTGCTAGCTCAGCACCTTAACCCTCAGAGTTTCTTGTCTTGAGGCAAAGGAAAATGTTCTTTCTGCCATTGCCAATTCAGCAGTTGGACATACTTAAACCAACAAAGCTGATATGGGGGGGGTCTGTCAGTAGTCTCAAATGGCCACATACCTCAATGGCAAAAGACTGGATAATCTGTGATTTAAAAATTAGTATGAGCCGAGACCAGTCGATTCTGGTAATAAGAAAGAAGGTTTCCCGACACACGGAAAGGATTTACAAAAGAATGCCAATAAGTGCTTCGAGAGAGTTAGGGCTTTCCAAGGCAAAATATCTGGTAGGCATCCAGGCCACGAAAGGAATGAGAGTCTATGGATTTGTAAAAGTCTAACTGCTATATTTTGTATCTTCAGATCTGTGATGTAAAGAATTAAAGAAGCCGAAATAGTTAAGGCATGATTAGTTACGCCACTGGCAGAAGCAGGGGACTGAACAAGCAAAATAATGGCCACTTTTAAGATCACTTCTATTTGGATGTACGTTCAGACACTCCCCCTCTTTTCTGGCTCTGGTGTCCTTCAGGCTCAGCCCAGCTGTGGAGTAGAGGTGGTATAATCCACAGAGCAGATATCCTCTGGTGGATAATCTGACATTGATGGTACTTTGGATTTGCCAGCTGGCAGAGCAGTCGATTAATTTGCTGATGGAGCTGCAAAGCAGTTCCGTTCTTTTGGCCCCAGAGGCTGAATCTGAACCCTTTACAGGAAGAGCAGAGAAGAAGCATAAATGTCTCTAGCAAGTCTTCAGTTGTGCTTGAACACAAGAATGATAAAGTAATGGGGACTTTGTGTGGTCTAAGGCTGTGAAGTAATTCTTAGCTATGAATTTATGAACCCATTCAGGTGTCGGGGGAGCAAATGTGTTTTTTAAAACAGCGTGCAAGAGAGTCGATCAGGGAATGTAATCACTGCTTTATGTTTTAAGTATTTGGATCACCTGTCCCGGTTGGATCCTGACCTTGATTTGTTTAGTTAGGTGATGAGTAGGAAGGTGTACTTGTTACCCCACAGTATCTTTTGGTTTTGTTTTTTAATAAATCACAAGGAGTGCAGTTTTTGAAGTTGAGTTTTTAATAAATGATAGTGAAGACAGTTGAAAATTTGACATGACCAGTGTGTTTTATATTGCCAGAGTACTTACTGATGACTGACCACATTGTATTGTGAGGAATCGGTTTACTTTCACTGGATCAGAGCCAAACACAGGCCACTCATCTGTTCAGAGAAAGCAGGAGAGCATCTTTCATGGTGGTGCATAGAGTATTGAGCTCTTAAAAACTCTGAGAAAAAATGAGGAGTTCCGAAAGTAAAGGGGAGGTGAAATATTGAGTCCTTAAAAAAAAGGTGTCTGAATATGTGGTCTGAACTTCAGTGTCCGACGACCTTGGTTTTTTTTTAACCACCTCTGGGATAACCTGGATTCCCTTTGGAGAGCGAATGGAAAGTTATGGCAGTGGAAAAAGCCTAGTAAGCAAGTATACGAGTTCTTGTAAGATGGTGGGAGGAAGGCCATTCCATGCCCCAAGCCAAACGCCCCGACATTTATAAACTGCTTGATCATGTGCCTCAAGGAGAGAAAAAATTAGTAGTCTCCCAAAGACCAGTCTTTCCAAGCAACCAAGAGGCTCAAAGCAGCATTTGGTGGAGGCAGTCTACTTTTGTGGAGAGGGCTGACCCAAGACCAGACCCTCTTGCGGAGGAGGGCAGCATCTACTGCCATTGCCTGAGTGATAAGCTTTAGGTAGCTTATCTTGAATTCTGATAGCAAAATATTTTTAAAATCTATATTGTTAGCCTCCCTGGTATGTACTTATTGTAGATTAAAAAGAAAAAGGTGAGGCTTTCTCAGAGCTCAGGGAGCTGTGTAAATTTGACCCGTCGTAACCACTGAGCTGTGCTCAGCCTCGATTTTTGTTGCTTGCCCCAAGGGGAAGAGTTCCTGGACTAGTAGGTGTTAGCAACTTCAAGTTACTCCCTAAATGTTTGCTGGTCACAGTCTCATTTCTAAACATCTGCATCTCGGCAAAGTTTTGAAGTGACGTAGGGAGCAAAATCGGTTTTTCCACCTTGTAGTCTGATTTTGCCAAATCACCCAAGAAAGAAAGAAGGTCTATAATGTGCAGAGTTTGCGTTTCTTGGATGGGACCTATCAGGTCATCCAGCCCAATCCCGCAGTCTTAAATTCCTACCTCTAAGTTCCTGCCAAAGGGTCTTCAGCCTCTGGGTGCACACTCATTGAATGAATGCCTTGCCTAAAGTTTGGCCTTTTAAGGGGAAGAAAGTGTGTGATGGTATAAAAATACAAGGGTTTAAATAAATGATCTCTGCCTCTCCTCCTCTTTCCTCCCCACCCCTGTCTCTCCTCACCCCAATACCCTGAATTCAAAAAATTTTCTCAGTTACTCTAAGTGTATTGTTTTGAATGTGGACCTTGGGGAGGGAGAGGATCATTCTGAGAGTAGAGAATGGAAGATACTTCTGAGTTGATGGGACCAGTGGGGCTTTGCTCCACTGTAGGGGCTAAAGCCAATGGTATCTGTTGGCAGTGTCCAGGGCTTTAGCATCTTAATGCAGACATGTGAAGTATTCATTGCTAAACCTTGTTATCATCTACTAGTCCAAATCTGTTGAAAGGCAGAGGCGGTCTAGGGTTTGATGAGTGAAATGCCACCTGGCAGAATGGAGATAAGGGAATGGCCCGAGATGGTTTTGTCAGGGTAGGAATGTTTAGCCTCATTATCTTATTGAGTGTACCTCAAGTATATGGTCCTTCAAGAGTGTTCCTTTTCCCTCCTCCATTTCACTTTATCCCTTCTCTCTCTTTCCCATTGTCCCGCCTTTTTAGCACTCAGATTTTAATAAATATTTACTTTTTATTATATATTTGGTCCCTTGGGACTATGTAATGATTAAGAATTAATTTCATTCTAGGTAAAAAAATGATGTTGTTTAATATTTTGTTCTTTTAAACTGTCTTTTGAAGCTATGCTGCTAACCAGGTACAGGCCAGAAAGGAGTTGGGCTTGATGGACAGCACCCTGGTCATGTCACCTAAGGATGCCATTGATGTAATGATGGTGACTCTTCTTCATTTGACCAAGGCCAGCCTCCTGCTCTTACCTCTGTCCATTCATTTCTGGCTGTGGGAAAAATACCACCTGTCAGGTGAGCCAGTGAGGCCAGGAGGATCAGAGGGGCCGGTTCCAGCCCATGGACCACTATATGAATGTCTCTGTAATAAGCTCATTTGTAGGGCCGGCTCCAACTGCAGTAGCCAAAGAAAACCTGTCTGACTCGACATTTTAGTTCCTGAGAGTTGGTAAAAGTTCAACCGAAGCTAAGGTATAGACATTAGCAGTAGCTAGGCGTCCAGAAACCAGAGTCAACTAAAGCTAATAGAGTTTCCACAGGAAACTTGGTGCTGAGCTGTTCAGAGCAGTTATTTATCTGAGTGTTGCCAACCCTTTAGTCATGCTTTCTTAGCTTTATTCTAACTTTTAGAGACATTGGTCCCTGTTCATAGGCACAGCCTGTACCAAAGCTGTGGCTCACTGCACAGTTCATTCTGCTCCCTGGTCAAGCATAGGAACATAGTCTAAAAAGGATGATGTGGGCTGGGGAGTTAGGGGACCTGGTTTCTATTCCCTATGCTTCTACTAACCAGCCTCGAGATCTTAACCGCTCTGTGCCTCAGTGTTCCCATCTGCAAAATGGGGATAGTGTTAATTGCCCTACCTACCTCACAGGGTTGTTGTGAGGATAAACTGAGACAATGAAAGGAAAGTACTTTGACAAGTAAGTGCTATGCAAATTGCAAGAAAAGGAAACAATCACGTTAAAGGCAATGGAATGGACTTTGGCAGAAAGGTTAATGGGATTGTCCAGCCCTTTCTCTGTGTGGCTTAAACCCAGGTCGCCATTGCTTTATACATTTTTCACTTAGCACAGATTTGTAATTATGCATGTAATAAAGCACAGCCTTATCCACCTTGGTGTCTGGTGTGTTTCTGAAGACTCTCAATTTTGTAGCTATTGATTTCTGATCATAAAAGCTCAGTGTGGAGGTTGGGGAAGGGTAGTGTAAAAGGTACCTGCAAATTCCTGCTAGAAGGCTCACTTCTTAAGATGATTTATTAAAGACTTAATTAGTTTTACAGATCGAGTAATACTTTTTACCATAAGGAGACAAATGAGGAGCACCTTGTATTTTCTGAGAGATTCCAGATACCTCATTCATTATGGCTACTTAAATGTTCCTGTCTCATACATTGGTGATCCTTTCCTGATGAAATGAGGATTAGCTGGAGCTGTGTTTTTTCCCCTCTCTTTTTAAGCTTTTAATGATGTAAGATTATGGGCTTTGACAGGCCTCTTGCCTATAGTCAGTTCTTACAAGGAGTAGGATGGGTGATGGAAATGTTCCTCCAATGAATAGTAGGGCTAGTAGTATCCTCGCTATGGTGGGTTGGGATTAAAATGTTTTCTGTGGGAAACCCTTTGAAGTAACTGAGGAGTGGGGCTTTTCGGGGAAGTGGTTGAATATGCAAACATTTCCATTTCACACCTCTCTGGAACCCAGAAAACAAAGGAAAGCTATACTTTGAAGTATGGTTTTCCTACTTTCTCGCTCTATTTTTCCTGTATCTGATTCCTCCTCCCCTCTCCCTCCCTCTCTCTGTTAGCCAGACCACCAGGAAGGCAGTTTACTGTGTGTCCAAGTTTTCATTTAAGAGTTTCTCCCGTTGACATTTGATTACATCTGCACTGGTGTTGACTTGATACCTTGTTGCTACCAAGAACTTTAATGACTTTGGCCTACTTGGTATCATTTCAGGAAGGACACCTCTATGTATAAATAACTCCCTCATAAGCCTGAAATTCCACAAGGAAACTTCAGTTTTTGACGTTATTTATCATTTTACTGGACCCCTTCCACACTTATCATCATCCCTGCCTCTAATCTAAATACCTTCTAAGAAAAAAAAACACTGCATCTAGCTGTTACCAGCTCTCAACAACTTGCGAAGAATTAGAGTATCATGTCTAGTTGCTGTAGGGCTCAGATAAAAGTGGCTTTGATGGAGTACAAGGTACAGATTAATCCATCATCTAGTACAGGAGCTGCCCAGAGAAGAACCTGGAAATGACCACCAGATGTCAGTGCAATCATTAAAATACTGGTATAGCTCTGGTTTGGTCAGAAAAAAACTGTCTCTGAGGGTAGTAGGCAGGGCAAAAAGCGTTAATTCATACATACAGCTAGATGCTGGGAATACAAAATTCAATCACAAGGTATTTCTTAGTTGATCAGATATTCTCTTTTTAACGTACATAATAAACTGTATTTTTCTTATTGTTAAAACAAGTCAATCACATGGCAGTCCCTGCCTTTAAGGAGCCTATCGTCCTGGTGTCTGAAAGTTGTAGTTTCTTTTTAGAAGCGGTGCCTCAGATAAAAACAATGAGGAAAGGACTCCAGTTCTTCCTTCATTAGGATCGCCATATAATTTATTGTGTGACTAAGACACTTCTGACAGTGGGATGGTGGTGTTAATAATTACCCAGGGACAACAGGCTCAAACTGGGACTATCCCAGGTGTGTTAGTCAGCTCAGACTGCTATAACAAATGACCATAGACAGAGTGGCTTATAAACAAAAGAAATTGATTTCTCACAGTTCTGGAGGCTGCAAATCTGAGATCAGGGTGCCAGCATGGTGGGGTTCTGGTGAGATCCCCTCTCCCAGGTTGCAGACTACAGAATTGTTGTATCCTCACATGGCAGAAAGAGAGCTAGAGCGCTCTCTGGGGTCCTTTTTATCAGGGCACTAATCCTGTTCCTGTTCAGGCTCCACCTTCCGGACTTCATCACCTCCCAAAGGCCCTACCTCCAAATACATTGAGAGTTAGGATTTCAATGTATGAATTTGGGGGTGACACAAACATCCAGTCGATAACACTGGCAAACCAAGAAGTGTGGTCACCCCCTCTTCCTGAGGGATCTCCAGCTCCTGTCCTTTGGACTCTAGCTCCAGGGCTCCTAAGTTCCTTCCCTAGGATCAAAGGTTCTGCCCTTCCCTTGAGCTCCCAAAGCCCCTCTCCTGGCCTCTCTTCCCTCCTTCATAATAAGCAATCTCCTCTTAACTGCTACTGGGACATGGGGTAGAGAGGTGTTCAGACAACCGCAAAAAAATTTTATTCTCAAAAATAATAATAGGACTCTGAGCAGAGAGCAACATTCAGGGTAAGAGAAAGACACTTATGGCTTTTGGGTTCCCTTAGGCCTCCTCAAGCTGTCGGGTTGAGGAAGTTCTGTGTCTATACATTGCCCACTGCTAGTGTCTCTAAGTAGACGTTTTAGGATCTTGATTCAGGAGGCTGCAGATAGAATAGAAGACGGAGAGAATGGAAAAAGCATAGAATTTGGAGCCAGGGGACCTGGACTTGAGGCTTCCTATAAAGGAATTGCTACCTTTCTCCATCAAACAAAACTCAGGATCTCTGAGATTGGCCTTGGAGGAAGAGTCTTCTCTTGAAAAGGGGCTCCTGGACCACACAGTGCAGCTGTGTGTTCCATAAGATTCTCCTTCCTGTTGAGACAATCTTTCTGGTTACCTCACTGGCCTTGGGGTGTAGTGGAGATCACTCCTTTTTAATATTCTAGTCTGAAAGTGCCTCTATAGCACAGCTGAGACGGAGGTAGAACTTCTAATTTAAAAGTTTGGGGAAAATGAAGCCATCGTGATGTGCAATGAGCTCATCGGGCTGACCCTGACTGATTCTTGGTGGTTTGGTGCCAGGTCTTGGACTAGTATTTGAAAAACCATATGGGGGATATTACAGGCTTCACCCTGCCCTGAAGCTTTATCAGACTTCTACGTGGTGGGCATCAACTTAGTACCACCTGGGAGAATTCATTGTCCCTCCTCTTGTTCACTCTTGTATCCCAAGTGCCAGATAGAGCGCCCAGCACAGAGCAAGACCTCTGAAAATGCAGTACTGGTAGAATAGCAGCCTGTGTAAAACTTGCCTTCTTAGTTCCTGTTGCCTGCCTGAAGATGTGTCTCTTCCCTAGATGTATACCACCTTCCAGGGACACCAGGCTTACCCACCCCCAAGCAATTCTTATAATTTATACTACAAGTCACAACCTGATAAGCACCATGTCATACAACCTTTGTAAGTGAGGAAGAGCATGTTTATTTCAGGCTCTGCTACTTATTCCCCATGTGATTCAACCTCTGTGACCTCAGTAACCTCATCTGTAGAGTAGTAATGATGATAAAACCTGCTAATTGGACTGTTGAAATGAATGAAACCAGGTAAGAAAACAGGGTTTTACAAGTTGGCTATACAAACATCATTGTTATTCATTTGGTCCTGAGGGCTAAAGGAGGTAATGTATGAGAATAGTCAGTTCGCTCGACCAGTATTTATTGAGCACCGCTAGGCAATGGAGATTCAATGAAAGGAAAAAAACAGACCCATTCCCGAGATGACAATCCAAAACACAGTCAATTAAGAGTGGCATCAACCAGCAGTCTATTCTAATGACAAAGAGATTTTTTTCCAAGTCCGATATCCGTGGGCTTAGCAGCCTCTGCTGAGTATTAGCAGAATCTTGGCACCTCCTCTCCCACCAAAATGTTTTCCAATTATTTCTGCCTCTGAGACTCTGGAATCAGGGCATCCCGGCTACACTCAAACCAATCTGTCAGCTATGGTTGTCAAGAGGGATGCACCTATATCTTTTCCCTCTAGCTCCAGCCCCCACTTGACCACAGCTGAAGCCTGCAAAGCCACTCAGAGAACCCTTCCCTACCCCAGGTATCACCCAGCCTGAGAAAGTCGATTGTACCCTTTCCTTTCTTGCCCGTCCTCCAGCATGACTTCTCTTTCTAGTTCTAGTTACTCCCTCGTATGTGGGTGAATACCAACAGATGCGGCTGTGTGAATATGGGGAGTGGAGAGGAGGGTTGTCTACACTAGCAGCAATATACTTAGAAATATTTTGTTACACAAATACCCTTGAACTTCACATCAACCCCGTGAGATAGGCAAAATATGAGGATACTAAGACTAAGACTTGTTTGTGATTTGCTCAGTATCTCAGAGGCAGGAAGTGTTGTAACAGAAGCTGGAACTCAGTGTTTTTGACCCCAGATCCAGACTAATCTTATGGCTACGTGCTCCTGTTGATCCTGACTGTTTCTAGGCCAGTTTATGGGAAGAGAGTAACAGGAGCCTGCCTGGTTGGGCAGTTGGCCTAGTGTTAAAAATTTACTGTGGGTAAGAATCTGTATAGAGGCTTGTAGAGGTGATCAGAAGCAATCCTAGGAAGGGGATCTCCAAAGAGGTTTTTTTAAAAATGTGCTTGTGTTGAGAAGTGGGGATGGATTGGGGTTGGGGAGCAGTGTCTGGGGGGCCTGTATTTACTAATTGACTTCCCTTTGTATTATTTGAAGTTTTTACTGGGAGCATATGTCACTTTTATATTTTTTTAAAAGTAAACATCCAGGAAAGAAAACAGTATTTTTATATGTGGCTCTAAATATGTGTTCATCTCATCAGTTGGAAGCTAAATTTGTTTTTCTTGCAAACTAATGATATATAAAGAAAATTAAAGCCTCAGGTCCAGTAAATGGTTGTTATGATGAGAATTCCCATCCCCAGTAGGGGAGCCATATGACTCATGCAGGCACAGGGGCTGTTTTCTTTCATATTCTAACACAGCAGACAGAATGATCCTTTTCAAAGATAGATCATGTCAGTTGCCTGATTTGAAACCCTTTGGTAGCTTCCCATTACATCCAGAGCAAACCCAAACCCCTTACCCTGGCCTCTGAGGCCTTCCATGACCTTCATCTGGCCTATCTTGCTAACCTCATGTTATGCGTTGAATTGTGTCCACCTGAAATTCATGTGTTAAAGTCCTAACCCCCAGTACCTCAGAATGTGACCTTATTTGGAAATAGGGCCCTTGCAGATGTGATTAAATTAGGATGAGGTCATACTGGAGTAGGTCGGGCCTTAATCCAATATGACTGATGTCCTTATAAGAAGGAGAAATTTAGAAGCAAGTGCGCGCGCACGCGCACACACACACAGAATGCCAGGTAAAGATGAAGGTGGAGATTGAGGTGATGTGTCTACAAGCCAAGGAAGACCAAAGTTTGCCAGCAAACCGCCAGAATCTAGGAGAGAGGCACAAACAGATTCTCCCTCACAGCCACAGAAGGAACCAACCCTGCCAACACCTTAATCTTGGACTTCTAGCCTCCAGAACTGAGGCAATAAACGTTTCTGTTGTTTAAACCACCTGGTTTGTGGCACTTTGTTATGGCAGCCCCAACAACCTAATACACCTCATCTCTTAGTGTTCAGCCTCTCTCTCACTTGCTACCAGCACACTCCCTTTTTTTTTTTCTTCAGTTCCTCACACACCCAGTTTATTCCTGCCTCAGGATCTTTGCACTAGCTGTTTCATTTTCCTCAAATGTACCTCCCTCAGACTTTTGCATGATTAGTGCCTTCTTATTATTCAGTTTAAAGGACCTCTCTTATAGAAGCCTTCCCTCACCTCCCAGTCATTCTTAATTACTTCATGCTCTTTTTTCTTCAGAGTAGTCATCGTCATCTGAGGTTTTCTTAGTTATGTGTTTGTAGTATATTTCCCCCCAATTAGAATGTAAGTTCCACAGGGATTTTTGTCCACCACTATATGCCCAGCTTCTACCTAGACGTACCTGGCACACTATAGGCACTCAATAAATATTTATTGAATGAATGATCGAATGAATGAGAAGAGTTCTTCACTGATAGATTTGTTTATTAAGCATTTATTGAATCTCTACTACTTGACAGCCACTCTGACGGAACTCAAGGCACAAAGGCAAATAAGATAGGGTCCCTGCCCGCTGTCTTTCTAAAAGTCTGTGGCTACTGCCAGATTCCAATACTGCTGTAGTAGAAAGAGCATAGGCTTTGGAGTCTGACAGGCCTAAGTTCATGTCCTAACTCTCAGTTACTAGCTGTGTGATCCTGGGCAAGGCACCTAACCTCTCTGTACCTCGGTAATCTTTTCTGCCAAAGGGGGATAATGTTAATACCTAACCTAGAGAGTTGTGGTAAGAAATAAATGAGACAGATAATGTGTGTTAAAAACCTCAGCAGTGCCTGGTACCCAGTAAATGCTTTAAGAGGCATTCTAGGGGCTTCCCTGGTGGCACAGTGGTTGAGAGTCCGCCTGCCGATGCAGGGGACACGGGTTTGTGCCCCAGTCTGGGAAGATCCCACATGCCGTGGAGCGGCGGGGCCCGTGAGCCATGGCCGCTGAGCCTGCGCGTCCGGAGCCTGTGCTCTGCAACGGGAGAGGGCACAACAGTGAGAGGCCCGCGTACCGCAAAAAAAAAAAAAAAAAAAAAAAAAAAAAAATGGCATTCTACTTCTATTTCGCTCTAATTAAATAACCAGGGCCCTTCTGCTCACAGTTATTTGTCTCCCTTTGGGGGAAATTAACTATTCCCCAAGACAGTAGTAGAAATAATTTGGTCTAAAGGGATTCCCTGGATGGCCCCAGTACTTGTATCAGGGATCTCCGGGGAGCCATTCAAGTGGAGAAGACACATGTTGGAAATAAACACCCAACCTACTTCCCTTCATGCCCCATTATGAGGTAGTCATTCATTCATTCGTTCGTTCATTCATTCAGCAACTATTTATTGAACATCAATTCTGTCCCAGGCACTGTGTTGAGTGCTGGATGTACAGCGGCCAACAACACAGACATGGTCCTTGTCTTCACAGGGCTTACAGGCTAGTAGAGGTTCTTTGTTTCTTTTCCTTGTACTCTTTCAGCAAATATTTATTGGGCCTGGTACTTCCAGGCTTTTGCTATCTAGAGAGAATGGTGACATCATGCCACTATCAGTTGTTACCCGAGATGACCAAGTAGCCCTGGATCTGGGGCAGCCACAGGCAATGGTGTTCATCCTTGGGGTTTTGCAGGCTTAGGAACCCTCCACAAATTAGCATTTAAAAAATTTCCACATATTGAGTGCTTGCTTTGTTTGAAGTGGTAGATTCCATGCTTTACATCTATTATTTTGTTTAATCCCCACAACAACCTTGAGAAACAGATACTGTTATTATACCCTATGTCGGCTGAGGAAAGGGATGCACATGCTGGTGGGAGGGTGAAGTGACTCATCCTAGGTTATACAGTTAGGAAGTGGTGGAGGTGGAATTCAAGTCTAGGTCTGTATGACTCCCGAGCCTCTTTCTATAATACCACGATGCTTCAATATTTCCATAGGCTATTGGCTATTTTTGCTAAGGAAGCATTACACAGGACTGACTTACTGAAAGCTAGGAGAGCTCTTTTTTTTTTTTTTTCTGTACATGGGCTTCTCACAATTGTGGCCTCTCCCGTTGCGGAGCACAGGCTCCGGACACTCAGGCTCAGCGGCCATGGCTCACGGGCCCAGCTGCTCCGTGGCATGTGGGATCTTCCTGGACTGGGGCATGAACCCGTGTCCCCTGCGTTGGCAGGCAGACTCTCAACCACTGCACCACCAGGGAAGCCCCCTAGGAGAGCTCTTGAAAGAAAAAATAGGACATTAAATAGAAAGGAATCTCCAAGTTTTCATACCTTCTTTTATTAGTTGTCTATTGCTGTGTAACACTATTACCACAGACTTAGTGGCTTCAAACAATACACATTTATTATCTCACAGTTTCTGTGGATCAAGAGTCTTGGCAAAGCTTAGCTGGGTTGTTTGCAAGGCTGAAATCAAGGTATTGGCCAGGGCTGGGCTCTCATCTGAGGCTCACCTGGGGAAGAATCCACATCCAAGCTCACATGATTATTGGTAACATTCAATTCCTTGTGGGCTGCCCCACTGAAGGCATCAGTTCCTAGCTTAGTGTCAGCCAGAGATCACTCTTGCTTCTTTGCTGTATTAGTTAGGGTTTGCCACAGAAACAAAACCAATTGTGTGTGTGTGTGTATGTGTGTGTGTGTGTGTGTGTGTGTGTACAGATATGGAGAGTGAGAGGGAGGCGGGAGAGAGAGAGAGAGAGGAGGTTATGAGGAATTTGCTCATGTGATAAGGGAGGTGGCAAATTCAAAGTCCACAGGGTGGGCCAGCAGGCTGAAGACCCAGGGAAGAGCCAATGTTGTAGTTTAAGTCCAGGAATTCCCTATTGCTCTGGGGAGGTCAGTCGTTTGTTCTACTCAGGCCTTCAGCTGATTGGATGGAGCCCACCCACAGTATGGAGGGCAATCTGCCTTGCTCAAAGGCATCAATTTAAATATTAATCTCATACAAAACCACCAGAAACATCCAGAATAATGTTTGACTAAATATCTGGGCACCGTGGTCCAGCCAAGTTGACACTTAAAACTAACCATTACGCTTGCCATTGTGGGCCTCCCCAACATGACCACTTGCTTCATCAAAGCCAGTAAGGAAGAGAGTGTCCTAGCAGGAGGCTCCTTACAAGATTATGTAGCATAACCACAGAAGTGCTAACCTGCTACTAGTGCCATATTCTGTTAGAAGAAAGTCACAGGTCCTGCCTGCATTCAAAGGGATGGTGATGATGGGGGTTCTGGGGGCCATGTTAGAGCCTTTCTGCCACAGTCCACCTCTTGACTTCCAATGATTCACATCCCTCCCACATTCAAAATACATTCAGTCCCTCCCAAAATTCCCCGAGGTCTCATCCCATTATAGTATCTGCTTAAAGTCCAGAGTATCATCACTTAAATCAGGTCCAGGTATCATATGATACAAGAGTATGATACAGGAGTATCAAGTATCATACTCTTAAATTTAAGAGTATCATCACTTAAATCTGGTCCTTTAAGTATAATTCCTCTCAATATGATGATCTATAAAACTAAAGAGACAAATAATCTACCCCTATACAACCAACAGAAAATGGTGGGGAGGCATAGAATACCCACTATAGTCATTTCCATTTGAAAAGGGTGCAGGGGGTCTTGGGAGGCATCAAAGGGTCCATGGCAATTTTGAAATCCAGCTGGGCAAATGTTAAATATTCCCTGATTAGTTCTGAATCGCTTGGTTCTGCCCTCTGACTTATCCTTCCTTTTTCATGAAAGGTGGCACAAGTTTGCAGCTGAGTAGTTTTATCAGCCTGCTTCCTGCCAATAGAATTTTGGGGCGTCCAAAATTTCTTTAATTTTGTACTCTCTGTCTCAGTCCAAGCTAACAGTGTTTCTGCTGAAATAACTTTCTCAAAAACTTTAGGAGTCTTCAGTGGATTTAATTGAGGTTCACTCCATTAGAAAAAAATACATACACACAGATCTGTTCAAGATAAGCTCTTCTCTACCTTGGACTCCTGAGATGGCTAGGTACATAGCTCTTAAGTTTCCTAGAGGCCCTATTGTTTGAAAGGTTCCGGGAGGCATACCCTTAATCTCTTGAAAGGGCCCATTGTATGAGTGAATACCACTCTGATCCTTTGATCTTTCTGAGGTTTTAACAAAAGGTTGTACAGCCACTCTCTCAGCCTTTTCTCAATGCCATGCTTTCTTAAGAGTGCTTGGAAGCCATTTCCTTCTTTCTTTCTTTCTTTCTTTTTTTTTTTTTCGCCACACCGCGAGGCTTGTGGATCTTCCCCAACCAGGGACTGAACCTGGGGCCACAGCAGTGAAAGTGCTGAGTCCTAACCACTGGACCACTAGGGAAGTCTGCCATTTCTTAATTTTTGCATCTTCTGCCATCTGGAGCGGCTGAGAATCAATCATGTACTGGTTTCTTCTAGTTTTAACAGTTTTTTTCTTAATTTATTTCTCCCCTCACATTTTACTATGGGTAGCAAGAAAATACCAGGCCACACCTTCAACACTTTGCTTGGAAGTCTTGTTGAGTAAATATGCAAATTTATCACTTTCGTGTTCTACTTTCCACATTAACTTCAGGCAACAATTTCAATAAGCTTTTTTTCCACTACTTAACAGGGATTCCCCCATAACCCTGTGCCTGCCACACGGTAAATGCTTAATAAATTTTACTGTTGCTATTATTACCTATACAAGAGGAAAAACAACACTTGTCTTCCAAGATTGTTGTGAGAATTTCGTAAGATTATTTGTTAAACTGCCTGGTCTTTAGTAGTTATGTAGACCCCTTCCCTTTACTTCTGTTATGGACTATTTGTGTCCCTCTAAAATTCATATGCTGAAGCCCTAGACCCCCCAGGGTCTATGGCTGTAATTGGAATAAGGAAGTAATGAGTTAAATAAGGTTGTAAGGGTGGGGCCCGGACCCAACCCAATAGGATTAGTGTCCCTTTAAGAAGAGACACCAGAGAGCTCACCCTCTCTTGCTCCCTCTGTGTGTACTTACTGAGGAAAGGCCATCCATGTGAGGACACAATGAGAAGGTGGTTGTCTACAAACCAGGAAGGGAGCTTTCATCAGAAACTGACCATGTTGGCACCCTGATCTCATACTTCAGCCTCTAGAGCAATGAGAAAATAAATTTCTCTTGTTTAGGCCACCCATTCTATGGTATTTTTTGTTACGGCTGCCTGAGCTGACTAATACACCCTCCTTGGGTAAAGTTCTTAGAATCTAGCGATCAGAACCCACCTCCCTCAGTTCCCAACTGCTCAACAGAGGACACTGGGACATGTGAAAAGCAACAGTCTGCTTTTTAAAACTATAATGTTCCGTTTTCTCTGATTATAAAATGTAGGATCATTGTCAAAAAATACAGAAAATCATAGTGAAGAAAGTAAAATTACCTATAATTCCTTCTCTCTGAGATACCACTGTTAAGGTTTTAGTGAATTTATTTTTAGTATTTGTTCTATATATTACAGTTTGTACATACACACACAGAATTAGAGTGATGCTGATTCATAGTGCCTTATATTTCTTTCTCCCATTTAATATTTATTAGAGCAGATTGCTTTTCACAGATGTCTTTTCCTCCAGAATGATTTCTCTCCTGGGCTTTTGACTTCCTGTTCTCCAGCCTACTCTGAGCCAGCTTCAGCCTGTTTCAGGCTCTGGCTCCAAGCCCAAAGGAGGTTTGCCCCCTGTGGACTTGCCTCAGGTCATATGACTGTTCAATAACTATGTTTTCACCTGCAACCTCACTGGGGAAGATGAGGAATGGCAGCTCTGGGAACAGGTAGAAGGAGTGAACCAGAATCTGTGACTCCCTTAAGTCACAGTTTCAAGCCCTTTCTTACTAAAGCACAGCAATAGCACGAGAGCCATAGGCTATGATTTGTGGCATGGGAGCAAGAGAATGCAAATGGGCACTGGGTGATAAGTAAGACCCAAGGTTAATAATGAGCCAATGATCAATGCCAAAAGTGAAGAACGGAGCTTTCAGTAAAGTCTGCTACCTACACAGATGTCTTTTTTGAGTGATTTTGGAGGAAATTAAGGAAAAGGGACTGAGTCTCATGGAGGGATTGCTTCAGAGAAAGGAGAAGAGATCAGCCACAGGAGGTAAGATACAAGTGAGATGCAGAGTACTTCAGTAACAGTGGGTTCTTCGAGCCAAAAGTGATCAAGTGACATTGAGAATATAGACATCTTGGAGAGACAGTCGAACTCCCAGGTCTGGGATAGGGGAAAATTTGTCAACTGACATATGGAATTTAAGCCTGTGGCCTCTGGAGTCAGACATACTGGTTTGAAAATGTGGCTCCAATACTTATTAGCTATGTGAACTCGGGCAAGTCAATTAAATACCCTGCACTTCAGTTTCCTCATCTGTTAAATGGGGATGATAATGGTACCTGTCTCATAGGTTTGTTGTGAGGCATAAACTTATTTTGAAGGTTAAATGAGAAGCTATCTGGAAATTACTTAGAATAGTACCTAAAACAAGGTAAGTGCTCAATGAAAGTTAATGTTAACTGCTAATATCATCATCTAGCTGGGTTACAGAAGTAATAATATATTTATTGAATATATAACTACCACATTTCCTCAATTCTATGAATTGGTATCTTTTTCAAATTTCTGAAATTGGGACTCATCACACCATTATTTTACATTTGCATTCAAAGTCATTTTCTCCCCGTCCTGCCCCAAAAGAATCCAAAACCTGTCAGACTCCCAAAACCATGCTCTAGGTCAGTGTTTCTCAGACTTTCATGTGGGGACCTTGTTAAAATGCAGATTCTGATTCAGCAGGTCTGGGGTGGAGCCTGAGATTCTACAGTTCTAATGAGCTCCCAGGTAATACCATTGCTGCTGGTCCTTGGATCACACTTGAAATAGCAAGGGTCTAGATCTCTGGACCATAACCAGTCTGAGGCCAGAGAAACCATAGGTTGGAATGGGCACCATTTTGGAGTCAGGCCTCAAAGCAGCCTTCTTGATGTAGCAAACCCCTGGTCCACCAGGCCTGGGACTGAGGTTTTGGGATAGTGCTGAAATCTGCAGGTGAAAAACAATGTCTGAGGAGGATAGTGAGTGTTTCTAAATTAGCAACCTTGGTTACATGTAATAAGTCGTGTCAGCCATTCTGAATCGGAACTGTTTAGAGGCCAGAAATTCCGGAAGGGAGATCTGAAGACCTTGGCCTTGTTGATTTTACCTCTAGGCAAACCTTACTAATTGGAGTCTTCTGCAGTCACTGCACACATACCCAATATGAAGGAAACAGACTGCTGGCCTCAGTTCTCCACCTAGAGTAAAACCAGCCCTCTAGCCATTCAGCAAACAAGTATAGTTTTCTCTTCTCCCTTCTTTCCTAATACCTTAAATAGTTAGGCATCAGGGTCTGGGGATTCTTTCTTTTCTTAAATTTTATTTTTAGAAACTTATTGTGATAGCATGTGACATGATAGCTACTCATAAATTTTCAAGTGTATGATATTGTTGTCTTGTATGTATGTATTGTTGACTATAGGTACAATGTTGTACAGCAGATCTCTACAGCCTATTCATCTTACTTAACTGAAATTTTATGCCTGATTAACAGCTCCCCATTTCCTCATCCCCCCAGCCCCTGACAACCACCATTCCACTCTTTATCAATTTGACTATTTTAGATACCTCATATAAGTGGAATCATGCACTTATATTTGTCTTTCTGTGAGTGGCTAATTTCATTTAGCATAATGTCCTCAAGTTTCATCCATGTTGTTGCAAGTGACAGGATTCCCTTCTTTTTCAAGGCTGAATAGTATTCTGTTGTATGTATATACCACATTTTCTTTGTCCATTCATCTTAATTCACAACATTTCTGCCTTCTGGTTCCTCCTGTGTTAGTATATCCCTGACCCGTCTCCTGTACTGCCACAGCCTCCTACTGCACCCCAGCTCCACTGACTTCCCCATCCCAAACTGTTCTGCCCACTTCTCACAGTGATTTTTGCCTAAAATGTCTCCATTTCCCCCACTGCTTTAGTACTTTTCCTCCCCAGTCATTCCTTTCCTGCACAAATTTTCCACTTCTGGTCAGGTCTCATCATTGTCCTAAGAACATTATCCCCATTACTGAATCCAAGCTTTGATTCATTCCGTGCTTCCTATCCACAATACCTTCCCCCTTCCAGGAAAGGTTTTAGGAATAGCTAAGGGTAGCTACCATTTATTGAGTACTTACTCTATGCCTAACTCTGTGCTTGGCACTTTACGTAGATTATTATTTACTATAATAGCCCTATGAGCTAGATATTTTCTAATTATTCCCATCTGATGTGAGGAAATTAAGGGTCAAATAATTTACCCCAGTCTGTCTCTATACATGTAGACTACACCTTTGTCTTTTCTTACTAATTCCCCCTCTCTCTCCCTCTCTGTTTAAATAACCAGCTCACTACTTTCAAAGCATATAGGAAATAAATTAACTAAGCTTTGGTTCCTTGAAGTGCTTCTGGATTCTGCTTTCATAAACACATTATTTATGGTTTGCTGTAGGGAAATGGTGCCTCTAAAGCTTTTGAAGGACTTTTAAGCCATTTTGTTCACATACATTGTTTAGCCATTCTCTGCAGTCTTTATTAGTATTGAAGTGCTCAGCACCCCCCTTCTTTCTGGATATTATAAAGCTGAACCTCAGCCATGCCCCGGCACAAGCATTCCAGTCCCAAATGAGAGGACTCAGAATGAGTGCTGGTGCATTGGCATCTAGCAGAGTGAAACTCATGGGCACACAGCAGCGTCTCTGCAGCTCTGAGGACGGAGTGGGACTGATGGGGTTGGGGAGGAGAAAAGGGATTTTCCCTTTTACTCTCTATACTTCTTTATTGTTTGATTTGTCTTCATGCAATGAATGTTATTTAGTACTTGTCTAACAAAAAGAGATACAATTATTTAATTAAAAATAAAGGACAACAGACAAAGAGGGAAGTTCGGAGAAAGACTGCAGAAGAATCATAATCATCCAAAGCTAGTTATCTCCAGGAATAAACAAGTGATGCCATTTGTGGTCTAACAGAATGACAACAAATATTTTAAAGTTTGATAATGCTCATGGTTGGCAAGCATAAGGGGAAATAGGTGCTACCCTCCACTGTTGATGGATGATTGGTACAGGTTCTCTGGAGGCAATTTTGCAGCGTGCATCAGCATTTACCATTTATGTATCTTTGACCCAGCAAGACTACTGCTAAGACTTTACCATATGTATATATACTCAAAAGCATGTCATGGTGTAAGCATATAAAGATACTGCGGAATTTTTCATAATGGCAAAACACTAAGTGTCCATCATTGAAGTTTGGTTAAATAAACTGTGGTTCATCTGTTAATTCTGAGAACATTAAGCAGTTATTTAAAACCAAGAGGTAGAGCTGTAGTGCTGATGTGGAATGATCTTTATTTTTATTTTATTTTTTTTTAATTTTTATTTATTTTTTTGCTGTACGCGGGCCTCTCACTGCTGTGGCCTCTCCCATCGTGGAGCACAGGCTCCGGTCGCGCAGGCTCAGTGGCCATGGCTCACGGGCCCAGCCGCTCCGCGGCATGTGGGATCTTCCCAGACCGGGGCACGAACCCGTGTCCCCTGCATCAGCAGGCGGACTCTCAACCACTGCGCCACCAGGGAAGCCCTGGAATGATCTTTTTTAAAAATTAATTTTTTTGAAGTATAGTTTATTTACAATGTGTTAATTCCTACTGTACAGCAAAGTGATTCAGTTATACAGATATATTAATTCCTTTTCATATTCTTTTCCATTATGGTTTATCACAGGATATCGAATATAGTTCCCTGTGCTATACAGTAGGACCTTATTGTTTATTCTTTCTCTATATAATAGTTTGCACCTGCTAATCCCAAACTCCTAATCCATCCCTTCCCCACTCCCCCCTTGGCAACCACAAGTCTGTTTCTGTTTCATAGATAAATTCATTTGTGTTCATTAGATTCCACATATAAGTGACATAATATGGTATTTGTCTTTCTCTGTCTGACTTACTTCACTTAGTATGATAATCTCTAGGTCCATCTGTGTTGCAACAAAGGTCATTATTTTATTCTTTTTAATGGCTGAGTAATATTCCATTGTGTATACGTACCACATCTTCTTTATCTATCCATCTGTTGATGGACATTTAGGTTGCTTCCATGTCTTGGCTATTGTAAATAGTGCTGCTATGAACATAGGGGTGCATGTATCTTTTCGTATCAGAGTTTTGTCTGGATATATGCCCAAGAGTGTGATTGCAGGATCATATGGCAACTCTGCTTTTAGTTTTTTGAGGAAACTCCATACTGGTTCCATAGTGGCTGTACCAGTTTACAGTGATGTGGAATGATCTCAATGATTTGTTCTTAAGTGTGAAAAGTAGGAACTGTGACTATAGTATGCTACCACTTGTATCTTTCTTTTTCCTGGAAGAATACACAAAATTGTCAAAAGTAAAATTACATTTGGATAGAAGGACTAGGGTTCTGAGGCTGGAGAGTTGGGTTTTTTTGGCCATGCCCCATGGCATGCAGGAGCTTAGTTCCCTGACCAGGAATCGAACCCATGCTCCCTGCATTGTAAGCGTGGAGTCTTAACCACAGGACTACCAGGGAAGTCCCCTGGAGAGCTTTTAATCTAAGATTTTAACTATTCGTACATTACAAATATTTTATCATGTGTGTATAGCTTCTAAAGAAACAAAAATACCATTCTAAAATATCAAAGAGGGCACTGACAGACTTGAAAAGCTTGGTCCATGGACTCCAGGTTAAGAACATTTGTTTTAGAGGAAAGAGCCTGCCCAAATATTTAATGTTCCATCTCTTCAGTCTGGTAGTTCCCCAAGATCAAGGGCTCTATAGAGACACTGGTGGCAAGGTTTATATCCTGGAAAGTCACCCCTGGGCAAATAGTCTTTAGCAAACAAGGGCGATGTGAGTGTTAGAAAATTAGGGCATAGCTTTAACTACCAACTCAAGGTTTCTTTCTTTTCAAAAACCTTTTCATTTCTTAATTATTATAAACTCACAAGAAATTGCAACAACACAGAGAAGTCCTGTGTCCCCTTACCCAGTTTCCCCTAGCAATAACATCTCACATAATTAAAGTGCATATCAAAAACAGGAAATTAACTGGTTCAATACAATTATCTAGACTTAGCTCTTACTCAGATTTTACTAGTTTTTGCATGCACTCATTTTTGGGGTATGTCTTTGTGTATAATTCTATTACATTTCATCACACGTGCAGATGGATATAACCCTCACCACAATCAAGAGACAGAAGTGTTCTGTCACAACAAAGGAACTCCCAATGTTGCTACTTTATAATTATATATTTCCTCTCATTACCTATATGTTCTTAGCTGTTCTCCATCTCTATATATAATATTGTCATTTTTGAGAATTTTATATTCTCAAAAGGGAATGGAATCACAAGGGACTAGCTTTCTTGCACTCAGCATAAGCCCCTGGGGATCCATCCCTGTTGCTGCCTGTATCAGCAGCTTGTTTCTCTTTATTACTGAGTTGTAATTCATTGGGTGGATGTATTACAATTTGTTTAATCGTTCACCCACTGAAGGATGTTGGGTTGTTTCCAGTTTTGTGTAATTACACATAAAGCTGCTTTGAATATTCATGTACACGTTTTTTTGTGTGAACATAAGTTTACATTTCTCTAGGATAAATACCCACGAGTGCAATTGTTGAGTCCTATAGTACAAAATTGCCAGAGTGTTTTCCAGGGTAGCTTTACCAGTTTTTGTTCCCACCAGGAATGTTATGAGAGTTCAAATTACTCCATTCTGGTCAGCGCTTAGTATTGTCAGTATTCTTCATGTTAGCCATTCTAATAGGTGTGTAGTGATATTTCATTATGATTTTACTTTGCATTTCACTAATGGCTAGTGATGTTGAGCATGTTTTCATGTGTTTTTAGATCCATATCGTCTTCTTTGGTAAAGTGTCTGTTCAAGTCTTTTGCCAATTTTTGAATCAGATTCTTTGTTTTCTTATTGTTCAATTTTAGAGCGTTCTTTATATATTCCGTGTACAAGTTTCTTGTTGGATCTGGGATTTGCAAATATTTTCTCACAGTTTATGGCTTGTCTTGTCATTCTTTTAACAAGGTTTTCCCACCGAGAAAAAGTTTTTAATTTAAAAAAAGTTTTAAAATAATGGGAATACAATAGGAGACTTAAAACATTTTTTTTAAAAATAAAAAAGTTGAATGTATCTATTTTTAATGGATTCTGCTGTTGATGTCATATCTAAGAACTCTTCCTCTAACCCAAGGTCACAAAGATTTCCTCCTATGTTCTCTTCATAAATTTGGTGGGAATGTAAATTGCTACAGCCACTATGGAAAGCAGTATGGAGGTTCCTCAAAAAACTGAAAATAGAACTACCACATGATCCAGCAATTTCACTTCTGGGTATTCAGCCAAAGAAAACAAAAGCACTAATTTGAAAAGATACATGCACCCCTATGTTCATTGCAGCATTATTCACAACAGCCAAGATACAAAAACAACAAAAGTGTCCACTGATGGATGAATGGATAAAGAAATTGTGATATATATATATATATATATACACACACACACACACACACACACACACACACACACACACACCCAATGGGTCTTTAATTGAAGGAACTCAAGAGATACAGACATTACTCACAGACATTTTTCACAAACTTACGTTCAGAAAGGTTCTGTGAGTTGCCTCAGTGGAAACTATATGGCTGACCTCTGAGAGTCCTCAGTTTCCTTATGTGTGAAATGAGGATGATGACTAACTGCCCTTACTTCATTTGGTCTGAAGAGCAAACAATATATCTTCATCAAGGCTTCTCCAGTTGCTAGCAAGAGAAACCTACTTAAGTTAGCTTAGTTAAAAGGGGGACTTATTGACTGTGGGGTATAAGGAGTGTCATGGAACATAAAATCATTAAGTGAAGCCATGTTTCAGGAGGGACTAAAGCTGCGAACTAGAAAGTTATCAGGAATCAAGGTAATTCTGTTTCTTTTAATAACCCTTTCAGTCCATGTGGTCTTTGTCTTTCCATATCTGCTTCAGTCTTCACTTCACAGTCAGAAGTCAATCCTGACTTCTCTGTTTTTCCATGAACTTGACTAAATAGAGCTTCCCTATTGGGTTTACAAGTCCTAGGTTTAAGTGACCAGCGGAGACTGACTAGCATCTCTGCATTCCAGTTCCAAATTCTCAGGATGGAATCTGGTTGTCCCAGCTTGGATCAGGGATCCTGTATGGTTCAATCAGCTTGGCCCAGAAGTCAGGATTACAACATGGATGCCAGGACCTTACCCCTATGAGGGGAAGGATCCAGTTGTCAGAGAATGGGGATGGCGGGTTTGTCAGACTTCTCAAAGCAGATAACGTATGAGAAATTATTGAAAAAATATAAATAGTGGATGATCCCAATAATGGCCATTGATTGTTTCTGTCTACTACCTTTTATCTCTATTTTTTTCTGGTAATAGATTCTATTTCTTGGACCATAAGGATGATGGACACATGATCCAAGCTGAATAGATCATGGTACCTCATCCCCTGGCTAAGCTCACTGTGCTCAGCCCTGCCATTTATCATATTTCTGGAATCCTTCTTCCCTCCATGATCTGGCCATTCAACCCCTCCCATCCTTTAAGGCTTTACCTTGGGCTTTAGTAGTGTTTATATTCTGTCCTGCAGAGTTGCACGGATTTCATGTTCTCTGCTGACTTTTCACTCTTGTCCCTAATGCTATACACAGGGAAGTCTTTAGGGAGGCATCTGGGTCACTAAGGAAAGGGATGTAAACTTTTCCCAGAAGTCTCCTAACTGACCTCCTCTTATACTTCACTGGCCAGAACTGGCACCAATCACTGGTCAAGGAAAAGAGTGTTGCTGTAACTGTCATAAACCAATCATGGGCTCATCTCCTAGTGCTGGCCCACCCCTCCCTGAGGTCAAGAGTTCTCTGTTGGAAACTTGATCAGTGTTGGGGTTCTGTTAGCAAGAAGATAAGAGAATGCCTGCCAAAAGTATCTGTCACAGAGTGTGAGCTCACAGAGGATAGGCTTCTTGTGGTTTACTCTGTCTGATCCTGGCTTCCTTCAACTTGCAGGCCACCTCATCCAGACCTTCATTTTCTTCCTCTGTTTTCCTCCTGTTGCATGGTATTGGACCAGTTTGTGGCTTCTAGCCCATCTCCTAGAAGGGGAACAGCCCTGGTGAAAAGGAACAGACGTGGCAAAGAAAGGTGAGTGAAAAGTTTCAAGTTACTATTTGCATGTTCTGTCTGCCTTCTTGCAGGAGGCATTAGGTAGGAAATATCTAACATACAAGGCCACATAGCATAGGGGTAGGCGCTGGACTCCAGAGGCAGATTTTCTGCATTCAAACTACAGTGTCAATAGTTAATAGTTGTGGTAACTTTGGCCAAGTAAGTAGACTCTCTGTGCCTCAGTTTATTATGTACCTCATAGGGTTGTCGTGAATACTGAAATGAGATAATAAATACAAAACCCTTAGTATAGTGCTTGCACATAGTAAGTACTCACTAAATATTACTAGTTATTACTCTATCATTGACACTACTAGAAAAGTCTGGAAGGAAACAGTGCTGTGTCTGAATGGTGCCTTTCAGGGGATTTTTAATTTTCTTCCTTACACTGTTCTGTATTTTCCAAGTATCCTACAATGAAGCATATATTTCTTTGACAATCAGAATATGACACATCAGGGCTTCCCTGGTGGCGCAGTGGTTGAGAGTCCGCCTGCCGATGCAGGTGATACGGGTTCGTGCCCCAGTCCGGGAAGATCCCATATGCTGCAGAGCGGCTTGGGCCCGTGGGCTGTGGCCGTCCGGAACCTGTGCTCTGCAACGGTAGAGGCCACAACAGTGAGAGGCCCACGTACCGCAAAAAAAAAAAAAAAAAAAAAAAAAGAATATGACACATCAAATTTCATTAAAATTAATAAACCTACCTATGGAGACAAAAGAGCTGCATGCAGAAAACTATAAGACACTGATGAAAGAAATTAAATATGATACAAACAGATGGAGAGATATACCATGTTCTTGGATTGGAAGAATCAACATTGTGAAAATGACCCAAAGCAATCTACAGATTCAATGCAATCCCTATCAAATTACCAATGGCATTTTTCACAGAACTAGAACAAAAAAATTTCACAATTTGTATGGAAACACAAAAGACCCCGAATAGCCAAAGCAATCTTGAGAAAGAAAAACGGAGCTGGAGGAATCAGGCTCCCTGACTTCAGACTATACTACAAAGCTACAGTAATCAAGACAGTATGGTACTGGCACAAAAACAGAAATATAGGTCAATGGAACAGGATATAAAGCCCAGAGGTAAACCCACACACATACAGTCACCTTATCTTTGATAAAGGAGGCAAGGATATACAATGGAGAAAAGACAGCCTCTTCAATAAGTGGTGCTGGGAAAACTGGACAGCTACCTGGAAAAGAATGAAATTAGAACACTTCCTAACACCATACACAAAAATAAACTCAAAATGGATTAAAGACCTAAATGTAAGGCCAGACACTATAAAACTCTTAGAGAAAAACATAGGCAGAACACTCTATGACATAAATCACAGCAAGATCCTTTTTGACCCACCCCCTAGAGAAATGGAAATAAAAACAAAAATAAACAAATGGGACCTAATGAAACTTCAAAGCTTCTTCACAGCAAAGGAAACCATAAACAAGATGAAATGACAACCCTCAGAATGGGAGAAAATATTTGCAAATGAAGCAACGGACAAAGGATTAATCTCCAAAATATACAAGCAGCTCATGCAGCTCAATATCAAAAAAACAAACAACCCAATCCAAAAATGGGCAGAAGACCTAAATAGACATTTCTCCAAAGAAGATATACAGATTACCAAGAAACACATGAAAGGATGTTCAACATCACTAATCATTAGATAAATGCAAATCAAAACTACAATGAGGTATCACCTTACACCAGTCAGAATGGTCATCATCAAAAAATCTAGAAACAGTAAATGCTGGAGAGGGTGTGAAGAAAAGGCAACCGAGCCTCCTTTTGCCTGGCCAAACTCAAAGGATCTGAGGCTAATTTTCATGATCCTATCTGCCCATATGTGCTTCCAGTCTTGCAAAATATTTTCTTATCCAACATTTCATCACTTTCTCCCGGGAATCCTGTGAAATACTGGCCCAGGATTTTGTAGTCATGCTGATAGGCAGTAACATGTATTCTTTTTGATGGTTTCAGATGTCCCCATTTAAGACCATTCTTGAGTTTCATGGTGAGTTAAGGGTAGGAATACTGATTTAATTTTAATGAAAAAAATTTTAACATGTTTATTGGAGTATAATTGCTTTACGATGGTGTGTTAGTTTCTGCTTTATAACAAAGTGAATCAGTGATACATATACATATATCCCCATCTCTCCTCCCTCTTGCATCTCCCTCCTACCCTCCCTCTCCACCCCTCTAGGTGGTCACAAAGCATCGAGCTGGTACGAAGTGAGAGAGTGGCATGGACATATAGTGATGAAATGTTGGATGAGAAAATATTTTGCAAGACTGGAAGCACACATGGGCAGATAGGATCGTGATAATTAGCCTCAGATCCTTTGAGTTTGGCCAGGCAAAAGGAGACTGGGTTGCTAACAGCTGAGCTTTCTGAATGAGCGGGACTTGGGCCCAGAGTTATGAGGCTGGAGGCCAGTTGGGCATTTTGAGTTGAGACTGGGGCTTGGAGAGACAGTGGTACTGGGGCCCTGTCCTGAGGGCATAGGGAAAATAGGAGTAAGGGAACTAGCATTTGTTAGCCACCTGGAGCTGTCAGTTACTTTACATAAGATTTCAAGGAACTTAATCCTCACCCACAATTCTGTGAAGTGGATTTTTTGGTCTGCAATTAAAGATGTGTGAATTGAATCTCAGAAAGGCAAACTGATTTCCCCAAGGTCCCAGGAGACAAGAACATGGATTTATGGATTCAAACCATATGGATTTTATCTTTACAATGTTGGGGCCTTTATCTTATGTTATACCATGTTCCTTGTGGGTAGAGTGACCATACAACTTGGTTTGCCCTGGGCCAGTCCCAGTTTATACCTGTATTCATGGTGTAATAATGAATAGCCTCTTTTTACTTTCAAAAGTCTCCCAGCTTGGATGATACATTGTATGGTTACCTTACCAATAGGGAACAGCAATGGGGGACAGCCAGGTCAGAGGGGTTCACTCTCTGGTCCCTCTGTCTTCCTTGAAATGCAGTATAACTTATACGCTTTCTCCTTTGATCAACAGACTCAGTTCAGCTTTGTCTTCTTGTTATGAGTAACAGCTACCATTTTTGAATTCTCATTTAATCCTCACAACTCTATCATTAGTCCCAATTTAAAGATGAAGAAGCAGGTACAGAAGGACAAGTGACTTGCCTAAGGGTCCAAAGCTAGTAAGTAGCAGAGGCGGGGCTTCAACACAGGTCTGTTTGACTCCATGATCCAGGACCCACTGGAGAATCTCCATGTGAACCTGCCCAAGCCACAGGGCTTAGGACCTATGATAATGTCATACTAGGACACTGCACAACACTCTGATTTCACTCCCTTTTCTGTAGCAGAGGGAGGAAAAGTTCATGGTATCCCTGTTCTCTTCCAGATGGTCTCAAAGTCCCCCAACATAGTCCATACCACAAACTTCAGAGAGACATCCTATCATTGGAGTATGTCCTTGGGACATTGTGCTCAAGTCATCAACCATCTTTTCATTCTTTTACTCTTAGATGCCTCTTACCATGGTTTTCTTACATGAAAATCCCATGAAGCAACTATCCTGGTGGACTTGGGATTTTGAATAATTGGTCCATTCACAGGAGAGCCCTGGGAAAATACAAGCAGGAGTCTTCCCATTAAGGAAGAATTTGATCAGAGCCAGGCAGAGGGTCAAGGACAAACTCGAAGGCCTGTGTGAAGTTCCAAGAGGACCCCAATCCCCACAAATTGCTAGAGTTTTGAGAGGAGAAACTGAGGCAAAAGACTGGGCCTTTGTAGCTAGTTGATAAATGGAGCCTGGAGAGAATTACAGAAGAAAGAAAGGAAAGAAATAGGAATGGTTACAACTTGGAGGCCAGTCTCAGGTGTACTAGGAAAGACTAGAATAAGGAGAAGGAAGTGACGGATGACAAAAAGCCTCTTTAGCAGCCTTACATGTTTATTTAATAGAAATAATCAACAGGAACAGATATAAACACAAGGGACTGCACAATTCTCAAGTTCAGAGGCAGCAAGAACCTACTTCTCTCCTTCCTTCAGCAACAGCATTTTTATCCAGTAGGTTAGCCTTCCCCACTTCCTTCATGCTCTGAAGAAAAAGTAGGTGCTGCTCGTCCTAACAAGAGCCGACAGGAAGTGCTCAGTGGAGTCACTGTCTCATAAGCCACTCTCAGAGAATTCAGCTCTCAGTACCTGGCTATACTCTGCCAGCCCCAAGGGTGATGGCACAGAGGTGGGCAACTGCTGTTTTCCTCTGAACAGGTCTCCTGCTTCTCTTCATCCTCAGCTCTCCCCTCAGCCTTGTTCACTTTGGCCATCAGGCTCTACATAGGCAGAGGGGATGATGTCAGGCCTTCAGGCATCTCATGGACTAGGTTCTTGAGAAGGAGAGGGGGAAGGGGATCCAAAAGGCCAGCCCTAGCTGCTTGGTCACGGTACTGGCACCTGAGTATCTGGTTATCTTTTAGTTCTCATGCTGAGGGTTCACAAGTCAAGAAAAATGTGTGATCTAGTCTGGCTACTCCCTAACTCCAGGCCACGAGCTTGGTCACATGGCCAGATGGAAAGTCCCCAAATAATTGGGTGTCCTGTCAGTGTAATCTACAGAGAGGGATGATAAGACACAGAGCTCTCCCTACTCCTCAACTCAAAGATGCCCAGCTAGAATAGAGCCTGTGGGCTACACTTGATCTTGAGTGACCAGCACTTGGTGGCCATACCCTTGAGGAGCAGAATGGGATGGTGGTAATCAGTGTAGCAGTTGATACCTTGTATCAGGTACTGGATTGTGAGGAAGGGCTCCTTGTCTTTAGCCCTGTTACTGAAGCAAAGGTAGACCTAGGTGTACACATGATACTTGCCACCCTGACTGAGCCAAAGTGCCTCTGCCTGGTAGGTGAGGTTGTGCAGGGAAGACAGCAGATCTCAGGGCTTCCAGTTGTGTAGGAGTGATGACTGGGGCAGCTCCTCAGGATGGATTGGAGTTTCTGGAAGGAAAAGAGTAGCGGGTGGCTGTTAAGGATGAAGGAGACCTTCAGCTTAGAGTTCCATCAGCTCTTTGGACTCAACTCACCTCTATCCCAGCCTTCCAAAGGACCTGAAGGTTTTTTAAACGGGAGAGCAACTTGTTTAAATTGTCTAAAGAACCACAGACCTAGGTTTGCGGCTGGGCTGTACCACTCACTAGCCAGGTAACCTTGAGCAAGGGATTTTAACTTCTCTAAGACTCCACTTCCTCAAAACGTAAAACAGGGTAAATATTTTCCACTTTAATGTGGAGATTATATTAGACAATGTAGGAAAAGTACCTGGGACAGTTTGGCACATAGGGGACGTTCAACAAACAGAATTTATTACTCTTATTACTGAAAGGAAGACCAAATGAATTTGCTAAATTTTCAAGCCCCTCTATTACATGGCCCTAACCTGTGTTTCAGACTTGGTCTCCTACTGCTTCTCTGTTGTGGCTTTCAGCTCCAATTGCATGGGATAAATTCCTGTCTCCTCGTCCTGTCCATGTGTGCTTCCACTTCTGTGTCTTTGATCATGCTCTTCCCCAGCTCAGATTGTCATCACTCTCCTCTCTGCCTAAGCAAATCCAGCCCATCCTTCACATTCCCATCCATCCAGGAGGCAGAGCTGCAGGGCAACAGAGTGAGGTGAGCAGAGGTGAGTGAGGAAGGGGTGGTCAGCTGCCCCTCAGATGCACTGGCAGTGTCCATCCTGGCTCTTGCTGGGGAAGTAGAAAAATAAGCCTCGTTGGTAAAGAGCATGGGACAGAGGTGGGACAGTGGTGCAGAAAAACACCATTTGAAATTTCTTTCTGAGACCTCTGTGTCCTTAGATTGACACAGAGCGAAGGGATTGCAGGCCACTCCAGTTAATTAGCCCACACCCTCCCAATAAGGATCTAAGTTCTCAAGGTCCATAGACCAAGTGCTTCTGGGGCACAGAGCTGAGACCAATTAGAGTTAGATTTTCTGGAAATTTACTTTTAAATACTTTAACAAAGAGAGTGGGATCCATGTGTGTGTATCTGGTTAGTGTTGATCAACATCCTAGGAGCTTTTGGTTAACATCTGAAGTATCTTAATTAGAAATGCACAAGCCATGTGTCAGTTTTCATTTGAAGAAGCCCACACTCCAGAGGGCTGTCACCAATACTTAAGTTTTCTCCAGTTGATACCAGAGATTGTGAAATAGCATACTGCAAATTAGAAATGATTTTTTCATTGGTGAAATGAATGCTGCTCAAGACATGTAGACTGGCTAGAAATACACGGGCTCTCCCACCTCTTATGTACAGGCTACAAGAATTTAGCCAGCCCAGTAGCATAATTCCTGTGGAATGGTGCCTCTAGGCTTGCAAGTCCCAACTGGTCCAGTGTTCTGAGGCTTACTGCAGCATTTGTCACCTGAATCCTACCATTAAAAGATGTGACATGTCCTTTGCCTCCTTCTGCTACAGGAGGACACAGCAAAAAGACAGCTATCTATGAACCAGGAAGCAGTCCTCACCAGACACTGAATCTGTTAGCACCTTGATCTTGGACTTTCAGCCTCTAGAACTCTTTTCTTGCAGCCACCTTCTTCCCTGTATATGAACTGGTGCCTTGCTGGGAGTAGAAGCAACAGCAGCCAGCAGCATCTCACCACGTTGCCCACAGATAGCAGCGCTTCCATGAAGGAGACAACGTATGACGACCACAAACAACTTCCTGCCCATAGTCCTCCAGATCCAAGCCATCAGTAAAGTCCAGGATATTCACAGCTGTTTTGTTCACTGATGTAGCCCCAGTGTCCAGGACACAATCTGGCACATAGAATACCTTGAGAATATGTGTTGAATGAGAAAGCAAACCAGTCTTAAGTCTGACCTTACAGGCGAGTTACCCCTTGGAATTAGCGACACTGCCTCTGGAAACACCTGTTAGAAGTAGTTTATTTTCTATGAACACCACACAACAGAAGGGAAACTCTTAGTCTCCATCATGCTAAGTGTCTGCATGAAATAACACATGATCCTGAAACTCAGTTTAACAGAATTTTCGTAAAGATTACAGATTCTCAGTTTCTCTAGTCTCTTAGATGAAGGTACCAATTCAGGTCAATCAACATTTTCTAAACGCCTCCTGTGTTCAATATGGGCTGTATATTACTGGCCCATCTTTTCAAAACCAACAATCATCAGCATGATACATTCATTTACATTTATATTAAATTCTTTTTCTCAGATCTAACCAAAAATGTTGAAAGTCAAGGTTGACAAAAATTAAAACAGTAAACACAGAGATAACTTTTTCAATTAAGATAAGTAGGATGTGAATTTTCTTTTTCATACTGGAAGCAAGTAAAACACACATACACACGCAATTACCAAAATAAAATAGAACCTCTGGGGGAAAAAAATACAACAAAATGATGTCACATGAAAAGCACTAACAGGGAATCTAAAGGGATCTGAGATTTTAGTGAACTTATAGAAGAGGCCGTATTTTTCTGCCTGCTCATTCTCTCCCTTATACTCTACATCTAGTCTGTCAGCAAATCCTGGTGGTTTGACCTTGGAGATATTTATCCAGAATGCAGCCACTTTTCACCATGCCCACTGCCATCATTCTGGTGCAAGCCGCCAGGAATCACCTTTAACGTGATTGCAAGAGTCTGCCAACTGGACTTCCTGTTCTGCCTTAGACTCCCTTAAGTCTTTCTTTCTCCACAGAGCAGCCAGAATGTTCCTTTTAAAATAGACATCACATAAGTCAGGTCATATCACTTCTCTGCTCAAAACCCTCCAGTGGCTTCCTGTCTCGTTCAGAAGAAAAGCCAATCTGCTAACCATGGATACCAAGAACATAGGGGATCTGGTGCTCTGCTCACCCACCAATCTCCATAGTTAGTCTTACTTTATTACTCTCTCTCCTCATTCGTTCCCCTCCAGCCTCATTGGCCTCCTCACTGTTCCTCAAGTATTCCAGGCACCAGGCACCAGGCACCAGGCACCCTCTCTTCTCAGGCCCTTCTCACTTGCTTTTTTCTTTGCCTGGAGTGTTTGCCCCCAGAGAGGTGAATGGCTATTTCCCTCACTTTCTTCAGCTCTTTACCCAAAAGTCTTTTTCTTCTTCTTTTTAAAAATAATAACAGCTGCTGTTTTTTAAAAAAATTAATTAATTAGGCTGCATTGGGTCTTCGTTGCTGTGCGTGGGCTTTCTCTAGTTGTGGAGAGCGGGGGTTACTCTTTGTCGCGGTGCGTGGGCTTATTGTGGTGGCTTCTCTTGTTGCAGAGCACGGGCTCTAGGTGTGCAGGCTTCAGTAGTTGTGGCACGTGGGCTCAGTAATTGTGGCACGTGGGCTCTAGAACGCAGGCTCAGTAGTTGTGGCACACGGGCTTAGTTGCTCCGTGGCATGCGGGATCTTCCCGGACCAGGGCTCGAACCCGTGTCCCCTGCATTGGCAGGCAGATTCTTAACCACTGTGCCACCAGGGAAGTCCCAAAAGTCTTCTTCTTAATGAGGCTTTCTCTAGCCACACTACCTCCATTCCAATGCTTCTTATTCCCCTACCCTGTTTTCTCTCCTTAAAACTTGCAAGAATCTAACATACTATATATTTTACTAATTTCTTTTTTTTTGTTGCTGTTGGGGATAGGTGTTTATTAATTAATTAATTAATTTTTGCTGTGTTGGGTCTTCGTTTCTGTGTGAGGGCTTTCTCTAGTTGCGGCAAGCGGGGGCCACTCTTCATCGCGGTGCACAGGCCTCTCCCTATCGTGGCCTCTCTTGTTGTGGAGCACAGGCTCCAGACGCGCAGGCTCAGTAGTTGTGGCTCACGGTCCTAGTTGCTCCGCGGCATGTGGCATCCTCCCAGACCAGGGCTCGGACCTGTGTCCCCTGCATTAGCAGGCAGATTCTCAACCACTGCACCACCAGGGAAGCCCCTATTTTACTAATTTCTTATTTGTTGTTTACCTCCTCTGGGAAGATGTAAGCTCCACAAGTGCAGGAATTTTTGTGTCTGCTTTATTTCCCACTATTGTCTTTAGTGACTAGGGTATGCATGTAATAGACATTCAATAAATATTTGTTGAGTGAATGAATGAATGTTTCTATAAGACTGGTATGGCAGATTAAGGTTAATAGCAAGTCTTCTGCTACCCTTCTCCCTGAGAGGTAGAGTCTAATTCCCCTTGCCTTAAATCTGGGCTAGACTGAGTGATTTGCTTGGCCAAAAGAATTCAGCAAAACTGACATTCTGGAACTTCTGAAGTTAAGTCATAAGTCTTGTAGCTTTCACACAGGTTTCTTATAACACTCACTCTGGAAGCCTTAAGCTGCCATGTAAGAAATCCAACTACCCTGAGACTGTCACGCCACAGAGTTCCCATGTAGGCACCTTGCACAACAGTGTCATCTGAGCCCAGCCTTCCAGTCATCCCTACTAAGGTGCCAGCTGTATGAGTGAAGCCATCTTGGACCCTCCAGACCATCCCAATCCACCAGCTGAGAGCAATCTCAGTCATGTGGGACAGAAGAATCATCCAGCCCAACCCTGATGGAATTCCTGACTCACACAATTATGAGATATAAGAAAATGGTTGTTTTAATCCACTGAGTTCTTTATTAAATTTTATTGGAGTATAGTTGATTTACAATGTTGTGTTCGTTTCAGGTGAACAGCAAAGTGAATCGGTTATACATATACATATACCCACTCTTTTTTAGATTCTTTTCCCATATAGGTCATTAAAGAGTACTGACTAGAGTTCCCCGTGCTACACAGCATGTTCTTATTAGTTATGTATTTTATATACAGTAGTGTGTATATGTCAATCCCAATCTCCCAATTTTATCCTTCCCTCCCTTTCCCCCCTGGTAACCATAAGTTTGTTTTCTACATCTATGACTCTATTTCTGTTTTGTAAGTATGTTCATTTTTATCACTTTTTTGATTCCACATATAAACCATATCACACGGTATCTGTCTTTGTCTGATTCTCTTAGTATGATAATCTCTAGGCCCATCCATGTTGCTGCAAATGGCATTGTCTCATTCTTATTATTTGCTTATTTAATTTTTTGGCTGCATTGGGTCTTTGTTGCTGCACACAGGCTTTCTCTAGTTACGGTGGGCAGGGGCTGCTCTTCGTTGCGGTGAGTGGGCTTCTCATTGTGGTAGCTTCACTTGTTGCGGAGCATGGGCTCTAGGCACACAGGCTTCAGTAGTTGTAGCACGTGGGCTCAGTAGTTGTGGCTCGTGGGCTCTAGAGTGCAGGCTCAGTAGCTGTGGTGCACGGGCTTAGTTGCTCCACGGCATGTGGGATCTTCCTGGACCAGGGATCAAACCCATGTCCCCTGCATTGGTAGGCGGATTCTTAACCACTGCGCCACCAGGGAAGTCCACATTTCATTCTTTTTTATGTCAGGCATTAAGTTCTGGGGAGGCTTGTTACACAGCCATAGATAATTAGGACCCCCAGGAAATATGAACCTATCTTTCTCAAAAGCCCTTCCTGGGTCCCTGGGGAAGCAACTCACGTTTCTGGATACCGTGCTAGAGAATATTATCAGTCCCTTGAAGGAAAGCTAGACAACTCTGAGAAGACCAACCTCTGGTATGCCCCACCCCATCCCCACATTAGGGGCAGAGGACAGAGGCTAGAAGGAGGAGGCTGTCGTCACTGGACAGCCTGTCAACCTTCTCAGGTCACTCGCTCACTGAGGACACATATTTCTTAATACTGTCAGCCAGCTTGAGGCACATCTGGTCAGAAGTCAGGGGACACTGGCAGGCCCTTGAGCAACTGTAAGTATTTCAGTTCTTCAGGACTTCCAAGTGGTTGGCTCTTTAAGAAAAAACATAACAAACCCATGACTTAACCTTCCAGATGGTAGGGAGCTGAGCCTGAATTACAACAGTGTTATCTGTCCCTGACCTTGTTCCAAAGGAACCTGAAGAGGAAAGAGAGGCCCGTTCACTAGTTACACTTTCTAGTCAGGTCTAATTCCCTTTAAAAAGTGGAAGATTCATCATGATGATCATTTTGTAATATGTAGAAATATTGAATCACCATGTTGTGTACCTGGAACTAGCATAGTGTTATAGGTCAATTTTACTTCAATTAAAAAAAGAAAGAGAAAAAAAAATCAGTGCATAACATCCTTGAGTGTATTTCAAGCTTTAACCTGAAAAAAGTCATATGTATAACATTTATTTATTACTGATAAATAAATATATTTTTACATTTTCTTGTTAGCTTTGAGGCGAACCTTATGTCTACTCACCAAGTGGCAGTTATAATCTGGAATGTAGAGTGTGATCCATTTAAACCAGATCAATTTGAAGTAGGTCCAGGCCTAGAGTCCTTGGTCCAGCACTAGAAACTGACCAGATGCCTATTATTAAAATCAATTCTTTTTTTTAAAATTTGGCTGGGCAAGACTTTTATTGGGTACAAGATGATCTTTTTTTTTTTTTTTGCAGTACGCGGGCCTCTCACTGTTGTGGCCTCTCAGGCTCAGTGGCCATGGCTCACGGGCCCAGCCGCTCCGCGGCATGTGGGATCTTCCTGGACCGGGGCACGAACCCGTGTCCCCTGCATCGGCAGGCGGACTCTCAACCACTGCGCCACCAGGGAAACCCCAAGATGATCATTTTTGATAAAGAATTATAGTAGAGATCTTAAATGAAGATAACAAAGCTCAAAGAAGTTTGGTCAAAAGACCAAAGCAGATCCAGACTTGCCACCTGCCTTGGAATATGGGATTATTACCTGTTACCATTTCTCTGCAGTGCTTCAAGATGCTACTTGTTACAGGGCTTAAGAAGCAACTGTCCCCTAAATAATGGTACTTGCCTCAGAGAGTTATTATGGAGACTGAATAAATACAAAATAGTGCCTGGCATATAATAAGCTATTACTGAAGGCCCCGGGAATCCTATACTGCCACTCATAGTTCTTGCTTGTCTGAATACTGGAGGGCTAGGTAGGCTAGGGTAGCTGTGTCTGGAAGGTGTCTAGGAGGGCACCACATGATATACAGAAGGATTCTCAGTCCTGAATCTGCCCTAGCCTCAAGAGCCCAGGAGGAATCCGCCTTTGCCCCGCTGACAGCCCTCCCTCAGGACAATGATATGAGGACAAGAAAGAACTACCCTTAAATCAAGGATAGAAACCCAGGGAAGCCAAGAGGTGCCCAGCACTGTGCTTTTGACACAGAAAGCCCTACCCTATGAACACCAGCGCTTGTGTTTGTGTCCCCCTCTCCCTTTTAGTTCCAAAGGTACTGAAGCCTCTAACTCTGATCTTTTACAGAACCAGTACCAGGCATTTATCAGAAGAGGCCAAGCCTCAGGTTTTCATATAGCCCTCCCAGTAGTGTAAAAGTAAATGTCAGTAATCTCATTGGGCTCTTAACCTGCAACCCAGCCTATAGCATAAATTGCAGTGCCTTGGCCAATAGTGTAGTAGGTCTTGCTCTTCTCCAGATATGGTGAAATGAAACACGTTGCTTCAGATCCATTCCCTGTATCTCCTTGCATTTCCCCTCAATATAATTTCCTGATTCTGAGGCAGCTCTCACACCTCATTTTCCCCTAAAGAGGGAAAGCAAAGAGTAAATTCCTCTTACACTCAAAGGCTAATGCCTCCCTAAAATGAAGAATCAACAAGGTCTCAGCTCAAGTTTAATAAAACTACAAAAGACCAAAAACGATAACCTACTACTATACACATCAGTTTGCCTGCCGCATAACACAGCTCAGGCCATTCCCTCCTGAGGAAGAAAGGCTGGCCTCCCCAACCCCTGCAGGAAAGGCCTGTCCTGTTCCACACCACATCTCGGCTGAGTGTAAGGTCCCGTGTTTTAAGCATTACAATAGTACAAAATACAATAGTTTTGTTCTCATGGCCACCTACTGCAACCTGGCCCTAAAATGGCCCAGTGCTCGTTTCTGCTTAGAGAAATATTCTTTGCTCTTCTGGACATCAGGCTTGATGGTATCACTGCCAGGCTTCCAGCCAGCTGGGCACACTTCCCCATGTTTGTCAGTGAACTGGAGGGTCTCAGAGTCTCATCCACAGAACGGCCAACAGGAAGGTCATTTATGGTGATCTGTTGAATGATACCCTTATCATCAATAATAAAAAGGCCCCTGAATGAGATGCCTTCATGGGCCTTTAAGACCCCATATTCCTGAGCAATGGTGCGCTTGGGGTCTGATATCAAGGGAGTGTTCATGGGTCCCAGTCCTCCTTGTTTCTTGGGTATGTTGATCCATGCCAGGAGACAGAAGTGAGAATCCACAGAAACACCAATCACTTGGCAGTTGAGTTTCTTAAATTCTTCTGCCCTATCTCTGAAAGCAATGATCTCTGTGGGGCACACAAAGGTGAAGTCAAGAGGGTAAAAGAAGAACACAACATATTTTCCTTTGTAGTCAGATAGACTGATATCTTTGAACTGACCATCTGGCATTACAGCAGTTGCTTTGAACTGGGGGGTATGGTGCCCAATTTTGGCATTTCCTGAAGACATATTGCTATCAGCAGTTCTCACAGACAAACCACAGAAGACAGTCAGGAAAGAGACACGCCAAAATAAATTCTTTGTATCCTCAAAAAGAAAAGAAAAAGTACTCTTGTGGAAAGATCCTCACCTCCCCCAGCTCAGCCATCAACTAACTTGCTGTGGGGACCTCCTATAAGGCATTTCATCTCTCTGGGCCTCAGTCTCCTCATATGTAAAATAGAGATGTCTTTCAGCATTTTAGAAGCTCCAGTTAGTCTGGGCTCAAAGAAAGGGAAAGAAAGAAAGGTATGAGGTAGTGTCTAAAATGCTAAGGTGACTTCAGCAAAAGTGCAGTAGTAGTCCTAAGTCCTATTAGCTCAGAGTCCACAAGTCCTGGCCTTTTCTTCTACCTCCCTCTCTATCTTCCCTCTTGTCCCTGGTATAAGGCTGTGTTTGGTTCTGAGACCTTCATTCCATCAATAAATATGTATGGCGATGGAAGCCCCAAGATTCAGATTGCCTCATTTCCTGTTCTCAAGTACCCCTCACAACCATACCCTTCCACTTCTCATTTCCTTCCACTGCCTACACATACCTTCCCTCTCTTCGGTAAGTGGTCCTCAGTGGGGGCGGGAGGGTGGGGGTCCATATTGCTCCCTAGAAGGCATTTTGGGAAATATACGGTGGTACTTTTGGTTGTCACAACAACCGGGGGAGAGGGTGGGCAGGGTTCAGGGTTGCTGAAGTCCTGCAGTGCACATGATGGTCTTATCTCATGTGACTTTTGAATGTCTGCTAGACATTCATGTAGGTGAAAAGACTGTTTACGATTATCCGAGCTTATAGCCCAACTCCATATTAAACAAAAACACCAAGTATTTTTATACAGTTTAAATTAACACTGAAGTTTTCAAAAATGCAGCAATCATGTAAATCAAGGGAAGATTGTGCGTTGTTTTATTCAGAATTTTACCAAGAGTTGTTCATCATTTGGAAAACCACATTGTAACCAAAAGTAAGGTCCAGCTGCTCACCTCTCAAAAGCCAATAAAGAGGCAAGTTGGTGGAAAGGAAAATTTGCTTTATTTTGGAGGCCGGCAACCCGGGAGGAGGGCGAACTCCTGTCCAAAGGCCAGCTACCCCCGACCCCCAACAACCAGTGTGCAAGAGCTTTTATAGACGGAGGGAGGGGGCTATATGCAGAAGCAAGAGTCAGCTCTGACAGTCCTCTTGAAATTGTTCATGCGGTGGTCTGACCAGCATCATCTTACAGTTAATCTTCAGTTCCAGGGTAGGTTTGTTCCCATTTCCTTGAGCCCAATTCTCAGAATTGTGGCCGCTTATGTCATGGTTATAGTCTGGTCATCCTGTAGTTAACTTCTACCTGGTGCGGGTTTCAATATCTACAAGATAGCTCACAGAATATGGCTCAGAATATTATCCATAGCCCATGAAGAGGGACTAAAGGTCCTTGATTATGCTTAGTGACTATTATTATTTAGTCTTGGACTGTTTTCCTTTGTTTCTGAATTTTCTCACTCTCTGATTAAATTTATTCTTTAATAAAAGTTTTTCCACAGACAAAAGGCAGGCAGAGGACATTGTGGGGAGGACCATAGGGTCCTGCTCCATTTCAACATCACTATGGCAATGCCATCTGTGGTATTTGAGTGACCAATACAACACACCTGTATCAGTTAGCATTTTCAGGTGGAGGTCACTGACTTCATTATGTCTTCCAGTATAATCATGATTAAGCATTTAGATATTGAAATATGTTTTATTTTGTTAAAAAATATAATTTTATATCCTTAATGTTACAGTTAGGACATTATGCTCATCTTTTCAAATTAGGTATATAGGTAGGTTACTTATCCACAAACTCCGTTTCAGGAAAATAAAAGGGTATTACAAAATATTTGTTATAAAGTCATTATTGAGTTTGGTGGTTGAGAATAGCTATCTTAGAGATTCATTTTTTAATAATCCTCAATTCTTGTTCATGAGCCTGTCTCCTGGCTTCAAGTTGTCTATGCTTCACAGCTGACATCCTCTACTTTCATGCTTTACAATTCCCTCAAAATTCATGTATAGTTTGTGGTATCCAACCTTCAAGATGGCCCCTGATGGGGTAAGGGGAGGGAGGGATGAATTGGGAGATTGGGACTGACATGTACACACTACTATATATAAAACAGAAAACTAATAGGGTCCTACAGTACAGCACAGGGAACTCTACTCAGTACTCTGTAATGGCCTATATGGGGAAAGAATCTAAAAAAAAATTGATATATGTATATGTATAACTGATTCACTTTG